>NC_088246.1:125594116-125901894 GCF_036013445.1 Caloenas nicobarica | reverse complement strand
TGTTTGAAATCAATAATATCATTTTCAGCTCATTCTCCTTCTTGAAAACTGAATTCATCTGGTACTGGAAAATTAATGCTTTGCTAGAGGCTTTGCCCTTTACCCAATGTAAATTAGAGAAATTGATTAACGCAATAGAAAAAAGTTATACTTTCCCCTGTAATATATTTCTGATGGCTGTTGCTTGATAAATTAGTATATTGTGTGTTTTTAAATGAATATGATTTATTGCTGTTTTCTACCATATGAAGAAACACAAAAAAATTGTTTGCAGGATCATTGACTTGAACATATCAATGGCACTGTTGGACAATTCTTGCTGAGTGTTAAGATGATTTATGTAACAGACCGAAGGTTCCTACAGTAATGCATTATAGTCTCAAGCTATCAAGCCTTGTTCATGCAGAGACAAAAGAAGCTGAAAAACACTTGCTTCTGAAGGCCCTCCACTTAGAAATTTGAGATAAGTTTGATCCTATTAAAACTCCTAGAAATATCTGCTGTCAGATATATTATCCTAACTTTCAAACGTGCATCAGGTACATTGCTGGTTTTCCTTTATTAATGAGCTCATTGTTTTCACATTACTCTTGATTCATAACTATTTCAGTTATGTAACAATGTGTTCAATAATAGAAGAGGAGACAGCCTGAAGCATCTATCTTTTAAAAACTGGCATCTCGCCACAGTTCAGATGCAGAACCCTTGGTGCAAATGAAAAATTAAGACACGCTCTACATAGTTGGCAGTACCTTTCATTTAATTTAAATTAAATATCTATAGGCAAATTCCTATTTTTTAAGGAACTGTTGCTAATACCAGATTATGTTGAGTATATGCACGATGGCTGATGGAGCCACTGAGACATGAATGTTGTCTTCTGTGCTGTCATGTAGTAACAGTTCTGCTCTTTCCAGAGGGATTTATACTGGTTGTTTGAATGCCTGCTGCCTCTTGTGGTCAGCCTGTTTGAGGTATCTTGGTTGGTTTCCCTTCTGTGAATTTTTTTTAAAGTTCTGTTAAAATTACTTTTAAGCATAAGTACAATTTACTGGCCAATATGCATTCATCACTGTAGACTACTCAAGCAAAGGTGCTTTATTTTTATTTCCAGCTTTCTCCCTATTCCCTTTTCCTCAGTTCTCATGCAGCAGGTTGTGCAAGCGTTTCCCTTATTTTTCTGATAACAATGCATATCTGCGTTCTTTGAAAATAAATACTAGATGTATGTGTGTGTGTTATTAGCACAGCAGGATGCCTAGCCCTAATTTGAGTTATGTGTTGCTAAAGTAAAGAGCTGACCTTTGACCTTCACCCCTCCCCACCCCCCCCCCAAGTTTTTCCCCCCTTCCATAGTTTGTTGCTGGATTTGGCTAGGCTAAGTAGCATAAAAGATAAATTGAAGGGGAACACGAGGTCATTGTTTTGGAACAAAAGCTTGGACTTGGGTGGGACAGTGAATCAGAGTTAAGTGTTCATATAATTTTATTCTGGCAAGCTTTCCTCATAGAATTATAGGCTAAGGTGACATAGATAATGAGGTCTCTTGATCTCAGATTGGGCATCTCAAAGATATCTGCTTTATGAAGTTTCCATCATTTGAGGCAGAAATGTCACGAATATTTAAAGAGAAACATAGAATCTTGTCCTTTAGATTTGGGAAGACATCCTTGATTCAAACAGCTTTTTCATGGTTTGGTGTCTGTCAATAGCCCAAATTTGAGGATGCTCAGTTCTGAGGCTCCCACTAGTGTAGCTCCCATCTGAAATATACTGAAATCTGCTTATAATAAATACAGGTGTAATGAAAATTCTCTTTATAATAAAGTAAATGTAAAGCCTATGTCTGTTCAGTGCTATGCAGTGGGTTTAATGGTGTTACTTTGCAGAGGGCTTTCTGGAATGTAATAAAGGTCCAGGTAGTTCTCCTAAACTGAAGAGCTGATAAACACCTCATCCATGCCCACAGCCATGAGATGAAAGCGAAACCACTGGCCAAGTTCCTAGAAGCTCTGTGGTGAAGTAAATAAAGCACTTACTGCTTCTCTTTTTTAATTCAAAAGTGAAAAGGGGAGATTTCTAGTATAATATTAATTATATTATAATATAGAATGAAGAGGAGCTATTCCCTGTCTTTCTGAATAGAAAAAGTCCTGCTGATTGTAAAGCCAACTATGAAGGAAAAAACCCTTGGTGGGGGAAGACCTTAAGCTTTCTCCCCACCCCCAAGAAAAACTTAACAGAGCTGAAGCTACAGGCTGCCATTTTTTATCAATACATATGAGCTGCACTTATGAATTGTATACAGGGAGTGTAGCCTTCCCTATTGCTTTTGATGGTAGATAACTGCTTTCACTAGAAATTCCAGATAAATAGCTAGTTTGGAAGGAGAGAAGTTCTGAGAAAGCCCAGAGGTCAGGACAGGATGATGACTAGACTGGGAGTGGGAGATTTTGCTGCAGGGAAAACCTCGGGCTTGGCCTTGTGCTGGAGTTGCCCTTCTTGGGAAAGAAGGTAACAACATGGCATTCCAGGAGAGCCAGTTACCAGCACTGGATCAATTGCATCAAGGGGATTCCAGATAGTTCCTCAAGAAGGCTTTCCCAATGGCGAGGGGAGAGATGGTAGCACTGTAGGAATGGGTGTCTGAAGTTCGTAGCTGCTATTGGCAGGACGACCATATGCCCTGTTCCTCACTCCTTCCCTCCACATGCAGTTGCAACAGCCTGGTTTCTAGGATACGTTTGGTTTGCTGCAAATGTATATAGGACTTTTGGTGTCTGATATGCAAGTGTGCCAAGTCATTAGAAGCATCTGAACCATACTCCTGGACAAGACAAACTGGAGTTCAACCCTATCACTGTTAAAGCATCTTCCCTGAAGAAGTTATGTCTGTGTGTGTTACATACACATATACTAAGTATGGAAATACCAAATTGGCTGATAATAGGTGAATAGCTGAATAGGGTGCTCTGCAGATGCTTTCAAATATCTGTCCATACCATGTGGCTTGGACTCTGCCTAGCTTTATTGAAGTAGTTAAAAAGATTATGTCTTAAAAACCAACCAAACAAAACCCCCCACCATTACAGAAAGTATTAATGCTTGAATTATATGTTGGTTTTGTGTGTTATTATTACACTGCTTCTATTACTTTAAGAATCTTAGATGTAATGGACAGTGAGGCAGTAGTTAATATGGAATCAAATACACTCTAACTGGTTAGCAAGCAATAATCAGAGAACAACCGTCTACCTAAAATGCTTCGCCCATATAATATATATAACATTATATAGCTACACATGATGCAACATGGGTTGTGGAGTTTTATGCAACTAGTGTTTTACTTTCTTTTTAATAAGTGAAGCTAATGTCCTAATGGCAGTTCAATTGCTTCCACCACTTTTGAAGTGTTACTAATTAGACATATTTGAAACACAGCAAATCAAAGCCTAACTAAAGTAAAAGCTGGACAATCCACACATGGCGTGCAAGATGGGTGTACAAATAAGACAGCAGACTTGCTGAATGCCCCCAAAATTAATGGTGTAGACACCCATCCTGTCAATATTTGGTTTAAGACTATTTGCTTTTAGTAGTGAATGTAAGTTGAAGTCCATTTTTGTTAAAGAAGTGGTGAGAGAATACTGTAGACTCTTGTTCTACTCTTGCTTAAGGGAAGTAGAAGGGCAGATTTATCTTCCTCCTGTAGAAGATATTGAGACGTCTTGGTTCAGCTAAGATGCAGCACAAGGTATTTGCACCGTAGGAAAGTGAGAGAGAAAAAAAAATATGTTAACACATCTTTGTACCTGCAAAATCATGGGAAAGAAAACTCTTCAAAGTCATCAGTCTTTTGGGACAGTAGAAAAGACAGTGTTGAACACAAAATATCCTCTTTTCACTGCTCATTAATCCCTCCTGGTAGCTGTAGGTTACATGGATGTAAAATCAGCAGGATTACAGTAACCGAATTGAAGTGTACTTGTGTGGGATAGTGCTGGTCCAGAAGAGCATTATGGTTCTTGTCTCTTCCTTCATTTCTGTTCCTCACCACTTTTTTGTTGTGGTATTAGACCTTCAGCTCACTTTAGACACCTTTCTTTTCATCATCGATTTAATATAATGGTAATTAGCAAAAAATTATACAGTGTCCGTAATACTTTTATTTGGTTTTGCACAATTCATACATCATGGTTGAATAAATATGTTGTGTTCCCTTTGCCACGTATTCCCTTTGCCCCCCCATTTAATGAGGGTCTATTTTTACTGTATTTCCTCCCTTGGACACATCTCCACTGATGGCTGCATCATGGCTTCTAAAAGCAGGGGCAACTGTGACTTATAAACGGCAGTAGATTCACACCAGCTTCCCATAAGGAGAGACTGGGGGCAAGGGAAGAGCAAACTCCTGTGCCGGAGGTGAGAAACTTAACTGGAAAGCATGAGCAGAATCAAAGTCCTCATGCATAAGGATGGTGGTATCACTGCCAAGGCATTTCTTCTCTCTGTTCCGTTGCTTTCATTCTTTGGGATTTTACTTTGGCCTTTGCAGTCTAGCCTTCTTGTTCTATTTCATACTGAGGTATTTGGTAACAAAGGTGTTATCCTTGTAGGGAAACAAGCAAAGCAACCAGAACTATGGCAGTGTGCACTACAGCAAGTTCTTCTGTGTTCAGCAGCTCATTGAAAACATGTAACAATGTTTGGTGTTGCTTTGATTTAAGTTTTTATGTCCATGCTTGTACAGAGAGTAACCTCAGGCATTGGAAGAACAGTATTATTATGATGACTAATGAAAAAGGCCTTTGTTTATAATGGGGCATTGATTCTTCCCTGGTCCTTCTGCATGAAAATTCATGCACCATACTCAATTTGCAAACTTATATTGGAAAAAACATTTTCTTCTAATAGTTGCTCTTTGAAATTGTGCCCTCATTTTCATCTTTCCTGAAGATACTTTGCAGGAGCAGATTGTATTTAAATCCTTGCATTTCCAGAATTAACAAGAGCAGCGCTCAGAGCAGGGCTGTGTTGCTGCAGAAGGGCAGGAAGGGTGGAAGGAGTCTCTGTGCTATAAACCTTATGACTGTGTGTGTGGGACTGATCACTTGCGAAGGAGATGAGAATTGTGGCTGTTTTCAGAAAAGCAGAGCAGGTTTTCAGGCTGAACCACTGCAATGGATCCCTTTAACTCTTGATTTGGATCTTGTATCCAATCCTGCTCACCGTTTTCCTTTAAGAAATATAAGCATACCCACCCCTATTCCCTGAGTGAGCCTACCCGCTGTATGAAGAATGTAGATAAATAATAACAATTATCCACCTTGGTGCATTACTCTGACTTTGCCTGTGGCTTTTCCTTGAATCAGATTGAGTTGGATGACTTAATGGCAGCAGACAACAAGAGGCTAAGGAGTTGCTTTACGGAGTAACTCATTTAGATGACTGACAAAATGGATGTATCATTGAACTGATAGATTAAGAAATGAAATATCAGTGTTTTAGAGACACCATAAATGTATTTTTATAAAAACAAAGTATGTTCATACAAAGTATGTACTCTTTCTGTATTCATTTGTTTTTCTTTGTAGCAAAACAAATGCATGGCCCTCCTGTAAGCCTAAAAGCAATATCTTTCTTGTTCACTATGTAATTCTTGATCTGAGTAGCAGGGAGTCTTATGAACCATTTTGAGCCAATGCTAATTTTATAAATTGCATTCCCTTTTCCACAATTCCCATGAAAAAGGTATTCAGCTAGATGAACACTCTTGGAAAATTTTAATAGGACCCTTGAAATCTGTTTGAATTCAGCTTCTTTTAAAAAAAAATCTCTTTCTAATGGAAGCTGTGAAAGTATCAGAGATTCTTATGCCTTAGAGGCAATTTTTCTTCCATACATAATGGTACAACTCCACTGTTATAATATATGGGTGTTTAAAATATTCTCTTTGTTAAACTCAAGCTCCTGCTTAGAAGTGTGTGAGTTGGGCTCTTTTTGTTTGTTTTGTGTGAGTTTTATTATTATTCTTGATCATTATTCATATAATTTTCATAGCACTTTCCCTTTGTTGGTTTTTTTTTCCAGTCTTTTCCTGGCCCAAGTCTTGAAAGTGAAGATTTTAACATACCTCCTATTACTCCTCCGTCATTGCCTGACCACTCCCTGGTGCACTTGAATGAGATAGAATCTGGGTACCACTCTCTGTGTCATCCCATGAACCACAATGGCCTCCTCCCATTCCACCCACAAAACATGGATCTACCTGAAATTACAGTTTCCAACATGCTTGGCCAAGATGGGACACTGCTTTCCAATTCCCTCTCTGTGGTAAGCATTTTCAGTCTTTCCCTTCTGTTCTAAGTTGCCAAATCGCGCAAATACAGACCTGTGTGAAAACCTCCAAGAGGCCAGTTCCTGCACCACCCAAGTCTTGGAGCAAGTTGGCCTGACTCTGGATTTTACATCGTGTTCCCTATGTCAAATTCCCCCTCCACGGGAGGCAGTAGGGGTTTTACAGCTGAATTCGTCAAAGCCAGAGTGTTACCCTCCACCTTCAGTAGAATTACTTCCACTCTATATGGATGTAAATAATGGCAAAACAAGGCTCAAGGCTTTGACTTCTGCTGGAGCAGGGTTTGGATTCAGATGGCTGTTGTTCTGTGTTTGTCCGATGAGGCTCTTTCAATTCTTATTTGCATGTTCTGAGAGATGTACAAAAATTTAATATCTCCTTTCTTGTTTACCACACGTTTGGAAAACAGCAAATGTTATTTCTGATTCTAGGCCAAATCTTATAGCCTTTTTACAGTTCCCAGTCCTTAGCCAGCCAGAATCCAATTGAAATCACTGGACAATTTGCTTATAAAGCCTGTCAGATAGTCATTATGGCTGTAATCTTGGGATGCTTGATATTATAAATCAGTTCTTTCAATGTTAAATTGCTTGCAACAACTGCAGACCTACTTTACATGTTACATTTTCAAGTGGGCTCTACACATAAGTAGTATACTTCTTGCACAGCAGCTCCAGACAAGATTATTTCATGTTGATGTACAATTCTAAGCCAAAGAGTTAAAAATCCCATGGAAGAGGATGGCGCCTGGCATTGTGTGGGCCTCACTGGACTTCAGGTACTCTGCTAGATGGGCCCAGGAACTGCAGATCTGGACAGCCGAAGTCGAAGATCTTTGGTCTCGAGATCCAAGGGTCTGAGCTTCTCATTGAAGCATCAGAGGCTTAGGGCCCTATGTCCCAGCTGAGAGGCTCTGTGCTCAGGAACTGAGGCTGTTTAGGCTTCCAGTTTGCTACCTCCCCATCATATTACCTAAAAAAAGATAAGTCAGTCCTGGGAGCCTGGGAGCTGAGGCAGCATAGGGAGGTCTGGGGGCTGAGGGATCTCAGCTCAGCTCCCCATCAACCCCTCAGACTAACAGCCCCAGAGCCAGGGGCCGTGGTGGCCAGAAAACAGTTAGTTTACAACAAAAATCTATTTTGTCACAGGGCTTTATCGCAACTTAATTAAAATAAAGCTGTCATGTTTTCGAGGAGCTCTGCAGTCCCTCTGAGGATGTCCAACAAGCCCTACTGCAGAGGGGTTAGTCTCTGCTTCTTATATGCTGCTTAGTTGCTATTGATTTACTACAATGTTGCACGCTTTGTGTTTGAGGTCAGAATCTGACCCCGGGGTTATGTTCAATAATGGGAGGAGGGGGGAGAGGCAAGTTCTCATAGAGAAATATACTTTGTGGAAATGTTTTGAATTTTACTTGCATTTTGACAAAGCTGATGGCATGCATTAAAGAGCATGAGCTCTTGTGTGGGATTCTGAGAATCAGAGTCATAAAAGGAACTTGGAAAAGTAAGAGAAACGCTTGACACTCCACTCAAGACAAGCAGTATTTCATTGAATTGACCTTTTTTGAGCTATGGCTATGACTCAAAACTATGCATTCTTTTAAGCTCTGATGTTCCATGTTAACCTCCTGCAACAAGCTCTGAACAAAGGGCCTTGAGAGTTTGTAGATCATCACAATGAATTATTGCATTGAGGACAAATGCAAAAAACCTGAATAACATAGCTAGGCAATTTTGCTATTGGGACTTAGTGTAGATCAGAAGAAATGAAACTCAGAACTAAGAAAATATGCACTAAATTTAAACAGTAATTTCTGAGTATACTTTCAATAAATAAACCATGATCCTTGAAGCATCGTGGGCTGAGTCAACTGTTATCCCTAACTTGCATGCCCCTTGCACACAAGAGGGCCTCTTAACCAACAAAGTTTTTAACTCGAGCTGGCTTGTCTGTCAAGAGGACTAAGCTACATCTCACATTATTACAACTGGTAGGATGTTAACACTGCAATTTTTTACAGTTCAAACACTGTTTAGCAGTATCTTTCCTCTGATTTGAATTTGATGACTTGAGAGGAATTAACTTGAGGGAGATAATTTAAGTTAATTCTTCAGTGAATTCAGTGACTTCTTCAGTGAACAGAATGGCCCCATTGTCCTTTTAGCTTTCCATTGATAAAGAAAGACAGAGGATTTTGTAGAGTTAGCATTCTTTCCTTAGCTTTGAAGCTCTTTTTTTTTACTCCAGAACCTTTTACATTTTTTCTTCAGCATGACTCTTTTCTCTTGCTGTTATTCATCTCTAAGTTTCCTTTTTACTATCTCATCAAACTCTGATCCATTTAACAAGTACTTGCCTAAATCACTTTTATATAGCCTCATATAGAAAATAATGTATAAGTTTCTTCAATCTATCTAAACCCTCAGTGCCATATAATTTCTAGTATATAAACTACAGCTTAGTGTATGTGGAAACCATGTATCTCGCTTAATTTTTCAGGGCACCAATGAGTATTTTTAGAAAAATTATTCCTAGAAATAAATCTGTTGGCTGTTCTCTGTCCCTCATTAATTTCACATCTTCAGCAAATTTTACTTATAGTGGGACAAATTCAGCTGCAGTGCAATGTGCATCTGGCTGAATTTGGTCTATTTTATTTTTACTTTCAACATTCTTCCTTTTAGCCAGTTTTTAACACATGTTGGTATTTTAGCAATGATACCTTCCTTTTTGTCTGTGTTAGAAAGAGTGAATAGTTTTCAGTTGATGTTTTTTATAGACAAAGCATTAATTAATGCTAGCCAGAAGAGAGAAAGGAAACACAGTGAGTTCAGAAACAAAGTAGAAAAATTATTTGTACACTGACTGTAGCATTTTTCTTCCATCTCAACTACCAGGTGTTTTCAGATGAGGATTTCTGTGATTTTGGACAAATTGAAAATTGAGGATGTACCCCTCCTAAAACCACTTCAAATCTCCCCCCATTAGAAGTCCTGGTTTCGTACTGCACAGCACTCCCTCCAAGCTGCAGATGAAATCCCTTTGAGTAAGGATTGCAGGATTTGCCCCAAGCTCTGTAAGAATTCTCCTCTGTGGAAGTGCTTAAACACACACAATAAGAGCCCACTACCAGCTCAGTGAATTCTTATTAGGGATCAGCTTCTTACTGCTTTTTACACTGTGGGAATTCTTTCTGAAAAATTTTACAATGCTGGGAGATGAAAATTTCCTGTTGCCATTTACTGTGTCTGATACTTAAATTTGGAATTAGCCTTCTTTGAAGTCTTTTTGATTGATTGAACTTCCTATTGCACCCCCACTACTTTAAAAAAAGAGTCACTAAAATTTCTCTTTCTCATTATTCTGCTGTCAGTTCATATATTGGCTTCTATGTTTGTGTATTTCTGTTTTCTGCTTGGGTGACATAGAAGCATATACACATGCACACTAATTTATACTGTGCTGTCACATACAGATTTCTTTAGATGCCTACTACATCTGGATATTGGGGGTTCAGAAGTCCACAGCACTTGTGCAAAATGTGACACACAGTGGTATGAACACACAGTCCGGCCCCAGAACGGTCGGCTACATGTGGGAGCTCTCTGAAGTCCTTCTTCAAAACAGACATGACTTCTATCCCTCGCTTCTTAAGTAGATCCAGTAAAATATAGATAGATAGAGCTGTTAAAGGAAGACGTCCTGATGGTCCTGTAGGCATATTTGTTTCTTTATAATGGAATAAAGCTCCCTTCCTCATCCACTACATTTGAAGGTAGCCCCATGTAGGTTTGGTTCAGTTCCAGTTGGGACTTGACCTGCCAGCACTTCTCTGTTTGCATGGATTGTCCTGAATTATTCCAAGGACCGCAAGAAATACCCTTCTAACATTTGCAAACAAATATATGTATATACCATCCCTGTGAGAATGTGTGTTTATCTGTAAAAATGCTTTTGGATACGTTCTATAAAATTAGTTTTACTGTATGTTCATTTTATCAACAAAGTTATAGACATTTCAGCTTCTTTAGTGTAACCTATACATGATTGCTTTTTTCCCCAAAACCCAGGGTTAAAAATCACCATGCTGTTTTTACATAGAGAAAAAAAAAAAACAAACCTATTTTTGGATTGCTTTCATTTATAATCTTGTGCTGATCTTTTTGAAAATGTAGTTCATGATGGTATACTGTAGAAAATTTACAAGAAAGAAATGAAAGAGATTCTAGTTTCTTGAAATGCTTCAAATTTCTGGGTTTGAAGTTTAAAGTAGAAAAGATGTTAAAAGGCAATAAAATCAGGGGATTTATTTCCCAAATGCTCTATTGGTGCTGGCAACAAAAGCCAGCATAATGTATATACTCAGGGTTTATTGTCATTTTTAGTATACAGTCAAGGCACACTTTGAATTCAAAGGCTACTGTACAACTGTTTTGACAACCACCACATCAGTAGGTAATGTGCAGGACATACGAAACTGAAGCAAAAAAGTTTCTTTAGGTCTATAGGGAGTGCAGTATATCAATGAATTCAGATATATTAGAGCAGCTTGAATTTCTAATATGTTGCTCTTATGGAAAAGACCACTGGCATATTGAATAATGCTGCTTTCAAAGCAGACCAGAAAATGTGATTACAGACAATTCCATTGCTGTTTTTAAAATAAATATTTTCAAAATCTTGAGGTATTTTATTTCATGTAATGCATAAAATATGTAGGAGTGGACTAGAGCTAAAGATGTTCTAGGACACCGAAGAGTAGATGATGTCAGCTAGAATTATTCAGATGTGGAATAATAGAAGCATTAGCTCAAAATAAAATGCATGTCACAAAGGCCCATGTCCTTATGTAAAAAAAAAAAAAAAAGGCAATAAAAAGCTTTTTTTTTTTTAGACTTTGACAGAGGAATAAAGGCAATGAATAATTATTTAACATTATGCCCCAATTCATCAAAGCCCGAACAATTACATTATACTTTTTCATGAATTATATTTTTTAGATATGCAGCCCATGAGAGAGGAATATCTTAAACAAAATGTGGCACTCTATGACAGGAAAGAAAGCAGACATCTGCTTCTTTTTTTCATTTTTCATCTCAGGTAGAATGAAACTAGTATTTCTTATTCACAGTACAGCTGCTAATAAATCCAATACAGGAGGTTGTTGTTGTTATAGCTGGGATGGATTTAAAAGATTTTGTTTTACCAGTTTCGTACATATTAGTTTAAATTCAGTATTCATGACTCATCTTGAAGCTGACCTATACAGTTGATTTTTTTTGGCATCTCTAAGTGCAAACTGTTGCATCAAACAAATTTTTTATTTCTGATGAAGATGATGAATAACTTTCATAACAACACAAAAGATTTGCCCCTTCTAACCTAAGTGCTGAGATTTGAATCACACTTGGATACTTTTTTCTAGCTTGTCTTGCATGCCAGTGGTAGAAAATACTTTTAGTCTCTGGTGAATACTTCACATTTGTGCCTCATTACCAGGCTCTGGTCTTCAGTTTACATCAAAATTTACTGTTATGCTATACAGACCTGCTACTACCCCAAATTTTATTGCAGTGAATTATTGGCATCAGAACCACCAAATCATAAAGCCAAGGTCATGGAACATCTTGTGTTAGAGTATATATTTTTTTTACTCTTATTAAGCAACTTCGTATTCTTGCAGGATATCTTTCTTTTCCTTAAAAAACAAACAAAACACCATATTTTACAAGCTGAATTTTCTCACTGAAATAAGCCTTGCGTGGCAAAAGGTTACAATAGTTAGTGTATGTTTTGTCAAACAACCTAACCATAGCGATACACAGCCAAATCTTCAGCTGATGTCAGCTGGCGTAACTTTATCGTCTTCGGTAGAATTATGATGATTTATTCCATCAAGGTCTCTGGGACATCATATTTGTCTTTCCTTACTTCTGATGTCTGCTTCACTCTTTTGTCATCAGAAAGACAACAGAAATAATAGGTAGAGGAGCTGATTAACATGTAAATTGATCAAGGTTTTATAAATACCTGCATATTGTGTATCTGCTTGTAGAAAGCTCTTCACCATGCTACAAAACAAGCATTAAAACATCCGATGTCTAGAAATTACAGCTGTATAGAATCAGACTGGAAACAAAGCATATATTTTTAACAGTGATAGAGATTCTTCCGTTTAGATAATGTACTATGGGATGTGGTTGATTTTCTGTACCTGAGGATTGAAATCAAGATGGGACATCTCTCAAAAAGATGTGTGCTATCTAGGACTGGTCTAATGACACCTGCACTACTGCAGGGGGCCCAGAACCTTCCTGTGGGTGACATTGTCCCTTGGGGGCTCTTGGCAGTAAACATTAGACCATGCAGACATGGTAGGGGGAACATCGCTCGTAGCACCTCAGCTGGTAGCACTTCAACTGATAGCACCTCTACAGTTTTTCTCTCCCAAGAGAAAATCAGCAGAGTGGAAGAAAGCAGCTGAGTGTGCAGGCTGTTGATGGACTTCACCTTCTCAAGGTCAACTAGGACTAGAATTGCTCTGAGAATATTTGTGGCTAGTGCTCTTCATGAACTTAGCTTTTTTCTGGTCTTAAAGCATCTTGTAAGGCTATACGTTCTGTCTGTAAGTACTAAGAACTTATCTTAAAGATAGAGCAAGTAAATATTTGCTCATTACTGTAGGAAAATATTTGTACACAAATGACCAGAACACTTTTTAGAGTAATTCCAGGTCTCATTTTTGAAATTGCCAATGAAGCTGTTGATTTACTGTCCTTTGGGAAATGCAGCATTCTGTTTATTTGAGTGCGGTTCTTGAGACTCCATGTGGCTCACATATTTCACAAATTCAGTAGAACAACAGCTTCAGTATAATTTCAAGAAGGAATAATAATTTATTTGCTACATGAAAAAGTGAGAGAAAAATGTGTAGCAGTATTCATTATTGTTTCTTAGATTTTAACCAGATAGGCACAGGCTAAGACATGATGAATGTGGCACAGAGAGAAAGCCTTCACTTGTGGGCGGTAGATTATACAATGCTTCACATGTGAAGTATTCACAGGAGTGATTAATGCATAAGCAGTATCATAGCTGCAAGTGTCAAACAAAACAGATAATAGAGTATGCAAATAGAGAAAACATAACTCTCAGAAAATGTCAGAAATTCAGGGGTTTCAGCAGCAGAGATTGTTGACTTTAATCTGCTGCTTTTAACATTGCATGTACTTGTCGAGAACAGCAAGATAATGAAACGTTTGTGAAGAGTCAGTCTTCAGCAAAAAAAATCTTAGTGATCTTAAGGCCTGTAGATGGAATAGAAGTGAAATGTCTTTCTCAAAAACTGTGAAGATGCTTTTGTGAAAACAAAAAGGAAGGAGAAGCCCACAATGCAGATGAAAGAAAGAGTTTTGTGCATCAGTTGGAGTGGCCTCTCCTTCCATCTATTTCATTATTTAAATGTATGCATTTGAATTCGTTGAATCTTGAAAGCAGTTGAGAAGACTGCACACCCTTCATGGGGATGTACTGCATTCCTCATTTCATCCCATCTTGTTCAGGAAGTAGAAAGATGAGTTATATGGAGGAGACCAGTCCACTATGGTGTCCACTGTCTTAACTCAAGCTGCCATTTTCCTGCTGGAAGTTCAGATGTGCTGCATGACTCTGCTGAAGGCTGGGACACCAACAACCCAGAGCTTCCTGATGGTGTCACCTGCAAGAACAGAGTGTGAATTCTCCTCGTCTAGTCTTGTCTATGTAGAGTCATAGATATTTAGCAAATTTTAAATTCACTGCAGGAGCGAAAAGACTTTATTGGCTTTCTCAATTTTTCGGAGTTGAAAAAATTTAAAAGGTCCGATTAATAGTCTCAAACATGTTTTATCTGTCTTAATGGTTTTACACAACTTTAAGTATCATTGTTTCAGTTTTCCACTGACTTTTTTTCAGCAGGAAGTATATTACTGAGTGAAGAAGAAACTCTACTTGGTAGTGTTTTGAGGTTGGAGAAATAACCATCAGTAAAAAATAACTCATTTCTCAATTTTATCTCTTGTTCTTTCTCAAGGCAATTAAGAAATGCTAAAAGTGTAAGGATGTCTAGTCGTCCCCTGGTGTTTTCAATGACATAAAGATTCATTTTGGATTGATGTCTGCCTCTGTTTTTTTCCCCCTTCATTTATACAAAGTCTGTACAGACACACTATGTAAATATTATGTAAATGCCCTTTCTCATTTTGGGACTCCCTGAGGACAGTGTGTAAACCCTTAACCTCCACTGCTAGTGTAATGCTGTACTTCAGCCACGTCTGCAACTTAGGAACTCATCTCACTCACACACTTTTGAACTGCATTTATGGCATGTTGTACATGCTGCTGCCTCTATATTTGGACAATAAAGATATGAAAAGGAATGTTCTTAATTCATTTTCTGTGCATATCATAAATGGATAGTTACAAAAAAAAAAGGACTTTAAGTGTGTTGTGGCATCAAGAAGCCTTATGGAGTGAGGAACACCTCTGAAGCAAGCTCATGCATATCATTCAGTTACAAAACCCACAAAAATGAACCCTTTCCATCTGAAGTCAGGTGAACATAGACATTACAGTTCATCTTACATATTATCAGCGTGTGCCCAACGTTCCTATTTCAACTAACCTGCGGGGAGAACAAGAGACAAAAAAGATGTTACAGGCAGTGACATGGCGCTCCATGTTTCTGCCCTGACCTGGAGGTGATGTGGGCTGCAGTGGCCAGGCTACATACATACATATACATGGATACACATATGTATGAACATATGTATGTATATGTATGTATGTATGTATCACACTGTTGATCACTGAAGCCCTCTGCTGGAAAGGGAGTGTAAAAGACAGGATGTAGCAACTGCAACATCCCTCTTTCTCCCAAAGTGTGGATCCACATTGTGCATTAAACAGTGATTGAAACTAGAGCAATTTTATATGATGAGTACCTTTGCTACCTGAGTTAAAGGTAGTAGCCTAGTTGCTAGGGTGAGGAATGGCATACCTAATGGATGGCAAGATGAGGCTACTCCATATCCCATCTTCGAAATTCCACTTCCTGACAGTGGTGATATTGGGCTACAGGTGCCTTCCCTTCATCCTTATTAAAGTTATATTAACTGCAAAAGTAGTTGAAAGTAGATGGTTTTGTCCTTTAGCAAAAAAGCCCTGTGCATGGAGGACTTACAGGATCAGGCCCTTGATGAGAATGCAACACTGTTTTTTAATCAGAGGTGGGACTTCCTTCTCATACACTATAAGATTACCTTCATTCATACGTAAAGAATTTCAGAGATTAACTTCAGTTTCCTACATGTGCCCTAATACTCAAGTGTGGGATCTCAGCTAAATGAATTTTATTACACTCCGCTTTCTTATGAAGTAGCATAAAAAGTGTTTAGTGCAATAGGCTTAGTTCTGATCTGGATATTAAGTGCAGCCTAAGTTGCTTGGCAAAAAGTGTACAGTATAAAATAAACACTGGCAAAACTTTTAAAAGTTATTTTTTCTGGGAAAAATAAACCACAGTATTTGAAAACTAAAGTGAGGGCCACTCTGTTCTTCTGCAGCGCCTTTATTGTTTCTTGAAGTGCTTTGTAGTCACTAATTAGCTAAGAAGGTACTAATGATGGTATAAATAGATATTTGCAATATCAGCCCTTCATATCTGTCAAGTACTATATTGTAGAATAGAAAGATCTTTACTTTATTAAAAACCCAATAAAATGTAATTCACAATATACAAGTAGAGATGAGTCCTAAGTTGAAAAAGGCCGAAAGAGAAAGAACTCAAGGTAGTAGAATCACAGAATCACAGAATCACAGAATGT
This sequence comes from Caloenas nicobarica, assembly GCF_036013445.1. Lineage (NCBI taxonomy): Eukaryota > Metazoa > Chordata > Aves > Columbiformes > Columbidae > Caloenas > Caloenas nicobarica. The sequence continues at coordinate 125,885,670 of NC_088246.1, read as the reverse complement.
TAGGGATTGGAAGGGACCTCGAAAGATCATCTAGTCCAATCCCCCTGCCAGAGCAGGAACCCCTAGGTGAGGTTACACAGGAAGGTGTCCAGGCGGGTTTTGAATGTCTCCAGAGAAGGAGAATCCACAACCCCCCTGGGCAGCCTGTTCCAGTGTTCTGTCACCCTCACTGAGAAGAAGTTTCTTCTCACATTTAAGTGGAACCTCTTGTGTTCCAGCTTGAACCCATTACCCCTTGTCTTACTGTTGGTTGTCACCGAGAAGAGCCTGGCTCCATCCTCGTGACACCCACCCTTTATATATTTATAAACATTAATGAGGTCACCCCTCAGTCTCCTCTTCTCCAAGCTAAAGAGACCCAGCTCCCTCAGCCTTTCCTCATAAGGGAGATGCTCCACTCCCTTCATCATCTTTGTGGCCCTGCGCTGGACTCTCTCCAGCAGTTCCCTGTCCTTCTTGAACTGAGGGGCCCAGAACTGGACACAATATTCCAGATGAGGTCTCACCAGGGCGGAGTAGAGGGGAAGGAGAACCTCTCTGGACCTACTAACCACCCCCCTTCTAATACACCCCAGGATGCCATTGGCCTTCTTGACCACAAGGGCACAGTGCTGGCTCATGGTCATCCTGCTGTCCACCAGGACCCCCAGGTCCCTTTCCCCTACACTGCTCTCTAATAGGTCATTCCCCAACCTGTACTGGAACCTGGGGTTGTTCCTGCCCAGATGCAAGACTCTACATTTCCCCTTGTTATATTTCATTAAATTTTTCCCCGCCCAACTCTCTAGCCTGTCCAGATCTCGCTGGATGGCAGCACAGCCTTCTGGCGTGTCAGCCACTCCTCCCAGCTTGGTGTCATCAGCAAACTTACTGATAGTACACTCAATTCCCTCATCCAAGTCATTGATGAATATATTGAACAGTATTGGTCCCAGAACTGACCCTTGAGGCACTCCACTAGATACAGGCCTCCAACCAGACTCCGCCCCATTGATCACAACTCTCTGGCTTCTCTCCTTCAGCCAGTTTGCAGTCCACCTCACTACCCGATCATCCAGTCCACACTTCCTCAGTTTTGCCGTGAGGATGCTGTGGGAGACGGTGTCAAATGCTTTGCTGAAGTCAAGGTAGACCACATCCACTGCTCTGCCATCGTCAATCCACCTTGTTACGTCTTCATAAAAGGCTATGAGGTTGGTCAAACACGACTTCCCCTTGGTGAAGCCATGTTGACTGTCCCTGATGACCCTCTTATCCTTGATATGTCTTAAGATGGCACCAAGGATAAGGTGTTCCATCACTTTCCCAGGGATGGAGGTGAGGCTGACCGGTCTATAGTTGCCCGGGTCCTCCTTCTTGCCCTTTTTGAAGACCGGAGTGACATTTGCTTTCCTCCAGTCCTCAGGCACCTCTCCCGTTTCCCAAGACTTGGCAAAGATGATGGAGAGCGGTCCAGCAATGACTTCAGCCAGCTCCCTCAGCACCCGCGGGTGCATCCCATCTGGACCCATGGATTTATGGATGTCCAGATTGCTTAATTGCTCCCTAACCCAGTCCTCATCAACTGAGGCAGACTCCTCCATTGCCCTGCCTTCCTCTGGGGCCTCAAGGGTACGGGGCTCCTCAGGACAGCCTCCGGCAGAGTAGACAGAGACAAAGAAGGCATTCAGTAATTCTGCCTTCTCTGTATCTTCTGTCACCAGGGCACCCACCCCGTTCATCAGTGGGCCTACATTGCCTCTGGTGTTAGTTTTATCTGCCATGTATTTGAAGAACCTCTTCCTGTTGTCCTTGACCCCTCTCGCCAGGTTTAACTCTAAGGAGGCCTTAGCTTTCCTAGTTGCCTCCCTACATCCTCTGACAACAGCCTTATATTCTTCCCAAGTGGCCAGCCCCTCCTTCCATGATTTGTAAACCCTCCTCTTCCACTTGAGTTTGCCCAGCAGTTCCCTGTTTAACCACGCAGGTCTCCTGGCTCCCTTCCTTGACTTCCTGCGCATCGGGATGCTCTGATCTTGAGCTTGGTAGAAGCAGTCCCTGAAAGTTAACCAACTATCTTGGGCGCCTTTACCTTCAAGCAGCCTTGCCCACGGGATTCCCTCCAGCAACTGTTTGAAAAGGCCAAAGTCGGCCCTGCTGAAGTCCAGGGTTGCAATTCTGCTCGGTATTCTGCTCCCACCACAGGAGATTCTGAACTCCACCATCTCATGGTCACTGCAACCAAGGCAGCCCCCCACCTTTACTGCTTCGACCAGACCCTCCTTGTTAGTGAGGACGAGATCCAGCAGCGCACCTCTTCTAGTCGGCTCCTCCACCATTTGCATCAGAAAGTTATCGTCAATGCACTGGAGGAACCTCCTAGACTGAGGCTGGCTGGCTGAGTAGTCCTTCCAGCAAACATCAGGGTAGTTAAAGAAGTTAAAGAAGGTAGTTAAAGAAGATGACTCTATATTGTGGGACCCATAATAATGAAAGTATTGCCAGCAGCTGATTTTATGTCTGATGGTTGGTAACATAAAGGTTAAGCAGAAGTCCTCAAATGTAATAAAGGCAGGAATTAACTGCCACATGTCACACATCTAACATAAAGCAATTCTGGTGACTGCATATAATGACAGCTGAGATCTTTAAGCTATCATGCAACCTGGAAGTGATACAGCAGCCTTATTTAAGAGCCATGAGAAAGATGTGAGGATTGTTTCACCTGCCCTTGAAACTCAGTTGGCTCTTGGGAGAAGTGAAGTATCTGTTTAACCACAGAGACTGATGCTTTGCTGCCCCAGACTCTTAGTCCAAGACTTTATGGCCCAGTTGCAGAGCACATGTGTTTCTTTCCCCTCGCCATCGGCTTTCGTGAATGCATGGAGGGGAAAACACCTGAAAAGAAAGTTCTCTGCCCAGGGCCTGTAATTTTAATTGTGACAGGCACCATTGCACTAACTTTGTGGCCTCTGCCTCTGAACTGCATTTTAGGAGCTATGCGACCAGCTGAAAATCTCAGTGGACTTTTCAGAAACATTCTGGCCTCATGTTGATCCTGTCCAGCTGTAGTTAGGGTCTTTCCCAGAGTTCCAGCAGAAACAGAGATCACCCCATAGCAGATGCTTTTGTTTGTTGGAAAATCGTGAAAATTTAGATTTTAGGTTATATCAGATTAAGGGCGTGTCAACAAAAGTGTTTGTCAATAATGATCCATGCTGCCATCATAATTCGGAAATGGCTTTCTTTGTAACATCAGTGTGCTATTTTGAAACATTTTTTATCATTTTTATTATCTTATAAATAAAGACAGTATAGCAAAACTGCGCTACGGAAAAAAGTTACATGAGTAACCTGACCTCTTGTATCCTGGCTCAGTGCAGCCTTAATTGTTGTGTTACTTACCAAATTACAGAGATTGGTGCAGAAGGAGCCCTAAGGTCCCTCCCTTAGTCTAGCCCAAGGGAGGACTTTAAAAAGTCATCTCCCAAAAGTGAGTTACGCTATATATTTGTCATTTCTGACAGTTGTTTGTCTAACTTATTTTTTAGACAATTCCTCTAGTGGGAACTGCACAGATTCCTCCAGCAAACTCTGGATACATGTCCTCAGCCTTATAAATTCACGTATTTATTGTATATGTAAAACCCAGCGGTCAGTGGAGGTTACTGCAGACCACTGAATCTTTTCAGCTGTCTTTTATTTATTTTTGAAGTGTCCTAATATATGTATATATTTATCTTTATAAAATGTATATTTATCTATGAATGAAAGATAGGTAGTAGATGTTGATGGAACAGCTAGGAAATAAATATTCAAGAGGATGTACATAAACTCAGACTGTTTTGGTTCACAGCTGACTTGACCATTTAAGAAACAGTAGAAAAATAATCAGCTTTTCCCAAATCTTATTAGCATGTAATCATGATCCAGATTGTATTAGCCCATAATCTACACTGAGCAAAATAAGTCTTCTTGAAGGTTCAGCTATAGTGTGTTATTTTATGAAATTGTTTATGTACATATTTTCAATATTATATTTATCATCATCTGTTACTTAGAAAGTTAGGCTGAAGGAATAAATGTTTATGATACTTCAGGATTATCACTGCAATTAATGGGATAAAAATAAGCAACCGGTGAAGGTTGGAAAAAACCCCTGTAATGTCATCCGAATAGTCTGCCAGGTAATGTTAAAGCCCTGGAACATACACATATGGGAAAATCCTGCACTGGCTGGGAGATGGGCTGGATGATTTAATAGACCTTTCTTTGAGATGTAATTTCTATAACTGCTTGATACATACACTAGTGTTCAGACATTTGGTCTCATTTCTTGTTTGTCTGGCAAATTGTGTCTTGTGAAAGGTCATAAATTACAGTAAATAGACTTTGTAGAAGATGAGCTACATGATATACTTGGAAAGAGTTTCTCAGCTGATATTCAAGACATTAATGCCAAAGCAGAAAAAACCCAATAGAGTCCTAATCCAGAGGCTTTGCTTGAGTGCAGTTCTAGGAAAGTGCACTGCCATAAATAATATTTACATTGAATAGAGTCTTCTGTATTCTAACAATAACTTTGGATAGAAACGGTAAATTAGACAAACAAATGTTACTCCCTTAGAAGTTTTTCTTCCTGAGTTTCTGACAAAGAATTCACTGATGAAAGAAGGAGGGGGAGAAGGAGGGAAGGGGGAAGAAAGGAAAGCAAGCATTTATAAAAATGTTGATGTAGTTATAATTAGATCCATTTTAGAACCAAAAGTTTTATGCAGAAGCTGACAGAAGGATACACAATAATTATAGTTTGCTGACAAGCTGAATAGAGTTTCCTTTTTTTATCTTATGGTTTTAGGAAACCAAACTGTAAATAAATATGCAGTTTGACAGATTGTAATTGCGATCAGCAAGGCATCTTTTCATTTAATCAGATGGTGTTATTAAAATGGGGTTACAATTAAACATTTTATAATGTGACGTAGATCTCTATTAAAATTCTCCAGCAAACAGTAATTTGCATTTGATGCTTCTGCAACCCATTTCTATTTGCAGAAACGTTATTGGCTGTGACCTTCCAATGGTTAGGTCTCAGTTTGCTGTTCTCCTCCAACTGTGATAAATGATATTAAGTATCCACTTTCTTTACTTCATAGTGAAGCTTAAAATATTAATTTTGCATTCTTTTATTATATTATGTTTGACCCTTGTCAAAACTGCAAGCAGGCTTGCACAAGAGGAAGTGGAAATTTTCTTAACTTTAGAAATGGTAGGTTGGATCAACACTAAGTATGTATCTGAGTCACAATATGTTTATAGACAAAGTAATGTGGCTTTTGATAGATATAAGTAGCATTCGTCATCTTACTGTGCCTAAGATGTCATTCCAATTTAAGATGACACAAGGCCTCGGATTTTCCCATCTTTTTATAGATGTGATCAAGTGATTCCAAGAAACGTAACAGTGTGTTTTTCAGGAAGACTTTGAAGCATGGCTACTATGATTCCACATCTGTTATTCCCACGTGGAAGGCCACTATTTGCTCCTGTAGTTTTGGCAACCTGAGTAGGAGAGTATGAACAGCCAGAAGTGGTTCAGTGTTCTGCCTTGTAAGACTTTTCCAGGATGTAGCTACTCACTGGGATCACCATCCTCTAGGCAGCAGACATGTAAAAAGGAAAGTGATGTTAAATGGTACATAGAAAAAAAAAGTAACTAGTTTCCCTCCAAGGCTAATTGTATTTTTCCCAAAATAAATGAAATGCAAACCTGAATCTAATGTTTGAAGCAAGGAAAAACTAATTCACATCTTATCTGCATATACCTGCTTTCTAAAGAACACATCACCTAGTATACAGCAGTGTGAAAGAGAAGATAATCAGGATCAGAAATGCAGGTTGAACCCATAGAAACAAATCCATCTTAGGGTTTTGTAGTGCCATCCATCACTGAAAGTATCCGAGTACTCTATCTTACCTTATAATGTCTTTACTATGTATTTGCAAAATACAAAGTTAATTGTGAAATCGTATTCATGGTGGTACCCCTTGGCTGGTTTAAGGAAGTATTTCTCAAGGGAAGAGAAGGCCCTAAACAATGAGGAGGGAAATGCACATAATATTCATTATTTGCATTCAGCTGAAACCTGAGGTTTGTTTTAATAATACAGAGAGGTGCCTGATCTAGCATACATGTATCTGTCTTTGAATGTCATACATTTTAAAAAGATGCAAGTTGCACAGGTTATACGGTTTCTTTATTATGTTTTTTGCATTTTCAATTGTGTACCATATATTTGCTTACCACTGGGCATTACAATCAAGCCTGTTTGATTACTTTCAATTTATGCCATAGGATTTTGTCACTCTTGCTGAAAATTTCAAGACATTTTACTCCAGACTCATTCTTTTTTTTTCCCCTCAGATTTATTTACTACCTTTAGAAGTAAAAAAGTCCAATTTCAATCATGTTAGAAATAGCTCATTTTAGACAAGTACGTGCTGCTCTGCTTACAAAACATATATGAGTGGAATATGCAATTACCACAACTCAGTTTCCTGCCACAGAAACATTTCAGCATTATAGCATTACAGAAATAGAATGACATGCATAATGAAAGATTTCAAGATTCACCCAAGGCATTTATTCTCTTCACCTTAATGTTCTCAGCAGTAGCAGAGTATCCATTAAAAGGTACGATGAATTATGGTTGCTTAGCAACCACGAGGAGCTTGTAGCAGCACCAAAGAATGAAATGGCTGGTTGATAAAATGAATTTTCTCTGAGCATTAGCCTGTTGAAACTGCCTTTTCTTGTGGAACATAAAGTGCATTTATTTGTCTCATGCATTTTTTATTAGAAAATTATTTGAGTTCCAGAGACTTGAATCGTTTTGCTACAGGAGATATTTGATTTTAATGTGTTGTACTAAAATAAGTAATAAAAGACATTTTCTTCAAAGTAAAGACACTGAAAAAACCCAGGTATCTCCTTTTGAAGTCAAGAATAAAATCTTACATAAGGTGTGTCATTACTTGTTTCTAATTAAGAGTAACATCAGCTAGGACTTAAACTTAAATTTTACCTTTGAAGGAAAGTTGGAGACAGCCAATATGCAGTGAATAAAAGAGGAGAGATTTGGAATTGATATCATGGATTCATCATGAGTGAAATAAGCTTGCCTTCTCTCTTCCCACATGCTATGGTAGCCATATCTCAGAGAAGGTCAGAAGTGGTTGCACATTCATACCTGGCCTGTCTGCTGTTTCTGTGCTAACGTTCATTGTAGGCTTCCATCCAACAGTGAGGAGACGTTTAATTTTTCACTGATACTTTCCAGGCATTCAATGGCAGCCAGAGTTGGACGAGCATTTTTGGCAGAGGTTTTTGTTGGCAAATGCCAGAACAGCAAAACCAAAGTTGAGGCAGGGGGAATACATCAGTTGTGATTAATCTTTTATTGGCAATATCTTCTGAGAATTAGGACTGTTTGATCAGGACATGAGACAAAGGGAGATCAAAGAGAGAAAAAGTGAGAGACCTGCCCATTACAGAATATCCAGAATATCCATCTGGATGTATGAGACCAAAGCTTAGCATCTTACATAAGCATTATTTAGAGCAAGAAGTTAACTTTTGGGTTTTGTTATATAAGAATACCCAAATGCTTGCTTATTATTAATATTAATCTACAGTCTTTTAGTCTTTCTTGTGAGAATTAGGACAGTGACATAATAGTTCTTATACAATTGAATAAAGATCTTTTGAAAGGCTTCAGACCTTACTTTACTGATGAAGATACTTCCATTGACACCCATTGAACACCTGGGTGAGAAGCAACAATAGCCCTGCTGCTGCCCGGTGAATCAGAAGATCATGGTCTGCTGAGAGTGGTGTCCTGGGGTCTGTGTGAATACCAAGTCCTTGGTGCAACCTGGAGCCTCTGATGGATTTTCTGGCAGAGCTCACAAGGTTGCGTGCAGGCAACCTTGTTGCATGGTGAGCCTGTGTGGCAGCTGAGAGGAATGGCCGGAGAGCCAGGGGGATGGAGAAATCATTGGCTTAGAAGTCTTAAATTCTGGACTGGAACTAGAGTAAGAAAGAAAATCTAAAAATCAGCGTGAAGTAAGATGCCTTGTATATGTGCTACCTACCTGGCAGGAAAGAATCAGAATGAGACGGACTGGTAGCATTAAAAAAGTTGAAGGGTGTAGCAGTGAGCTGCCTGGTCATGGAAGTTTTTGACCTGTATTTCTGTGTCCAGCCCAATTCTGGTGATGCTGCTGAGTGCGCTGCTATTGACTGCTCTTGGTAAAGGGTGGGGCTGCTGCAGTTAACATGATAGCAAAGATTGGCAGCCTAACAGAAAACAGATTTTATTGAAGTTGACAACATGGCAACATTTTTTACAGAGTGTTTTTTACTGCAAATTAAATGCCCTGGGAGATACATAACTAAAGGCAATAATAACCTTTTTGGACGGAAATATTATTCCGCTCAAGTGAAAATGAAAGAAAACTCGTATTAAGTGGTAAGATCTTGCCTCTTTAAAGTACGTGCTGATAATCAAACCTTAAAAGTGAAACACTGCTCATCTTCTACAAAGGTGCAAATTAAAATTCCAGAGAGAGCGCTTGACTGATTTGTTTAACAAAGAGTTTAATACAGCAGAATCCCACTTGAACATAAAACTATTACACTCACAATAATCCTGTCTAGCTGTTGGGAGATCCAAATTAAAACTCTCGCTGATATTTGCTTAAATCTCATAAATTGCACAGAATTACAGCATATTGAAGTTGTGTATTTACTGTGATCTTACTGTCTAATAGGTTTTTAACAATTTAAAATGATGACTGAAAATATATATTTTCCCCTCAGATGATTCAAGTAGTGTATATTTTATTCCTGTATTCTAATTTAATACCCACTTGTTTATTGACTTACTAGTGTCAATATGACAAGACTGTATTGAATGCAGACTAAATGTTCCATTTAAACAGATAATTTATTTTGTTATTAGTATTAAGGTGTTATGAGGAGATCATTCAGTTGAAGCTGCTGGATTAATAATACTATTTCTGAAGGAGATATTTTCATGCTCATTTACTATGTTTCAATTTTTCTATTCATACCTATAGAAGAACAGATGTTTGTTTCTTTTCTACTTGTGATTCCAATGATTTAGTAGCAATATTACTTCCTGCGTTCTGTTCCACTATCTTAGTATCCTCTGGAGGTTTTAATTTATGGATTTTTTGGTATGACAATCTTAAAATTATATAGATTCCTGAAATTCATAGCAGTTTAGAAAAGGAATCACAGTCCTACAGAACATCTCAAATAACTGGAAAGTATTTCAAATTTAGGGTTTCTGACCACTTTTCTCCAGATCAGCTGCAGTGGTGTATTAAAATCTTCTAGGTTGAGTGGGCAGATAGAGGTTTTAAGTTTGATCCGTCAGTTTCCCCATATTTTAGTTAGGACACATCGCAGATGTTGACTTAAAAAAAGAGAAAAAATCTATGGTGATAAAGTTAGGTTAAAAATGTGATAGAGCAGTAACCTGAGATAGCCAGTAATTTTGCCAGGTTTTGACAGTATGTTAAAAATGATCATAGCACCCATGATGCAATATTTTTTTCATGAGACTGATCTAATAAAACAAGAATGTGCACACACCCACCTAAGAAATAATCATTATTCGTGCTTTATAGAAAAAGGTAGAGTCCAGGTCTGCAGTTCTTGCTTACAGCTACATTATATAAGGAATTAGATTAATTTAATTTATGGAAATGTACAGTTATGTCAGCTGGAGAAACATAGAGTCAATTCTATCTTTGCACCAAGAATTATTGAACGAGGAACTAACCGCTCTTGCAAAGCCCTGGTTGCGGTAAAGCGGTGAGCAAAATTAAAGCAGTAGAGAAAGCTTATTTTATAAAATGCCCAGACATACGTAGCAGCAAAAAAGGAATCAAAGTATACATTTGTGTGCAAACCTAGCAACAGCAACAAAATTGTTGCAGTGCTTTGGTTGTGGCACTCTCCCAATAGAACTTCTTATATCAGAGCAACATGTCTAATGCATTTTTGCGTGAATGTAGTAAAAACAGGGTGTGATTTGACCAAATGCACTGACGTAGCCACTGCATACTTTTGTGTGCGTATCTGTCAAATGTGGAGCGTGTTGCATAAGAGCACTCTATTTCTTACAGCTGCCTGAATATATAATGTGCATAAGCCTCTTCAGAAACAAAGTCAATAAAGAGCTGTCTGGTTACATGTACTTTTGTATGACTTCTGGTTAAGTCAAAAGCCCCAAATATGATATACAGAGCTCTGGAATATGGTGTGGGTTTGAGAAACTCTCTGGGGCACCTTTATCTGCATATAGAGTCTTTTTTAATATGTGACAGTTTTATAGTAAGGATAATGATCTTTACATAATAAGTAATCTAAATACAGTCAAACTCATCATGAGTGAACATGATTTATTCTGTTGAACTGTTTCACAGATCAAATTTTATAAATCTTTTTAGAAGTTACATTAAAAAGGATATTTTTAATGTTTTCTGGTGTGTAATGTATCTGTCGATTAAAGAAGGCACATCATTCTAGCTTTTCTGTTGACACATGCTACAGTCCATTGGGAATGTCATAGCCAAGAAAAGCACCTTGTGATATTCTTTTCACTTTGCACAGGCATGCCAAGAAATGCTGCATTACTGCATTAGTAACCAGGAAACATCAGAAAATTCTGGGTAGTGATCAAAGAGGTAGTGAGTGCTGTTTGGTAGCTAACACATTTGTACTGTTGTCCACAGTAAATGAAGAATCCTTAAAAAATTGTATTCAGTGTGATTCTTGCAAACATATATGCTTATTAAGGGTCTTAATACTTCCAGTTTTAGTCAAAGACAACTTTTTAGCCTATCATCTTTGCAATTGCTATTTAGGTTTATGCCAAATCCTTTAAAATATTGGCTAAAAAGACTGGTTGTAATGTAGCCATCAGAAAGAGACATATGGTAGATAAAAATGTGTAAACAAAATCTCAAGCCTGGTTGAGGGTATGGGTTAAAAACTGACAGAATGGCCAGAAGCAGAGGCACGGAAAACACTGCTCATGGCACATTTTGAAAAGCAGTTATTCCAAAACACAGAAAGCAGTTATGTGTGGCATAAGTTTAATATCCATTTGCCTACTGAGATGTTTCATTTTCTTTTAAAATAGGATTGGATTCTCATGTTTCAGTTTAGTATCAGACTGTGTAAGTAGTGTGTCTATTTTGTGCATAAAATAACAATTATTTGTATAAGTCTCTACGTTGCCCAGACAGTTACAGGTGGCATTTCAGGTAGATAGACATCCAGCTACTAGGGAATGTGAATCATAATATTCATCTGTACTTGCTCATGTACATGCAGAGTAGGAGAGTATCAAAGTCAAACATTAATTTACAAGTTTAGTGATAGAACTGAATTCTGCCTTCATATTAACATTACAGTCAGCAATAACATATATACCTATCAGAGAGGAGATATAATTCCTTGGGTGCTAACAGAGAAGATCAAGTGAAAATCTGTCCTTTCCATTTAAAGAAGGAAAAAAGGGCAAAGAACATTTAGCGATAATATAAAGACTGAATATGAGGTCTTTCATGCTTGATTTCCCACCCCTGAAACTTAAGGTTTTCAATGTATGCAATCTGCAAAGCTACTTTTAGTTGAAAAATCATGTTAAGATGTTTTCAGAACAGGTATGTATCTCCCATCTTTAGCCTTACTGCCCACTGCACTGAATACAGGATGGGGACAGGATGGAGACATGATGTCTCTGGTGAACTGCTGAAGGATCCTTCAAAGAAATCCTCATGCTTCCATAACATTTCCATTAAATCCACACAGTTCCTCTGACAGGGTCACAGTCCAAAACACAGACAGGTTAAAGTGATTGATGAAAGAAGTCAACAGATTAAGGACTTAATGACTGACAGATTAAGCTACTCCTAGGTCTTCTAGGTCATGAATCAAACCCCATTAAAATATTTGGAAAGGCTTGCAGTGTTTCTGGTGGGTAGGTCATTTGTGTAGGACCTTTTTTTGTGCACAGAAGTGCTCTTATCTTGGATTTTACATTTGCTGGATAAATTTCTGTCTGTGGCTCAGTTTCTCTGTCTCAAATGGGGAAAAAAGACCATTCATCTGCATTGCCAGTGCTTAGTAAGTGTTTGGAATGTGCAGTAAAATAGCGTGGTGGAATTAAAAATACAGTATGTAAAAAGTCATATGTACTTAAAAATCCTGCATTATGGATCCCTTGTACAAATAAATTACCTGGTTTACCTTTCTCATTGTCAAGCTAATGGATTTTCTTAACCTTATACTTGTTTTGATTAAGAAAGGAGAAGCTATTCTGCTTCTGTATTCTTCCTCACTGCAGAATTCTAGTTGAAGGATTAGTTTTATTGTATCTGAGTGGGGGGGGAGGGGGGAAACAAAAACAAAAACAAAAAACCACACAGCACCACCAAACAATACAGATATTAAAAAAACACTCATAAATTTGTGTCAGTGTCTGCTTCCCAGGTCTTAATTGAGGATTTCTCATCTTCATTCATTGTCAATTTTTCCAGAGCAGATTGAGATAAATGTCTTTTATCACCCAACCATTGCAGGTGCATATTCCACTTGGAGGGGGTGCTGTTAAGCATCTGTATTAGATAGAAAGAGTACAAAGGGACAGAATTATTCCCTTTGTAGAGAATGGACAATAAAAATGTGCAAGTTTTTGCGCTATATCTTTGTGAATCTGTGCTAGGCCATGTCTTCATACATACCCATGCACTTGTGCTCCCTCGTCTGTATGTGGCATCAAGAGGACTGCTGGCTTAGAACAGGGTAACCAAAATCCTCCTCGTTGTTGGTGTGGTTCAAGAAGGGGAGCTACAGGTTTGTAGCAGCAGCAGAAAGGACCACGTGGCAGTCAAAAATACCTGGGAAGAGGCATTGGGCTCAAATGTGCTCATGAAGCAGACCCTTCAAACTGCTTCATGAAGGTGAAGAGCATAGCGGTGGCCTGTGGTGGAGCACTTCGAGCAGCTGGAGGGCTGTCCAAAACCTATCCTGTAATGCTGCTTTGAGACTCATTGCTGATTCCAGAAGATGTTGTGTTGGAGTATCTCTTCACATAACTCACCATACATACGTCTGCTGGAGGAAGTAAAGAGTACTCTTAGGTCCAGGGAAGTCAGCTGCATTTCATTAGTCCTGGAGTTCTTACTTTTAGATTTTCTTCCATTGGTAATATCTCCTTGTACTCCAGAAAGGTGCAGTAAGGAGCATGCATAGAGTGTTGTACTTCTTTGATTTAGCTTTATTAAGTTTCATAACACAAGCTTTACAGGGGGAGGCATTTCATCTCTTTGCTTCCTTTTTAGTTAAACTGAAGTTTTCAGCCTCAGTCCATACCAGAACTTTGACTTTGGCATCAGAACAAGTTGTTATTTATTGTCTTGGGTGATGAGAGGTATTCATGCAGTGAGCAAGATTGTTCCCTGTTTTGCCACTGGCTTTTTTCCTGCTGTATATAAAAAAAAAATACAGGAAGGTTTTACAACTCATACAGTGAGACCTACACCCTTTCTTCAGTCTTTGTATGTATGTATTTACAAGCCCACTAAAATATCCTCACCAAGCTGGAGGACCAGTCCAGTGACAGGAACTGAGAACTGCCACAAACTCATTTGCAAAGACAAGATGTAGGCAGAGTGCCATGCGGAAGCTTTGTTTTGCTAGAATTGTGTCTAGATGCAGCAGCAGCACAGAGTTAGGCAGATTTTTGCTAATGTTCCTGCCAGGTACAGGCTGCTGTGATTTATATTGCTTTAATCGTACTAAAGGTAAATCTTTCCCTGGCCTGCAAGTTGTGTGCAATGTTTTGAATGGGTGAAAATTCCCATTATGCTTGTGTTGGCCACCGGTAGTTTGTTCTGTTCTGTGCTAATTTAGGCTTATCAAGTATTAAAAGTACTGCCTTGACCTGGGATAGTTCAAGGACTCTTTATGAGAGGTTATTTTATAGTAGTGTAAAGGACCTGGGGTTTGTGCCAAATCATACACATCAACTGGATCCAACTAGAATCAGATAAATATTTTCTATTGGCATTTCTAATAGAGATTCTGTAATCTTTAGAAGGTTTTAAACATATTTCCATGGCTTTTTGAAGACTTCAGTTTTGGTTACTTAGTTGGTGATTTCTTTATTAACATGTGCAAGTGTTCATTTATTCTTTTGGCATCCTTATTTTACCATTTGCCTCTGTGGAGGAAAAGCTTTTTAAAATACACCAGTGAAATGTTAACTAAGATTAAGATGATCGTATTTTAAGGTTATATTTTCTGGTTCTCACTGAATGCTTACTTGGGACTAAATTGTCAGTAGGATGTTTTAATTCTACCCATCCACGTTGGCTGGTCTGAGAGTTCCATTTTGTGCAAAGTGGCATTTTTAATTTGCAATTAAAAAATCCCCCAACCTTCTGTAAGTTTGACTACATGCCCACCCCTCTCTTTCTACATTCAAAGGAACCCGTCATCCTTCTGTGAGGGATTTCTTACAAATTAAAGAGAGTTGGCCTGTAGAGATTTCACAGCAAATACATAAAGAGATATTAGCTTATAGCATTAGGAATGTTAACTATATTATTCAAAGCTATTCAGAGGACCTTGTTCTTTTGTTTGCTGGCATTCTTATTTCCAAAGTACTTCTACCTCTACTGATACCTTATGAAAGCCAGATTAGTTAGATAGAGACACAACTCCTCCTATTTCAGACTGCCAACACAAAATGGAGCTAGTAAACATACAGGCTTGGCCTTTAGAATATCTGGCCCTAAATGTTTCACAGCCCTTATACAATGCACACTTATAATTGAATTACACTGAGAGGATAACATGTTATTGTGTTGTCTTCTGTAGGGCTCATAGTAATTCTTATCATGTATTTCCAGAAGACATTATTTTATTTTATTCCTGGCATTACAGACAAGCCTTTAATGTACTTAATCTGAAGGGCTCCTTGTGTAAGAGCTACTTGCTCAAGCAAGAACTGTTCAAATGGGTAAAGACAAACCACTTGGGGCTTATTTCTGGCATTTGGGCACAACGCTGTGTTAGAAGGAGGAAGGGGAAAGGGCTGTGTGGTGGCACCGATCCCAGCAGCTCACAGAGCACTTCCCAGAGTCTTTTAATGCAAAAATGGAGCCACAGCAGTGGTGGACCCCACAGCATTCGTGGCTGTCCGTGTGTTGGCTTTACTAGCCGGCACATAGGTTGAAGGAACAGCGTGACCACGTGTGCCTTTCCCAACCCATCTTTAGCAGTACTGCAGTAGTGATGCAGAGCAACATGTGAGACTGAGCGTTGGACTTAATATGAAGTTTGCTGAATATCACAAGTAAACTGTTCTGTGCGCAGTGGGTATTAATTAAAAGCATATGTGAAAGTAAAAACATTCTGTAATTGCATATCGATAGGTCTGAGCCGTAGTTAAGCTACTTAAGTAGTAACTAGTAGTGCTGTATGTCATACGGTAACAGATTTGCATAACATAAACATTCTGAGTATCAAGTTGTGGCCCATATACTTCTTGTGATATTATCATTACTAATCTTGTGGTTTAGCGCTGCATGCTTGACAGGCTACTTATAGATTATAATAAACTGTTATTACACAGGCACCATTGCAGAGTAGCCATAGTTACAAACACAGTACACTTCTTTTGGTTAAAGTAAACACAAATACAATCATTGGGGTCAGTTCTGGATCTTTGTAGGTTAAGAGTTTGCTGCCAGCAGTGAATAAAAAGAACATATCTAGCAGTTCAAAGTAAAATTCACTCACTCTTTTATGAAGATTGAAACATGCAATTAAAGTAAATTATTACAGTGATTTGTTTTATTTTTGTCTTTGTGATATGATTACTTTGAGTCATCAACATTTTGGTTAGAGAACCTGAAAAACTCCTCTTTAGTACCAGCCTCATCATCTCAGTAGAGTAACTTGACAGTCCATTCTAATGCATTTTAACAGACTTATAAATCATTTTCTGGAGGCTAATGATTTATTACTGCTGTAATGAACTTCAGAGGCATCAATACATTAGTTACCACTTTGAAAAAAAGCCATTGTCAAATCCTATTGGAATGATGATCAGTTTACTATTGTTATTAATGACCCGATCAACTCTTTGAATCTATGAATAACCCTGTTATATGACAGAGGTCTTCCATTTGGGCAAAAATCAATGCATATGTAAAATTATGTGGCTTTCTGGACCTTTTATCCGTGCCTATGTTTCTGTTGTCTGCAAAGATTCAGAATTACTTGTAAATTCGCCAAAGCTGGGGTGATTTAGGAGTAGGAAACCCTGGAAATATTTTAAATTCAAAATGAGGCAGTATCTCTGTTTTAGGAGAGGCTGCTTGTTGCTTTGTTACCTAAACACTTTCCACGTGTAGATATATGCTAGCTACTTAATAGACATGGGAGGACTTTAATGGAATTCTTATTGCTGTATCCTTCATTTTTCCTCTGTGGTTGAGGGAGTCTGTAATACAGGGAAGTACACGTTACAGACTGTACCAAGGGCTGGTTCTTAAGTTCCTGAATTATGGGTCTTTTTTCCTTTCATTTTGAAAGAAAAAATAGACCTCAGTGGCTTGACCAAAATAGTAATTACCATGTTAGGGTTTTTTCAGTGTTCAGAGATGTCAGAAATTTGACCTTTGAGGCTTTTAAATCTGACCTTGTTGCTTCTTTCCATTCATTAAGCTACAACCTTTGCTCTCTTGTCATAAAAGATAAATGAAGATTCACACAATCTTTATTTAAGAGAAGATTTATTGTTTACATTAATGTAGATTAAGTAGAAGCAAACCAATTATTTATTGTGTCAATCATGTCTTCTTGAACTTTAAGTTAGTTATCACAGTTCTATAATTACCATTTCCAAATGTTCATTGCCAACTCAAAGCGTAAGTAGATTTTTTTAAATGTCTTTGAAGAAGTTATTAACCTATATGAAGTGGAAGAGTATTTCTAGACTTCCATGTAATCATCTAGAGAAAGAAATTAAATTTCAAAATTAAATAGCCAAAATATGGCCTTTGTATACATAGCATTGTATCTAAATAATTCTTCTGCTCAGTATTTTCCACTCTGGAAGCAAATTATAGAACTTTCTGTTGCCACAGAAGCACATTTCATTGACACACAAAAACTAAAGTCATTTTATCAAACAAACCTAGAAGTTATTCAAATTCACTACTTTGCTCTTATATCCTCTGATGAAGAAATGGATAGGCAAGACCATACTGTCATTGCAAGAATTTATACACTAAGCTGGAAACTTGCGGTTTGTTACTCTTTCTGGTTTTGTTTTCAGTTTTGTTAATATATCCATCTGAAAGGAAGTCGCTTGAAATTGTTTGTTTGATGCAAGATTATAGCTAACACTGTGTGGATTCACAAAGTGACAGGAGGAGAAGAGGCAAGAATACTCTCCAGCACGTGTGCTACTGTGTCCCTTGAGGTCTGGTTGAAACCAACATAAATGTTTTTTCAGAAGTCTCAAGGAGAGGGTATGTTGCACCCCCAGGAGCAGTCACCTCTCTCCCTGCTTCAGGCATGACAGTGCCTGAGGGGGACATGATACCTCTGGAGGCACATGAAGGCTCTTCCTCTTCCGCCATCCATTTGGACTATGATCTGCAGTTAGTCACTTTACTGTGAAGCTCGGTGGTAACCAGAACGTTGCTTCACTTTTGGTGTCTAAAGTCTGTTGCTAATGTGCTAGTGTGAAATGTTTGTGAAACACAATCTTCCAAAGAGGCAGGAAAAGGAGCTCTGGACTTAAAAGACAGTGAGAATAGTTCTAAACAGAAGTCTGGAGATGGTCACCAGTGGCAGCAGCTTGAATTCAAAAACATGAGACCTCATTTTGCAGAATATTTTAGACTTATATTAAAGCTAAGCAAAACCATATACAACAGTGGAAATGAGTGCCTACATTTAAATATGAGTTATGTTTGGGGATCATCTCGATATGATGTAGCATAGCAGTTCCTACATTTCTGATCCTGCCTCGTTGAGGCCTTGGGAGCCAAAGTACAGCTTAGCTCCCCGATTCATGTGCAGTTCAGCGAGGCTTTGCTTCTTAAGCATTTCAGGTGAGATCAAGCTTTGCAAATGCTCACAAGTTAACTAGCCAGACCTGAGGCCTCAGAACTACAGGGGAAAACAACCCAAAGCCACGTGTAATGTATCCACAGCTCTGAGAAGGACACATGGGAAGATCGTTGGGGTCAGCCTATGCACTGCGATTTGGGAGGAACAAATTAGATAGCAGTGGGATAGTGATTAGGCATAGCTTGTTCATTCAGCAGTTTTCAGAAGGCTAAGTAGCATGACTCTTATTTCAGTGAACATCTGCTACATAAAGTAAAGAGTTTTCAGAGGTTATCACAGAAATCGAAAGCAGCTTTCTAATTCCGCTTACAGTATTTTACTGGTATTCCTAGTGTAAATGGCATCAAGACTTTACTCCAACAGAACAAAATTAACAAAATTCACTCTTTAAAATGCACAATTACATCATACCTACTGAATTTTTCATTAAAGTCAGGATTTAATTTAGTTACTAAACATCTATTTTTTCGTTACACTTAGAATGGGATATAGTTGAACCACTTGCCATCAATTCATCAGCATATATTATTCTATACATATCTGGTTTAAAATATTCTCTTGTATTGATGTTCTTCCCAATTTAATTACATTAAGTACTGGAGCATAATTATCTCTGCCATAGGAAAACATTGCAACTTTGTTGTTACAAGAACTGAAATAATAGAATGTGGATTTATAGTACTTTTTTTGTTCTGGTTCTTGAAGAAATGCATTTCTTACTCTGTGTGGGAGAGGTAAGTGCTTGCGTTTCACCAAAATGGTTATGAAAATATGATGTCCGCACATTATGCAAGTAAATAATTAAGATGACTATTTCAAAATATATAAGAAAACTGTATCTCTGGTTTGCATGCTGTCATCCTCCAAAGAAATAAAAAAAATGCTGATTTTTCTGTCCCTGAATCAGAATCTCCGTGCTAAAAAGAATCACAGAATACTCTAAAGGACCATTCCCCGATGCAGGGCTACATGAATTCATCCTTTTGCAGATTCTGATAGTTCCTGCTGGGTGGGGAGGATTTCCTATTGTACTTTCTACAATATTAATTACAGCATCTGGATTTGCTAGAGAGCAGTAACGGGAAGATGTCTCTTATTAAATTGTTGTCAGTAAAAACAAGACATTTTCTTTAAAATCAGTAAAGATTTTCAGAGTAGTTGCCAGCCACAGTTGTCCAGTCAGGATTTAAAGATTATCAGAACTGACAGCTACTGAGTAAGTATAGAAATTCCATATAATTCTGCAATGAAGTGATGCTCTGATGATTCAGAATTGTAATGTACTTATTCCAAAATTTCAGTCCTAGAATACTGTCATAATATGTTATTAAATAGCATGGAATGATGTGCTGGGGAAAAAAAAAAAAACAAACAACACCACACAAAACCAAACGAACAATCAAACAAAACAAACCATGAAACCAAAACAAAACAAACTTAAAAGCAAAGTAATTAGAAAATGAGATAAAGCTGAAAAACATGGCTTGTAGTTATATGTTGCCACAACTACTCACCCGTATTTCAGCTGGAGAAATGAAAACTTATCCAATGAACTTTAACACCTTGTAGTGTTCATGTTTGCCTTTTGAGTATGTTTATTTTTACTAGTCCTGAAATTAGGAAATGAATTAAAAGCTGAAAAATGTGAGTGTCACATTGATAACATGCTTATCATTCTAAAGTACTTCTAGCATGTTCACTTTAGTAACCTGATGTGCAAATATGAATATATCACAATTAATTGGTTACAATGGATGCAATGACAGCTTGGCAAGCGCCAGACTGAGGCAGAGGATGTTAGGCCTCAGCATAGGAGGCAGCACTATTTCTTCAATTCTTTGCACGATCTTGGTTTTTTTTAATTTTTGTTGTACTTCCTAACTAGTAATGGTAGTTACATGCAAAATATTTTTCATTAAAACATGAGATTTAGCCTCTGTTACTTTAAACACTGCAAAGTGCAGTTATTTTTCAGAACATTGTAATACCACTGGTACAGTATGATCTGTAACAATGTTTTTCACGTGTCAGTAGTTTTCAAACTAATCTATCTCAGCAATACTTTTAAGACATGGCAAGTGTTACTTGTTTATGGGCAGGGATTTGCTGGTTTCTTTGTTTCTTATATGTCAGCCCTTCCTGTTGTGCTTGAATTGGATTGTTTTAGGTGTCAGAGATTGGTAAGTCATCTAGAATTCAGTTAAAAATTCAGTTTACCATTTCTTAGTAAGAATAGAGCCCCACTTACTGTCCTTAGGTTCTGTTGACTCTACAGTGCTGGCAGGAGCAAAATTTAATCATGTAAGAAAATTAACTAGAGTTTTATTAATAATTACTAGGGAGCGAGTATTCTATATATGACTATATCCAAACAATCTATCTTAAAAAAACACACTTCTTATGGCACATGCTGTTTACTCAACTTTGAGAATAGAAGCAGTCCATTTCAGGTGCCACAAAGGTCAACTATAGCATTATCAAACTCTGCAGCTCAGAACTTTCAAAATAAATCTCTAAATTCTCTGACTTTAAATATATTATTTTTAAAAGTGTAACAAAAATTCTTTAAAAATAACTTTATAAATGCAGAGAAGCAATTAAATGCATGGGCTTGATTTTAATGTTTCCATAATTGGATGTAGTTTTCACAAAGTACCACAGAAGGCACTTTAGGATCCTGCCTTTTCTCTGACACATGCATATTCTCTATGTGTTTTGGTACACCTCTCCTAAGAAACTTGGAATGTAAACGCAATGCCAATGTCTTTTTTTGTAGTTGATGATCAAGGTTAACAGAAGTATCTAGGTATGTTTTTCTTTTTCACTGGGAAATGCTTTTATTCTCTTGTCTGCTTAAAATGCAAAACAAACAAGCCAGGATTTTTTTATTAATATTGTTTTAAGTGCAGGAACAGTACTATAATTTGTTGAAATGCCTCTGTCAGTCGAATGCAGAATGTTTCCTTTGTTCTTCAAAGAGGACACTTGTAAACTCATTGAATTGCTTATCTGTAAACACCACTGGGGCCCTGTTTTGGCTTTACATTGGTGAGGAACTCCTCTGCTTTTCTCAGATGAAGAGTTAGACACTTAAAATGACAACTTCACTTACTGTAAATTACACTATACATATGTAGCTTGTCTGTCTGAAAAATCATTGTGCTTCTTGACTACCAGAAAGCGTACATTGCATATTGAAAACAGGAGAACAAAGGATAATTGAAGGAACTCAACCTATCTAGTGCATTACTCATATCCTCCTCTTTCAAAATGTAATGTAAACAAAGGCTAATGCATAAGCTGAAGCTGACTTTGTTTGCTTTATTTTCTTTCCATATGCTTCTAATTTCCTTATTCCACTAGTCGCTCGTACATCCTTCATCAGTCCTTCATCAGTTATTCAGACAGATTTTATGTAAACTGAGTCCAGAGATCTATGTACTAAACCTGGGAAGGTAATTATGAAAATTGCCCATGCAAATTGGGAAAAGGCACACATAAATTACCAGTTAGAGGCTTAGCTAGTAGTTTGCTTGCATATTTACCTGAATTGCATTCATAATTGCAGTAATTATGTGAACAGTCATGGATGCACTTTTGCACACACAGCAACTACATTTTAGAATTTCTTCCTGAAACGAGTAAAGCCATTGCTTTGCTAAGAGAAGTCAAAGAGGATAAAGTGAGTTTCCCTAGTTAAAAAATTTGGGATTACTAGTAGAGGATGACCCTACTCTAGAATATTAATGAAACTTAAGGAGCTGTGGTAACGCAGTGTGAAGTTACACTCTGGTTGAATGGTATGCTGGCATGAAGAGCTCACCTGAAGGCAGCCTGTGGCATGTGAACAAGACAAAACAGTATGGATAGTTGTTTTGTTACTTGGAATATTCCTCTGTCATTTCGTTTTGGGATTATGTGAATTCTAATCTTTCTAATGGTTAAACATTCTCTTTCGTAGTAGCTGAGTACTTGCCTAGTCAGGGTAGCTCCTAGGGTTACCTTCTGGCAGTGTAAAAACTTGGCACATAGATCCTATTTTAGATTTGGGTGCATTTCATTCAATTACATTAACCTGCATTTGTCCCATTAGTACACTGAAAATTAAAACCAAGGCCTCTGTTTGTCAACAGAGCTGACAAATGGGCGGCAGAAGAGTTGGGGGATATCAGAACAAGCCTGAAACCTGGGAAACACAAGCAGTTGTGTTTTGTACTGTATGAATGTTATCACTTATTATCACATTGAGCTCCAGGTAACACTAGGTTAGACAGATCCAAATAGAAACAAGAAATAGATTAATATGATGAGACCTTCATCCAAAAAGAAAGGGAAGAGGAAAACTTCCAAGAAAACTCTAGATTTGCTTTAAAATGATGCAACTATCCATCCAGACTAAACCATTGCAACACTTTGATGAACCTGGGAGACTATGCTGAGAAAACACCGGGGCCATTTCTTTGGAAGGTCTTATCTCCAGACAACATCACTCTGAATGCACAGTGGTTACAGCCTTCTCTAATTTGAAGAGATCTCCCTAAAGCCCAGCTTTGTCTCTCATTAATTTGTGTTTCCTATGTATCCTTCTCTTTCATTACCATGAAGACATCATTTCCACAGCTTGAAAGTTCTTGTACTTCAGGCTTATATTTTTAGTGTCTGGAGCTCGTGTTCTGTAAACGTCTTCATTTACCATTTTTTCCCTTGCAGATAGCATTTGGTTCCTCCCTAAATTTCAATTAAAACTTTTCTATAATGTAGTGGATTCCATACAAAACAGGTGAAGTACCTTGAGTTTTGCTACTGTTTTTGTCAGGATACGAGTATTTTATCACAACCAATTCTTACCACAGACTCCAGTATGCTTCCCTGGCATGCAGGGATAGAGTGAAGTCACTGTATGGGTGGTCATAAAAAAATCACTTCCCCAGCTGTTGGTTGCTGCTCAGTAATGTTGAAAGTACAAGTTTGTAAGACAAAGGAAAAAGGAAATTTTCTTGGCCAAAACGAAGTTTTATTCTAAAGATGAATGGGAAAATAAGAGGTTTCAGGATCAAAAAGAATAGACTGAATAATGAGTTTAAAAAGATATCGTAAGTTGTGGTTACCTAAAGTGTATTCCTTTTCAAGGAGTTATGGCTTCCACTTTTTTTTCTTCTTAATTTATTTTGGTCAGTTGATCAGGCTTTATTAAGGAAGGTGTTCAGCATTTAGAAATATCCAACCAGGAAAACAAAGAGATACTCTTAAATTAAAAAGAAGGTTCCTAGGCAGGTCTCTTGTCACATGCTAATATAATGAACACTAAGCAAAATAGATTTACTAATTTTAATCTTTTGAGACTGCTCAATATCTGTTCATCTTCTATGTAGTTGAAAATAAAATAATTGAGATTTTTCTTGTTTCGGAATTATAATATTGGACTTGGCAAGCTGCAGATGGATAATTACACTGGAGATGTTAAATAGGTTTTAGAGACAAAATTGTAAATAATACAATACAGAAGAATGATGGACTTATTAGCATATCATTAAATCACTTTTTCCCTGAGAGCCAGGCATATTTTTCATAACTTACAAAAAGTGTCTTGCCTAGCAGTAACACATGTGCTTAACATTTACAAAACCCACAATATTTTACTATGGCATTAGGTTTCTATTGAAGGGAAAATTATGATAATATAGTTACAAATATCAGTAAGTTTATCACTTGATAACAAGATCACATGTATGAAAAACAGTCTCTTCTGAGTTAAACATTTTGCAGACCTTTTGTTTCAGCTTCCATTAGTGCTGTCGCTCACACTGAGAATTTACAGGGCCACAACATAGCGACAGGAGGATTTGGTAAAAGATCCTTTCGCTGATGTAATTTAAACTATCCGATTGATTGTTATCAATCAAAATTATGGGTTTTCTTATGATTTTGTACTTAATAAAAAGTAGAATCATGTGGGATACAGGGTTGGTTTTTTTTCAGGGCTACCGGTATCAGCCAGGAAAAGTATGATCTTCTTTATCAAGGCAAATGAACTTAGTCCAGAAAGTCACAAAATGCACACCTAAAACATAGATTACTTTGGTTTTCAGCAAACACACATCAATGGCGATTGATGGATGATGTGTACTCATAGTTCTATACAGTTTATTCCTGGGGTGGCAGGGAGTTGCAGGAAGGATTGTTTGGTTTAGCACAACTGTTGTGTATGAGAACGCCAGAGGTAGCACAGCACCACTGTTTCTATCCGAGACTGAAATGTCTAGCAAATTAGTTTGCTTGAACAGGGGTGATATTAATGCATGAGCCTTCAGGACTCTGAGCCAGCTGAGTCTCCCTAATCCAGCCACTTCTTAACTTACTCATGTTCAGACTTCACTTATCATTAATTCTGTGGGAGATTTTATTGTAGTCACAATGCCATTTGTAAACCACAACCCCAGATAGTGCACTATGGCTCCAGGAAGGAATTTCAAAGATGTTCCACATCACAGTGCCCAAGAGGAAGAATATGGACAATTACAGACTAGATTTGCCTGTGTTACCCTGGTTTCAAAGATCCAACTTTGTATCACATTGGAATGGAAACAAGGTCCATTAAATGTTTGTGCAGAACAGCAGGAACTCTCATAAGCCTAATGATGAGGGTAATGAGATGATTAGAGCATGTAACAGACTCAGGTTTTAGCACTTTCTCTGCCTTCTGAATGACAGAAATTTTCATTTGAGATCCTTCTGCCCTCTATTTCTGTCCAGTGCCTAAACAGGTGGACAACACTGGAAAGACAGCCTCTCCTCCCTTGCAAAAGCATTTTGCAGTGAAGCAGCATACTTAGATTAAATCTCTTTGACAATATTTCAAAAATCTCTCATTCCAGCTGATGTACTGCCGAGTCCAGCTTTGTGAGGGAATTGGAATTTCGTTGGACTGAGATAAGGTGCAGTGCAAATCACACAGAGTTTCGCTATAGAGTTAGAAGACAGGAGACACCTCAATATTGCACTAACTTTTCGTATGTCACAGTTGGTTTAGTGTGATTTTCTAACCAGAAGGAATTTTCTGTCTCTTCCTACATGGACATCCCCTGCACTTAGGCAGACCTCCTGTCACTGAACCTGAGGAACATGGCTTGTCAGGTAGGATATTAAACTCAACAAGCAGCAGGACCTTCTTTGGGATAGGCAAATGGAACAGTTATTGAGAGAAAGATGAACCCTAGAAAACACAGGACACAAGTTAGCCAGAAGTGCATTTCAGATGAGTCTTATTTTATATAGAATATTGACAATTTAATAGTTTTTTGCCCAAACTACTCTTCATTGGTTTCAAACTGCATGTGGTGTACAGGGTGAGAAAGGCAGAGCCCAGTTCACTGTCAAGCTCCAGAATTTGTTGCTGTGCATGGAAATAATGCAGCCATGACAAATCTAGGGGTTAGTTTTTTCAAGAGGAGGTGAGAACTGAGGAAGAGCATGAACTGACATGATATACAGTATGGAGTCACCAAGAATGATCTGCAGTTATAGTTCTTACATTTTCTGTTTCACCTTTCCTCATTTTTCTCTGTTGTATCTGTCATTAATGAGTGTAGGTCTAATAGCTTCTCCTTGGGCAGCCATCCCTTACTGAAACTAAGCTCATTAAAACAATGTTACAGCCTTGAATGGACTAGAATTAAAAGGGTTACTTGGTCATTCAAAGTCTCAACATCTTCCTCGAAGACTTTCACACCTATCAAGTTAGTAAATAACTGCATCTGTGTTGCCCTAAGTATACAAACATTGGCACACCCAAATCATTCCCGT
Source organism: Caloenas nicobarica (assembly GCF_036013445.1). Taxonomy (NCBI): domain Eukaryota; kingdom Metazoa; phylum Chordata; class Aves; order Columbiformes; family Columbidae; genus Caloenas; species Caloenas nicobarica. Next base: position 125,859,635 of record NC_088246.1, on the reverse strand, counting down.
GGAGTCAGTCTTAACATAATAAATACTGTAGTCAAGTCACATGTTATTCTTTACTCTGTGTAAACATCCTTAAATACATTTATTTAAACAGCTCAGTGTAATTCTAATATTTCCAATTTATTTCAAGTTAAACTCTTTCTAAATGCTATGCAAGCTGCACTTTCTTTTGAAATATATAGTGTAATGAATATGAATATCTCATTAGAAATCTATTTATTTAGATGCTAAATCCCCCGGTCTTCTTAATATTAACACTACCACATAAAATAATTAAAGTATGTATGACAAAATTCACTGACAGATGCGCTGACATTACTGGAAGATACACAACTATGCACTAAATACTTCCTTGGCCCTGCACTGTGCTTAGCATACTCTGCTCTCATGTGGCCAGATCCTCTCTTGGCAAACCTATTGGAAAATTTAGAAATTATCTACTGGAGGGTGACACTGATTCAAGAAAGACTCTCCAGACCGTTTTATTAATATAAATGTATCTGATACAACTTCCTTTACTTTGTGGTAGGGTGAGATGGATGATGTGGTCAGGGTACCTGTGTCTGTTACAGCAGATAGAGCAAACAACATGTGACAGATAATAGTCACATTGCCCAACTCACTGCAGGAACACAGTTTGATACTCTTGTGGTAAATATCATAGGAGAAATATATATACGTGTATATATATATATATATATATATATATATATAAAACCAATAAACAAACAAACCAACCCCAAACAGCATAGAATGGAATAGAACAGAGCAGAAGACAACAGAGGTTACAGCAATCTTGTGCTGGCTCTTCACAGTATTTCCAAGGATCTAGTTTGTATCCCTAGATTTAATAATTTCATGTCTCTTGCATGCTTGCTTCTATTCTTATTGTCTAAAAGAAGGGAAAACAATATTATCTCGCTCAAGCATGTTTTAGATTTCATTTCTTTTGATGAAAGGCTGTTGATTCAGGTCTGTTTGAGTGAACCTGTGAATATACTGCTGATTCAGTAGTTCTTTAGCATCAATAAAATAAATGTGAAATGCATGAATGTTTTCCTTATGTAAATAATGGCTGAAATAGATAACGGTTCTGTTGTTATTTGCCAAAAAGCAGTGAAATTATAACATTGTTATCAGGAGATGTGTGCCTGAATATTTGACTTGTACCCCCTAGATTCCATTTGTCTGCTGTCAGCCTATACCTGCTGTTAGGCATTGGACACTTAAAAAAAGAGAAAAAGATAACCCAAATTATTCACCATTAATTCTTTAAAATGAGTCACTATTAAAAGCTTAATTGTTTGCTGAGAGCGTCCAAATTAGTGGTCTTTGCAAGATCAAACAAATTTGAAGATATTTTTCCAAATTAAAATGGAAACATGCATCCAGAATCTACCAAATGAACATGTATGCTCCTGTAATAATAATTTTATTATCTTCAGCTTCCAGGCCAGACTTTTAATTATGACCCTCTATATCAGTGAAAACCATGTATTCAGGATTAAAAACCTATTTCTTTAACTAGTCTAGTTAAAGACTGTAGTTTGATATATTCTATGCTACAACTTTTATAAAAACCAGAGAACATTTCTAATAACACTTTTCTAATTTCATGGTTCAGTGCACAGTCAGTAAAGATTTAAATAATTCAGAAAGAAAGCCTATTCTGTTCCTTTATTAGAAGTTTGAGTCAGGCAAATTCTTTGACATTTAATGGGTTTTTAACCCTTTTAATAACTTCTTATAATAAAATTTATTGGAGGTTGTTTTAAATAAAGGGTTATTATATTAGAGTGAATAGCAGTCAGTAGTTTTTTATTATTAGTTTTGAGACCTTGGCCCTGTGTGACTCAAAGGATATTAAAACATAAAGTAGAAAAGAATGTTAATAGTCACCAAATTAACTGTGTACTAAGAAATACAGAAACTGTATATTACTGCATTTTTGTCATTATGTGATTGTGCTATAAAATTTTGCAGTCAAATTTTGAGTACATAATTGTTTTAAAGGAGCTTAAGATCACTTACTGGACTAGTACTATATAAAACAACCTGAAGTGGTTTAGTTTTTGACGGAATGATTTTGGTAAGTGTAGTAAATTTAATAGATTTTTTTTTTTAGTTTAGACTTCTTTTTACTTGTGAGGTTTCTGCTGTTTAATTTTAAGACTGTTTTCCTAATCAACAGTAATTTTGAATGGTCCTTTCATTTTATCCTGAAAATGTACTGGGCATAGTATATAAAATACACTTGTGTACAACACTAGAATATTCCCCAAATACCCACTTACTTTAAAACTTAGTCTTTCATTATGCAGTTAGCTGATACAAAAGAGAATTCTAAAATGAGCTGATGAAAACACACATCCCTTCCTCTGTTAGGTGGTGTTTTGAGTTATTCCTTTTAATGTCTTTTGAATGGTTCTCTGTGGTCATTTTACAGTAACCTTAGCTCTCATAACAAATCTTTCTTTAGCAGTCATTCTCTTATATATGTGCTAAACATCACAGCCCCAAGCCTGACAGTGTTCAAGAAGCAATTGGACAACGCCCTCAGACACATGGTGTGGACTGTGGGGTTGTCATATGCAGGGGCAGGAGTTGGACTCGATCATCCTTGTGGGTCCCTTCCAACTCAGGACATTCTATGATTCTATGAGATAAAAATTGGTTGCAGATATGATTCTCTTTAAGTGAATGGAAACAAAGATCTGAGAGTATGCAGATCTTTGGGTTTGATCAGCCTTCGTTCATGACAGGCCATACATACCAATTACCAGTTTTATCCACTCTAATCAGTGAATCCCAACTTCTTGTCAGATTTTGGTCTACTAAATGTTGGAGTCACTTTTTGTTTTCCTCTGGTGTACAAATACAGATGTTCGAGTTGCCTCATGTTTTACGTTTTTCTCCCATCACCATGATGGAAAACAACACATGAAACTACACGATTTGCTTTTGATTCAGCTGTTATTAACCCAGAATCCTAACCACCAACATGCACTGAATAACCACGAGGTAGTACTGCTTAATATTATTGAGTGAGTGAAACATGTCTAAAATAGACATTTCTGTATTTTTAGACACTCTTTTAAGTTTAAACTTGGATATGATTGTTTGATTGCTTGCATTTTGGGTCATTAAAAAAATTATGAGGTTTTTTGGGTTTGCGATTGTTTATTATCACCACGGATGGTGGGCATGGTCTCCTAAACACAATTCCTTTTCTGTGTGCCACCTCTCACAAACCTGTCTGGCAACTTAATGTTGTCTTTTCTTCTCTTTTGAAACCTTGACTTTGAGAGACAAGTGATTATGTAGGAATTCTTTTTTTTTTTCCTCTCTCTGTTTTAATGAGCATCTCTGTGTCACTAGGAAACATCTTGCAGATGTGCATTGCCTTAAGGTAGAAGACAATTAAAACAGCTAAAATAAAAACGGTAGCATTTCTAAGTGAATCTCGTGGCTTTTCAGGAGCATGGCACTATTGGGGCTAGTGCTACATCTCAATGTAGCATTGCTTGGGAACAGACAAACGTTCAGATTTAATATTGCACAGGTACTGGCACAAGTTGTGCCAGGAATATAAATGAGAATATGATTAATAACAGAAACTCCTTCAGCCTACCAAAGAATGTCTGTGATGCCTACATGGTGACTAAGGTGGATGACAACAGTAAAGAAGGAAGTACACTGTGGGTATCCTCAGAGATGACACTTAAGATCCCTTGAGCTTTTCTCCCATAATCTTTGTTTGAATTAATTGGTTGAAACATAGCTTCATATAGTATGAAAAATCGTTGCTCTCTGACTTACCCTGACTACTTAGACAAGAAGCAAAGAACTATCGACCACTTCCACTGTATCCTTCAGAAAAGTTCATAAGAGCTCTCAGGTGGTAGAAAACTAAGCAAAAATCACTGTAAGACCTGGTGGTGATAATAGAAAAAATAGCTGCGGTGACTTGATATGAATTTGCCCAAGGTACTGAAATATGTGATCTCCACTTGCTTCAGTGAGTAAACACTGTGTGTTTCTCTTTATGTTTTGGTGTTTTCTTGTCCAGAGTGTAATCCCTAGTGTTTCTTGCATATACTTAGGCCTGTTGTATATACTTCAGTTGGTTAACGCAACTTGTCTTTCTTCTTTCATTTAATGATAACATTTATTATAAATAAATTTAAATAAAGAGGGGCAATTTTGACTTTTATGGCTTTTGAGAGAGATGTTGCATCAGCTCTTAATTATAACAAGAAAAAGAATCTGGGAATTATTTTGCTAACAGCACATTCCTTTTGAAACTGCCTGCCTAATGCTTCTTAGAAACAAATTATTTGCTTCATAAAGCCACCTTCTGGGATGTTAGTTAAGAGTCCTGCAATTTGACTCTTTCTGCATCTTGCATGGATTAACCAGCTTGTATCAAAAAGGCAGATTATTAGGGATTTTTTAATGCTACATGCTATATCCTGTGAGAGATGAAGGATTCTATCTGAATGCTGTCTCAGATAAGAATATCTGTATTTTGTGGACATTGAGGCACAATATTTCTAGAAAGACGAAGGTTATTGGACATAGTCCAGCGGACAGCAGGAAGAATGATCAGAGGTGTAGAAAACATAGCATATGAAAACAGTCTTTCAATCTTCAGGTTCAGTTGTTTAGTCTAAAGAAGGAAAAACTGAAAGGAAATTCATAATAGCCTTCTAGTGTGTACAACTTTTTCTGTAAAGAAGGAGAAAAACATTCCTCATGTCCACTGAGAGTAGAGCAAAAAGTAGTAGGTTTAAATTACAACAAAGGAGATTTAGGTGAGACATTATGGAAAAAAAGCCCTTTCCACTGTAAGGATAGTTAAGCACAAGCATTGCCTAGGGAGGTTATGAAGAGGTTAGACAAACATCTGTCAGAAATGATTAAGGTATAGCTAATCCTGCTGTGAGATAAAGTGTTGGACTAAATAACCTTTTGAGGTCCCTTCTAGCACTATTTTCTGTGATTCTGTGATTAGGATACTGTACTCACATTGTCCTGCAGTAAGATATTTCTGTGCAGGGATGATATCACTGTATTCTGCATTACACACTTTGCTTTCTTTTTTGCTTTAAGCTGATGGGAAGAATGATGGTCTGATGTTTAAAGCACTTTAGCTTTATTTTTACCACCTTATGAGCTTTAAGCAGGGCATTAGGAGCTTGTTTTCAGGCAGACAACTCTGTTCTGGTTTTGCACTAAACATGTGCCTGTTAGAAGGGTTATCAGTGCACACCTCAGAATTAGCAGCTTTTACTGTGGCTTTTAAGTTGCAGACAGACATTTATATGGGTGGATGCTCAGTTTCTGCTTATAAGTGAAATGAAAACAGGAAAAGAAAAAAAAAATAGCCATGAAAAGAAATGTATCATAGCTTCCCTGTTAGTAAAACCAAAATAAAACACATGTTCTAAAGCTGAATATAACACAAGTTGTGAAACATCCTGGAACTGACAGATGGAGAATGATGTGCCAGATATTATCATTATTACCTCATCAGAGAGACCATTGAAGGCATCAGTTTAAGACTGTCCTTATCCTGTTCAACACTCAAACTCTTTAACTTTGTTCTTCCATTTGGCATTCTGCCACCCAGCAGGATTTGTATTCAGCTCTGCATTCAGCAAGAGTGTGTTTGCAATTTTGCTTCTGCATACTGAATGTGGCTCCAGCACAGCTACGCATTGGCGCGTTTTGTAAAAGTCCATCTGGAAGAACAAGGAATAGGAATCTTCTGATTTTAAAGTGGTTTATAAGAAATTGGTCATACTCTGCGTGCAATGTTGACGGAGAGTGTGTCTGATTAGTGCCGCTGTTCTTGCAGAGGCGAGGTCGTCACAGCGCTTGAAACAGGGGCCGCAGCAGTGACCCAAGTGTGTAGTTCTCATGGGTGGGACTGTTCTTGAGCCCAGCGAAGGTGATGGGACAGTTCCTGGTTTGTTGATCCTTTAGGAACCTGAAGATTCATTGTCACGTGCTTTCCACAGCATAATCTTGTAACTTTTCACAGCTATGAGGTTAACTGCCCCTTCTTACTCAAGGAATGAGCAGTTTCCATTTTCTTAGAAAATCCCATGTTTTCACTAGGCAGGGGCAGGACTGGGGGAGGCAGGCTCTGTGGTGCGTGGCAGAAAGAGGCAAGACAGAAACATACTTGTGGATGCAGAGCCATGGGGATGCTCCGTGCTGAGGGCCACAGCTCTCTGCGATGGACTTGCACTGGCATATGCCCAGGTCTCACCTTTCTCTGCAGGCGGGTCCCTTAGGTGAGGCTTTCTGGCTTAGCATCCAGGGAACACGTACTCTTAAACAAGCTGTCTCTGTGTTGCTTACTCCTGGTTTTGTGACGGTAGCCTGGTATTCATCCGAATTAAATATTCTGAAGACAAGCTGAATCCCTACAAAAAGAAAAATACCACTTTTTTTCTACGACACCACCTCATTTGCAGTCCTTAGAATTTCACTAGTGAAGGGTTCTCTTTTAAATCTATATATTCACGTGTTTTGTATGGTGGTATATCCAGTACTGACCAGTTGGTGTCACATTATCTGAAAACAAAGTGCATGTTCTGTGCGTAAGCTAAAAGTGAATACAGATTGTTTAAAAATATGTATTGTTTAAAGAAGACAAACACAGTATGCTCTGCAGTATCTATCTGATAATATTTGAAGATTTTAATAAAGGAGACATCGTTTGAATAATAATAAATGTATTATATTTTACTTGGGAATAAGTAATTAAAATTACAACCTTTGCCCTTCTTTGACTGAGGTAGAAACTTTGCAAATTCATTTAAAATACCGGCAGAGTTCTTAGGAGTTTCAAACAGTGCTTGTTTCCTTTCCAGAGTTCATAAAATCGTTATAGTACATATTCTTATTAAAAAGCAGTCTTCTCTTTCCAGCAGTTCACGAGGAGCTTCATTCCCAGCCCTGATCTGGCACCAGGAGGTGCTGCCCCACAGAATCCCCAGGTGTTTGCAAGCCGGGCAGCGTGGCCTCAGCCCTTGCCTGGTGGTGGGCACCCTGGTGGGGACACACGCCCACACAGACAGGGTGAAGGGAGGGCTTTTGGGAGGCTTTTGCATTCCTCTCCCCAGCACTGGAGGGACCAGGTGGGTTTCCATCCCCTGCCTGCCCCGGGGCAGCCCACGCTCCTGCTCCCCGTTCTCCAGCTGCTGCTCAGCCCAATAGCTGGATCCGGAGCGAAACAGCCGAGCAGCAGCTACAGCTTCACCGGCACAACAGTTGTGATAGGGCTTGTCTGCTAGAGAGATAATGATCGCTTTCAAGGCTTGTATGTTTGACAAGGAGGGGAGCTGGTACTGGAAGGAAGGGAACAAGAAGTCAGTAGCAATCTTTAAAAATATAAGTATCTCCAAGGATTCAAATTTCAGCCTTCAGTTGGTTTCATACACTGCTCTGTCTCTGCTCCTCTCCTCCTGTGCTTTAGTAGTCATTAAATGAACTTGAACATGTTTGTATTGATAACTTTTTTACCCAAAGCTATTAATTTCTAAAGCAAGATAAATACAGGCATAATTGTGATGTCACATTGTCAGAAGTCATTTCAAATAATTTTCAGAGACACATGTACATGTAAAGTGGTAAGTATGCCATAACTAATGGTATTATTAGTTTGATTTACTGCCAACCAGTCAGCTTTACAAAAATCAATCCCCAAGCTCGTAAAGTATCTCCTTAAAATTTGTAATTTTTTACACTATCAATAATAAGAGAAAAGGTGAAGTTTCAGGTTTATCTTTATTTTTCATTGCATTACTGGTTGAAAGGTGTCCTACAGATTGCTTCGATATATAGGAGTGTGTGTATGAGAGAGAGCGAGCTTGCAGAAGTCACAAGCGATTTAAAGTTAAAAAAAAAATCTGAGTGATCTTTAGACAATTTAGATGTCATGCCTAACAAATACTGTCAGTAGAATAAATGTGGTTATGTTAATATATTGAACCATTAACACATGTCCTTATCGTAATAGGAGTTCCACAATGGTAGTCCCTGTCAGATTCCACTCGATACGTACAGCATGTTTGTCTGATGCACAGGAAGACAACTATTTCATTTCAGCTCTGAATTGACACTTCCAATTTTAAATCACCCACAGGACACCTTAGCTTAAATCTGAGCTTCTCCCTGATACTCTTTGTCTTTTGTCATGTTTCCCTACGAGTACTGAAAAGATGTTATAGGCAATCTGCTGTAGTGTGTGTGTATGGTACATTTGACCTCTGGACAAGAAAGAAGTTTCATCCTCCAGTGCTTTTAATTCTTATCCTTGCAGAGACTGAATTTGTTGCTTGCTTTAAAATAGTGTGTCTCGTTAATGCTAAGAAGCGGTGACCCACATAGCACAATGGATTCATTTGTCAATCCCGCAACTTCTGAGCTTTCCGTTCATATATGTTTTAGCAGCAAATCAACTCAGAAATCATTTAATCAGTCTATCAATGCATCCTTCTTGTCAGTCGTCTGAATCCTGAAAATTCAAGTATCTCACTGGGCAGTGTCAGGAAAAATAGATTTGGACCTAATACTAGATATTCAAACTCTGAAAATTGCAGATTCCAAATTCACAGCTCAAGCACACACAAATCCTAAGAAGAAAAGTAAGATCTGGAAATTGTCTTAAATTTTGAGGATATTCATGTTCTGATTTGGTTCTGAACTTAAGAGTGCAAACTTGTCCCTGTTTGTTAGCATTTCTGAAATACTCTACATGCTGCTACAGAAAGCAATGCCCTTTTGTTCCCCCTATAAAGAAACAAGCTTTCATTGCTTTTTGCTATTCCCATGGGCTGAGGCTAGAGCCTGAATAGTTTATAACAGTCACTGTTATGCAAATGTCAATCATATCCTGATTCTGTTTGTTTCCAGTATTTACATGTTTATTTAAGTACTTGCCATTTCTTTTAAGCCTTATGTAGCCAATCAGGCCAACAGAGGTCTAAAGAAACGGAGCACTTTGTTAGTGAGATGCTTAATACAGTTTTTTTCCTCTTGTAGATGCAAGATTTACGGAATACAGAAGGAGCCCAGTATAGTTCCCATCCTCAGATGGCAACCATGAGGCCAAGGGTTCAACCTGCAGATATTAGGCAGCCAGGAATGATGCAGCACGGGCAGCTGACTACTATTAACCAGTCCCAGCTCAGTGCACAGCTTGGTTTGAATATGGGTGGAAACAATGTTCCTCACAACTCGCCCTCTCCACCTGGAAGCAAATCTGCAACTCCTTCACCATCCAGTTCAGTCCATGAAGATGAAGGAGAAGATAGCTCTAAGGTAGGCTTAGATGCTAGGATTACTATGTAAATGGTGGATATTTTTAGGATCTGCTAAATTAATTGTATGGCCACAGTTATTAAGGTGATACTTTATACTTTGTTGGTGGTTGACTGAAGTGAATAAAGGGTTATGAATACATAGCTGATAGTTTCCAGTCAATTCTTCAGGCAGCTTGAGTAAATAACATCATTCCTGTTTGTGACAGCAAACTGAAATCCTGTAAAACACTAAAAGAATAGGCATTCCATTAGGACTTAAACATAAAGGTTGTGTTTTGTCACTTGCTTAGAAGGGATGTTTGTTCCCAGTTAAAGATCAGTTTACTGCTATAAAGAGTATGAACAGTCTGTACAATGTGCTAGTCTTTGCTACTTGGTCACAGGATGAGTAAACACAACTTCACAGCAACCAGAACAGAAAGATGCTCTACAAACTTTGAAAATCTTACCTTGAAAACCTTGAAAACCATTGCATTTATATTTGGGAGGTGCTGACACTCCAGCATGACACATTTAAGCTTCGTTTTTAGTGTCAGTACAGGCATGAAGAAATAATAGTAATTTAAATTATAAACAAGACATTTATTTAAAGGATAAACGTCAGGGTATATAGCAGGTTTTGCATGCAAAAACTCTCAAATATTCGCAAATCCTGAAAACTTCCCCCAAAATACACAAGTATATCATCTTAATTTTGCAGACACAAAAGCTGAGACACAAAAAGGTTGGAACTTAATACAAAGTCATCGCATAAACCAGGAACAGTGCATATTGAAATTGAGAACCTCTTTAGCTCTATTTTGTGGTCACTACAAAATAGCAGTCCTGTTACAGCAGTCCTGTAGTGTAGTGGAGATGTTGTACCATGACCATATCTTGTGGGGAATAGTTTCAGACTTGTGAATAATGTGAAGAAAACCTATTGTGAGTCAATGAGGAGGTATAATCCAGTCCAGAAATGTAAGTCTGATTTATTTTCAAATGATATTGTTTTTCATGCCTCAAGCTATAAAATAATCATGTAATTTGAGACATATGTTTTACTACATTTTGAATACATTTTTATTTAAGTTTTATTTCAGGACTTTCCCCTGATTTCAGAAACTTGAAGTTTTAAAAATTACTGAATAATTCATGCATTTTAAATGAGCACTTCCTTACTGAGGGAGACTTTAGAATACAGCTATGTAAAAATAATTCCAGGCAGCCTTTACTTTTTCAGAATAATTTATTTGCTGCTCCTATATGTTGTGGGAGTGTGCAAGGTGCTCTAAACTTCAGGAGGAAACATGCATTCAAATAATTAAGATAAGTTTTCTGCTTCTATCAAATATTTCAGTTATCTAACCCATATTTTTAATGTACTTTCTCACTACAACACTTCATGCTAGCAAAAGTATAGGGTTGTGGTTTCATGCAGAAAGTACTAATCTGAAGGTAATATTAATACTAAGCACTGCAGACCAAGTAAAACTTGGTCCTTTGTGGAAGACAGTTTATGTAGCGTTCAACTTTTTAACAAGCCATGTTATTTTAGAAGATTCTCTTTAAAATTCTCTCATGCTCAGTCTAAGAAGAAAAAAATGAGAAAAGGCACAATACGCAACACAAAATTAAGAAAAATACTGAAGAAATTAAAAAGTTAAGAAAAACGCTGAAGTTGATAAGTTGCCTTTAAATTTTTGATAATTATAATATCTCTGCTAAAATAAGTGTTTTAAAGGATATTGAACTTGGTTGATAATGATAGAGGGTTTAAGTTACTCTCCAACTAGTAGGGATCAAAATACAAGCCACAGACGTCTTCTGTGGGGTTTCTTAGGTCTTCCTGAAAATGCCTGAACTTGGCCACCACCAGAGACAGGCAGTGGGCTGGCACACCTGATCCGATGCGATGGTTCTGCCGTAGTTCCCTGCATAAAAGAGAAGAGTGTTGGAATAATCAGCTTAAGAAGCTGACGTATTGTTGTAGTTAACAGTTTAGACCTTTTTGCTCTGTGACTTTCTGTCATGCTGCTATTGCTGGAAGCTGCCAATGAGTGGATATAGATACTTAGAATAAACCAGCCATAACGGTATTAATTTTCTCAGAGCTGCTGTGAAGGCTTCTTCTCACTCAAAAAGTCCTACTCCCCATGAAAGAAGGCACTGGATGGGGAAAGCAAGACACAGAGTGGTCATTCTCTCATGTCAGAACCTCTTTTACCTGGATATACCTGTGTTAAATTTGAGTTTTCTCTTTGTTTTATAAACTGTGATGTAGATGTGCAATATTATTTAATAGATGAGGGCCAGAGCTCGTTATTCAATCCTTCAGTAAAAGCACATGTGTTGTCGTCACGTAGCGGCTGCTGGAGCTCACCACATTTGAGCAGCTTCATGGAGCCAGTAAGATATTCCTGCCATGAGGACTTTGTAAAAAACAACTGAATTCACCGTACTGTTAATGGCAACAGTGGCGTTCTCCCTATTTAACCAGCAGGAGAAGATGTTTGCCTATGTACCAACATTGATCAAAAAGACAAAGTACTTTTTCAAATGGAAAATCACCTCAGTGTCAGAGGACCTCCATTAGCTTATACCAGCCGAACGCCCAGACTGATGTGTGAAAGAGAAGCCACTGGTCCTTTGACAGCACATTTGGTAGAGAAATCCCTAATAACTATGCCTATTTTTGGCTAGAGAAAAAAAAAATCTGTGTCCTGTTCGTGTTTGCATGAATTTATAGAAAGAGGATGGCAGAAGGTATGAACGAATATGTACATTATATACATTTGGACTAGAAATATAATTGTATCCCTAGTGAACTGCTGATTTCTGTGCATGGAGGAAATGACCATATCAGTTTAACGTACGTATTCCAAATGCCAGTAATAAGGAAACTTTACAGACTGATGTAATTGTTCATGTACTGAGTTTCTTGGATGTTCGCTCTATGGTAAATATTGAGACTGTTGTAAGCCTTATCCAACATACACAGAACTAGTGGCAGCAGCTGCTAAATATTTTTGGCAATACTCATTCTCATAAAGGCTCTTTCATATAGGCCTTTTGGACTTTAAACATCATATGTTCCCTTGCACAAAAAAAGGGAAAGGAACTGCATTATAGAGGACTCAGTTGTCCTACACACTGTTGCTCTAAAAGTAAGAAAGCTGAGATTGCTTGACCGTAAGGTCAGTGACAACTAGTAGCATAATTATGAGCCTATGTATAGCCAGTCGGAAAGCTGCTAGGCACATGGAAATGTGAAATATAATCTCGGACCAAGCATATTGTTTCTGCAAATGATGTATGTCCCTAAGTTTCCTTAATTCTTCTAAATCTAATATGTGGGACTATGGTTAGAAGAAGCAAAAAGGGCGAACTTAAAAATCAATAGTTGTAAGTAACTATAAAAACATTCTAAACAAAGTGGCCACTTACCACATGCTTTATTCTGAACACCTTCAACATTGGAGTATTATGTTTATGTAATTCTTGCCATAATTCATACCGTTGGATCATTAAACATGTATTCGGTTATTGCCAAGAATAATTGTGAGCTGCTGGAAGCATTACTGGTTTGCAAATATGCATTTCTTCATAGATGGATAACAGGGTTTTCTTCCATGTTCATTTGAATATCACTTATGAGAGAACTTCAAATAATGTATTTTAGAGGGAAGATAGTGAAAGGACTGCAAGTAGCAAGAATTAACTAACAGAAACACGATTACTAAAGAACTGCTGCGGCATATTCTCTTTATGTGGTAGAGGTTTTACAATATTTACTTTATGTGATAAGAGTTATAAGTAGAATTCTATGTTGTCTGTTCAGCCTATTATGCAGATGGTGCTTGATTAAAATCTATTTTAAACTACAGCGATTACTGCAAGATAGTGTGCATAAAACAGCTCTCCTAGCTCCATTAAAGGCTTTGGTACTATTGCAGTTTATTTTAAATATGCTTATAGACATTTCCCAGCTTCTCAAGGGACATTTAGGTATCAACGATGTGCCTTACTTGATAGTTCTAAATCCTACACTAGATATTCTTGTGATCTATTATGTGTGCAACATGGTTAATGTACACTTTTTTAAAGTGAAAGATTATTGCTTTCTTGTGATAAATAAGTTAAATACATCACCGTAATTAAGCAATAAGCCATGACAGGAGGTGGATTACCACGAGCTAACTATACCTCCAGGGATTTTGAGGCATAAGTCTATGCCTAGCAGAATATATATGTTTTTTATTTTATTTCCCATCTGTCTCTGCTTTGGCGGTTAGAAGTGGAGTCTATGAAGCTGATAGACTGATGGGAGCATAAGGTAGGCCATCATCTCAGCCATTTGCAAGGTTATTAGTACTGGAATTCTGGTATTCTTTTTATTTCATTATTTTCGTATAAGACAAACAGAATTTCCCTTGTGAGTACTCTCTTTTTAACAGTGGGTTTTTGAAGGCTCTTGATCATTCAGGTTGGAGAATAAGATTTTAGAGCTGTTCTCAGAAGAGTTTACCGGAAGACTTCTTATACAAGTTTCTGCAGCATATCACCTAGTTTAAGGGTGGTTTGTAAGTAATGTGGTATCCTGATATACAGAGAACTTTAAATCTTACTGCTCCAAAAATACTCTGAGAAGAGGAAGACGTTAGTAAATGATAGAGGTAAAATTTTAACTATAGACAAAATTATTGTCAAGCCTCCTTGCTCATGGAGTTTTCACAGAACTGTCTGAAGAGTTTAGACTGATATTGCCAATTAACTAGGGAGCTCTAGTTAATTTCCATTAACTAGGTAGTTTTGTGTACCCTATAGAATGAAATAATAGCAAGAGACTAAAAGTTGAATAACTTAATAACGGGTGGCTCACTGCTTCTGTTTTTCCATATTTTCCAAAATGCTGCCAATAGGCTCCATGTCCATTAACCTTGTATTGAAGATGCATCTATTGTAACATAATGCCCAGGAAACAAGCAACTTCCTTTTCAAATTGTGGTCGTCACTTTGTTGCTGTGCTTAGTAGGCCATGGAGATCCAGGTTGTTCACTCTAGTCACCTGAGCCCTGTTGGATGGGACACAATGATGTTTCTATATAAAAAAAACTCAAACAAACAAACAAGCTGCTTCTCAAAATGAGAATTTCCAGCCATTTTCCTCAGTTTCACTGAACTGAATTCCTGTATTATCCTGTGTCACTTTATATGCATTATTAAAAAATAATAATAAAAGGATGTGATAAAGGTCATGCTTAGTAGATACTTAGCCTAGAGCATACCTTTTATGCTCTTGATCTTCTCATATTTCAAAACACTTGTGAAGCACAGTACTCTGGCCTTGTCAACAAGAGAAAAGAACCTTTTAACCCTCTGGTAAGATCATTGCTACAGGTATAGTGAATTAAGTGATAATACCAAGAGAACCTGCTTTGCAATGGAGCTCCAATCTGTTGAAGAATCAACAGTGCTTTTGTTTATGTGCTTGTAAGTCACCTAGGATAGTAGGGTGCTTTGATACTTAGGGTCTCTGAGCAAACTGTAATTGCATTTAACAAATTTGCACTAACGGTCATGCAGGTTTTTTCAGGTGGTACACAAATAACGCACATGCACTTTTCTGCCACTAAATCCAGATGGATCAGAACTGATCCTCCAAAGGGATCTAAAGTGTGGATACTAGTAGAGCTTTCTTTCTTCAGATTTTAATTAGAAGGTGGGCAGGGGAATGTCCATAACTTGGATCATTGTATTCATAATCATATTCTCTTCAAATTCCCTGGAAGGTGTCCCACCAGTTGCAGCATAAATTGATTTGAACACTAGTCTGGGGTGGTTCTGGGAAAGGGTAGCGATAAGGTAGAAATGACAGTGACCCTGCTATCTGCAGGTGGTTCATGTGGTTGAACTGGTGGTCAGGCTATAATGAAACTAATTTCATTTGAATTTACTCATTATATGCATGTTATAGCCATTAGCAACAAAACTTAGAAGAGGTGAAAAGATGACCAAAATTATATGAGATTATAACAATAATAGGAAAGCAAAATATAATGCACTTTGAGGAAAAAAGTTACGTAATCTGGAATCCTTATCACTTTTATACATGTGACAAAGTCAGGTAGTGTCAACATTAGGATTACCAAAGGTGGCAATTAAAATGCTATTTTTGCATGCAAAATCCAAAGTCGCTGTGTATCGCAGAGGCTGTAAGGATGGATGGATTTAATTAAATTGCCTTTTTTTATAGTACTTTTCTAATTTTATGTTACAGGTCAATGGTGGAGAGAAGAGACCTGCTTCAGATATGGGAAAGAAACCCAAAACTCCCAAAAAGAAGAAGAAGAAGGACCCAAATGAGCCACAGAAGCCTGTGTCTGCCTATGCATTATTCTTTCGAGACACTCAAGCAGCCATCAAGGGCCAAAATCCCAATGCTACTTTTGGTGAAGTCTCTAAAATTGTAGCTTCAATGTGGGACGGCTTAGGAGAAGAACAAAAACAGGTACAAAATGTGCTGTAGCTCAAAGGCTTTGTTTCAAGAAAGTGTTATCAGGGTCATCTAAGCACTGAAGGCAGCTTCTTTTGTTTGCTGGATGAAACTTGAATATGTGCCATCTCAGGAATATGATTTAAAGAGACTGAGATAAGGAGAGTATTGTTTCATTTTTTCTGTATGAAACTACTGAAAGAGGTTTTTGGAGGGGGTTGGGACATGATACAAACTTTAGGATTACATTTAGGATTCTTTTATGCTGAAATTGGTGGGCCCTGTGTATGACAGTGTGGTGTAGGAGGACCTTGCTGCCAAAAATTATACCTGTGCAGTGGGACCTGACATATATCTGAGCTCCCAGTTGCAGATGTTTCCCTGCCCCACGATGCCAGAAGGGGAACTGGGCTCATGTCTTCTCCTGACCCACCTGGCTTTCATGAAATATGTTACAGATGTGTTGACCCAAAGAGACCTAGATTGGACCCTGGCAAATTGACAGTGTTCCAGGGTATCGTTCAGTATATGTGTGGGCTGTGGAAGTCACATCCTGTAGTTACTTCCATCTTCCATGGAAAGGCCTTGGTTCTGAAAAGAGGTCAGTGGAGCTGGATCTGAGCCTTTGCAGAAATCCTTCTGAGTCAGTCAGTTGCTCTGTAAAAGTGGGCAACTCTGGAAGCTCATCACATTCCTGTGGTGATGGCTGACAAATACCATCCCTCCTGGTTATAGCATACCATTGCTTTTCTGTTGTTATTGGTTACGTTTTTACTAACTGCCAACAGAATGGATTGTATAGATAAAGAAATTAGAAATTTAAGAAGCAGATATGGAGGGAAAAGTTATGCTGAGTGAGAGTTATACTGGCTGCAGGAGACCTGGGCAGGAGTTGATGTCAGCACAGAGGGAGAAAAAGTACTGGGACAAAACCACGTCTCATTCAATCACAATGAGCATATCATTATTACACAATCATAGTTTAAAAGGCTAAGAATTGAAAGGAAATTATTGCTATGATTTTTTTGGCAGGTAAAATCATTTGGACCTTAAAAAAAAGGTTTTATTGATGGTGTAGGTACATCTAGATCCCTGTTAAAGATCACAGTGTAATAAGAATCAAGATTTGGCACTCATTGACTAAGAAGAAAAAATACTTTCTCTGTCTAGTGTCCACCATTGAATAAGGTCAGCATTTGGAAGGTATAGCTGCAGGAAAGGTAACTTTTCAAACACAGGGATCAGAGATTTCACTTGGCCTAGCACATTAGTGTTACTGTGTTGTGTTATCTCTTCCTTCTGCCTTTTATAGTATGTCCAGCTAAGGCCAAGGTTTTGTCCTTGATCTGACAGGTTGTTTAGACCTTCCCAGTACAGCAGATTTTTTGCAGTTGAACATTACTTTTGGGGACCATGATGATGACTGTTTACATTTGACTCAGAAAATACTGACTATGCTCTTAGTTAAATTCACAAGTAAGAGCTTCTGATGACATACTTCCTTGTCCTGCATACCTGCCCAGAATCACTCCCCATGTTGAAAAGTGCACACACAAACACATACCTCAGGAGTGCTCCAAGTGGTTAGATCTGTGTCTTGGACCCATCTCGAGTGTCTGTGGGATCATGGATCCAAATTTCCCTGAAATGGTGAAAAGCAGAGACCTGGACTTCTCAAGAGCTTGTTAATCTGGTTAATCTTACATCTCTCTAGTCATGATACCAAGCATGATCTTGTGCTTGGTTTTCTCCACCATTTTTCATAATGACCCTTAATTTGTGACTGTTGCAGTGGTGCAGTTTTTCCTTCCATAATATTTACTCCACTTACAAAGCAGAAGACTTGACTTCATGAATAATAGTCCAAGACCACATAATGGAGATAAACCTAAAAGACTCCAAAATGCACATTTCCTTTGAACTTGTCATGTTAGTAGTACCAGCAGAAAATTGAGGTCTTTCCATAGAATGCTGTTTAAGAAAAGTGCATAAAACCCTAAGATTTCCAGCTTTAACTTGGAATTCCTATTCACGGTTGAAAGCATTAATTGAATAAGGCCTACACTGGAACAGCAGAACAAAATTTATTTTCCTTATCTCTGTTGTCTTTAATTTAAGTTGGAACACATCAGAATGATGTGTTATGGAATCCACATGACACATCCAGGAAAATATGGCTGCAACTAGATTTTAAGCCAGTTATTTCAAGAGTTTGGGTTAGCATATCTTTGTTGCTCTTAGACTCATTTTGCCTATTCATTATCATCTATTAAACACATTGTTAAAAGTCTGGGCCTGGGCCCTTTCTAATGTAGCACTGTACAAAATAAAAGAATAAAGATAAAGAATAAAAGAATAAAAGATATTCCCACCAGCAATCCTATTTTTCTAGAATAAATTTAAACTCATTCTTTATTCCATTAGGGATCTAATAGTACAAAGGAATGATTACAAGACATCTTAACTGACTAGATAGTCTGTATTTTAAAGGCCTAATTTTTCAGATCCAGTGCATTAGTAACTGTTACGAAACCTATGTCTCTAGTAGGAAAATTGGACTCTAAAAATACAAATGATTAATGTAGCATTTGGAATTTGGCATTGAAGAAGCTTCAGAAATTCAAAAATAGTTAAATAAAGAAACAATAACATCAGTAGAAGAATACTTTATTGATGAATTATACTTGCTGAAAAGGATTCAATTATCATAAAGCTTCTGGCTTTTATGTTTTGGAAGCTAATGCTTATTCTGGAATTTAAATAGAATTATGTTTCCAAATTATGTTTCCTGAATTGGAACTCCTTTTACTATTTAAATAGTAAATATAACTGAATCAGAAAGTAGAACATAATGCAGCTATTGAGAAAGAAGAATAACCTCATGTTTTCATCCCGAAATGAAATCTTCTTTGTTCCTGTGACCTTAGCCAGCTTTTTCTGAAATGCATAGAATTCTTCTTGTTTATTCTTGAAGACTGACCACAGAATAAATAAATGTATTGAAACTCAGTACAGTAACAACCTAAGGGCAGTATATGTATGTCCAAGCCTTTGCAAAAAAATTTTGATAACCTGACATATTAGACTGTAGCTTGAAAGTGTTTGTGCAAGAACCACATATGTTTTTCAAACTGGAAAGAAACTAGGAAAATGTTGTTTGAAAAAATATGATTTGAGTGACAAAAAAGGAAATGTTGTAATGAACTAGATGATGGTGGATGCCTTACTGAAGTTAGGGGGTGTTATACTTAAAATGTATCACGCTCTGATGCTTTTACCATGAGAATATCACAGTTTATTAGATTAAAGCAGATACTAGTGTACTTCCACTCTCATTTTACGATATGAAGACATTTGCATTTTTGGGTCATATGATATAACGGTTCCCATTAATTTCTGAGCATCCAAGGGCCATTTGCGAACAACGCTGGTGTATGCCTGTGTTTTGTATGTCCAAACTG
Organism: Caloenas nicobarica; assembly: GCF_036013445.1. Lineage (NCBI taxonomy): Eukaryota > Metazoa > Chordata > Aves > Columbiformes > Columbidae > Caloenas > Caloenas nicobarica. Next base: position 125,840,364 of record NC_088246.1, on the reverse strand, counting down.
ATCTACACAGGGGAGTCTAGAAATTAAAGGGACTTTACTTCTCATGGTGGACTTTGTCATGGTTTATTCTCAAATTCTGAATTGGGTACAAAAATTACACGTGATCAGAAGCAGGTACTGTGCATTTCCTTCATTTTTTCACTGTAAATGTTTTCTAAAACTGTTCAGATTAATAAACCTGTGAATGGAAAGCAGCTGTAGAAGTAGGATGTTGGGATTCCTTCTCCTCAGCGCTGTAGTCATAGCACAGGGATATTTTCAGTGGCTTTTCTAGTTCCTCTCTTATGATCACAAGCACTGTTTTCTCCTTAGTCAGTACTATACTTCTGTGCATCCCATTTTTATAGCTTATTTATGTACATCTTTGCCCTTTGCACACATTTTTACTGTGGAGGGGAGAAAAACAGCCCCCAGGGAAGAGGGTTCAGCATGCTAAATGGTTGAGTCTCTGGCTTTCAGACAGAACACTGGTTCAAACTGGGTAAAAAGGCTACTTAGGTCATTTTCTGTCCTTAGATGAAAAAGGAAAGTCATTTTAAATCAGTACCAGATGTGTGTGTACTAAATGAACCTTAAGTTTCTAATTGGAGTCCTAGTAAAGCTGTAATGGATGTGGCAAATTACAAACAAAATGTTCTTGTTTACATTAGTGTAACTTTAAAACTTCAGCCAAAGGCCTTAATAAATGTGCTATTATTCTAAAAATGGAATTGAATGTCTATTCAACATTCAACAAAATTAATCTCTGGTGTAACTTCAGTGACTTAACTGGAATTCTAGCAGGAATTAATTTGGCCTCCTATGAACAGTTTAGTGTGTGTATACACATATGTGTGTCTGTGTGTATGTTTTTCTGTGTGTTTACTTTTATGTTGCACTGGCCTTGCAGCGGAAAAAAAGGATGGATTCACCTAGGGGACCCAAAACTTAATGATCAGAAGGAGCAGGCGAAGCGACTGTTTGAGTGCTGTAACATATACTGTCTTTCAGGCTGCATAATTCACACACAGTAATATTAGCTGCAACAGTTCAGCTCAATAGCAACACCTCATTATTTTATCCCTCAGTATTTATTCCTATGTTTGACGCCTCGTGAAATTACTGTTAATGTGTTTATATAAGGGCAGATCTGACACAAGTGGGAAGAATTTAATTTCCCACTCATTCTTTCCTGCTGATGTGTCCTCTTCCCCTGGTAGAAGTGGCAAGTGTAAATAGTTAATTTGCTTCAATTATGAGCCTGTCCTGCTAAATTAGAAGCAGCAGGGATATGAAGAGCCAGAATTATACTTATGAGGCAGCTGACAAATCCTCGGAGCTCACAAAATCAAATCATTTACTCCTCATTGGTGCTCAAAGACCCACTAGATAAAAGCTGCAGTTTATTCTTTAACATCTGATGGAACTTGGATTGTATGTTACCAATACTTAAGTAAATTGAGGTCCTCGTGCATTAATGTCAACATTGCGATGCTGTTACTGGTTTTGCTACAACCCACAAGCTTTCAGGGGTTTCTATTTGGTCACTAAAAATAACCCAGACTGATTTGGTCATGAAAAATAACAAAATGTGTTTTATAAGTTGCTCTTTCGATCACAGGGAGGTTTTAGAGGTACCAGCACATAATCCAGCATCAAGATGAATCAGGCGGATCAGGAAGGGGTTTACAAATAATGCTGGCCAGCACTTCGTGACTCCAAAGCTTCTCTTGGGACGTGAGACACCCCAAGTCAGATCAAAATGAATCCCAGATCAGTATTTCAAGAGGCCTTGGCTCTGCCTGGCCTCTGGGGACACCTAACCCAGCACCTCCTCCCTCCTGGGGTGCAATGCTGTGTCGCTGTCCCGTCACTTGACATGACAAAGGAGCTCATCCCATGCGTGGAAAAGCCATCGTGTTCCTGTTGTGTAGCCATGCATGTGGGGTGCCTGGTGTCAGGACATCAGACAGTTCAGAGGCTGCAGTGTGGCTGCTGAAATAGCTCCAGAGGATACACAGGCCATAAGATCAAGGTGGTCAGTAGCATTTTGAAAACATAAATTTACAGTTTGTTTACTCTTATATATGCTCGTATACTCATGCAGATATTTGTTTATCTACTTCTTGTTCCCCCTTTTAAAAAGGACCTTTTTTTTATTATCATTATTATCTCTGTGCTAATGAAGTATTCTCCAAGGAACAACTTTAATACATTTGTAAGAGGATGGAACATACCTTCAGCTTAGTAGATAAACAGCGATGCAAGGTTTAAATTTAGCTTTGTTTTATTTTTCTAAATGAGAATAGGAAGCAAAGGCACATCTGTGTGTGCACACTGCCGAAGTGAATTACAAGCAAAATGGACTCAGGAATAGGTACAACAGACAGCAACCCTACACCTCTCCTCCCAGCTACCTGCACCGGCAAAGTCGCTTTTACCAGTGTTGCACCTTAGGCCTGCTTGGGAGATCCGCTGTTGTACTTGATGAATTTCTGTACTGAAATGGGTTCTCCTCTTTGAAGCTCTAGACAAACGTGCAGAGTTTATATCAACTGCTCCTCACCCTGGTGTCTGCTCCTTCTCCCTTCCTCTGCAAGAAGCTGGGCTTAATGAGCCAGAATACAAATGGGCCAAGAATAGACACACACACGCACAATCTCATGTATATGTGTATGTATATGTATGTACATATATTTATGAAGCTTGGTCTTCCTGGAGCTCCCAGGAGCACTGAAGTAGCAAGGAACACCAGACAGCCCCTCTGACCAGGGTGAATTTCTGATATCCATTTGCTGCATACAACAGACAAAACTTCTAGAGAAATACTGCATGTGGATGCCGAGTTATGAACATTAACTTTAAGTGCAAGTTGCCTTCTTGTTGTTCTTGGAAGGAGCTGGGCCAAAAGGACCCTGGCTTCCAAGTACTGCTGCAGCAAAATGCATAAACAATAGCCTCAATTTTCTACCTATTCTTCTTCCCCATCCTTTATCCATACGTTTCAGCTTGACAGGAACGTGGCTTTAAATGATTTTCATACAAAAGTGGATCTAGGCAGAATTATTATGCTCCATTCAGGTTCACATCCTTATTAAAAAAAAAAAAAAAGCCAAAACCAAACCAACCAAACAAACAAAACCCAAACAAACAGAAAACAAACAAACCTCAGCAAGTGCAAATAATCACCACTTAAATCATATGTTTAATGTCATTTGGTTTGTACCCAACTTTCATCCAACATGCTTCTAATAAAATGTACAGTCTCACTCCCGTAAGCTGCAAGCATCAAGACTATAAGGTCAAATTTAGGCCTGGCGCAAATGGCTGCGATTTCCAGTCATCTCCATCAAGTCTCACTGTTTGTGCTAGGGCTGGATTTGGCCTGTGATCCTTCCCCTGCACGCCAGAAAGACTGAATTCTTTCCCCTAAGCCTCTAATATGTCATCAGTGTCTTTTTCATGCTCTACAGTCAAAAGAGACTATTGAGCCATATAACTAGCCCTGGGCCTCTTTCTGTTCCTGTATGTACTTAGATTAAAAATCAAATGGTAACATATTTAAGTATCTATTAAGCAATTCTGAGTATTTTTTCTTTTCCTGACTGCTGTGGGAATATCTCTCTCCATATTCTAGATGAGGGTGTGCAGCTCTAGATGCCTTTGCTGCAAAATTAGAAGATTAAAGCTAGAGATATATCTCCCACTTGGAAAAGATACAAGTTTTCTCTATGAGCTTAGGTATGTAGGTCTGGGAACGACAATCTGAATGTGGAGTTTAATTTTGGATTGCAGCCTACTGTATTTTATCAGATGGCTTTCCTGTAACTGTAGCCTCTGAAAATGACACTCCCATGGGTAATAACGCTGCAGAGACCAAAAAGACAAAATCGGTCATGTTGCTTTTTGATTTGCTATTTTTGCATATACTGTTTTTTGGGGTTTATGGAACACTTCCATCAAAACAAATGTGGGCACCTTTACATCATTTTAAAACAACAAATATAACTTGCTTGCAAGCATCAGCTCTAAGAAGACATCCCCAAGATAAACTGAAAACCTCCCCTTCTTTGTCATCCTTGTACCAGCTATTTAGGCAAAGCCAGGAAAGTAGCATGGCTCTTCATAGTATGCTCTGTCAGCTAGGAGACACAAAGCTTTTTCAGACTACCATGACGCACAAATTCTGAAAGTCTCTTTTTCTCCTAAGAGCATCAGTCAGTTTAACTCACTGTTTCCAAGTCTCTGGTATCAAAGGGGACTGTAGTTATTGGTGCCTTCTTCCATTAGCACCTGATATTCAAAACTGAGGACGTGTTTGCAGACATTTGAGTGCCTGTTTTGGCTCTTCTGATGATGACTGGGAGAAGGGAGAACTGTTCACAGAGTCACAGAATCACAGAATGTTAGGGATTGGAAGGGACCTCAAAAGATCATCTAGTCCAATCCCCCTGCCAGAGCAGGAACACCCAGGTGAGGTTACACAGGAAGGCATCCAGGCGGGTTTTGAATGTCTCCAGAGAAGGAGACTCCACAACCTCCCTGGGCAGCCTGTTCCAGTGTTCCGTCACCCTCGCTGAGAAGAAGTTTCTTCTCAAATTTAAGTGGAACCTCTTGTGTTCCAGCTTGAACCCATTATCCCTTGTCCTATCATTGGTTGTCACCGAGAAGAGCCTGGCTCCATCCTCGTGACACCCACTCTTTATATATTTATAAACATTGATGAGGTCACCCCTCAGTCTCCTCTTCTCCAAGCTAAAGAGACCCAGCTCCCTCAGCCTTTCCTCATAAGGGAGATGCTCCACTCCCTTCATCATCTTTGTGGCCCAGCGCTGGACTCTCTCCAGCAGTTCCCTGTCCTTCTGGAACTGAGGGGCCCAGAACTGGACACAATATTCCAGATGAGGTCTCACCAGGGCAGAGTAGAGGGGAAGCAGAACCTCTCTTGACCTACTAACCACCCCCCTCTAAGGAACCACCACCCTCTAAGGGAACAAGGGTGCAAGCCACACAGGACAGGGTAGGAGTCCTGCTGCATAGTGTGTTGTGATGTGTTGATAATCCTCCACAAAGAAGTTGAGAGGAAGTTAATGGGAAAAGATGACTAACGAGAACAAAAACTTGGCTCAAGGCATTCCAGGTTTATATATATATATCTATATCTATCTCAGTGATGAGTTTCATATTATCCAACATGTAGAAGAGCAGAGGAGACACAAAACCTGCCTTAAGGAATTTCATTCAGGAAGATAAGAACTAAGCAGCCGTTAAAACACATAAAGTAAAACGTGACCAGAAGTTGACATTGTAAAACAGAAGTGCAGATATTCTACTCTGGTTTTAATTTGGTAAACCTAGTATTTGTGAGTGCCTGTGGCTAACCATATAACCCACAACCCTTCTACCTCCTAATAAGGGCACTCAGTTTAAGGGTGTGTATCACTATTAATAGAAAGAATTCAGCCCTGGATGTAGGATACTACAGCACTGGTAGCCCATATGTATGGCCAGCCCAGGGAACTTGAGCTAAAGGGCGCCAGAGCAACAGCCCAGAGGTTGGTACCACCCTGTTACGTTACAACGAGAGACCCCAGGGCACTCGTGGGCATTCGTTTACCCTGGTGGCCTAATTCAAATGCTATCTTATACACTTACTCGCACAAAGTCAAGTTTCATACTTCTTTTGGAAAGTATCTCCTATATTGCTGCATGCTTTGCTAAACAGTGTAAGGGAACCTGAAGCTACTTTACTGGATGCACTTTGGAAATGTAATTAAATAGTAAACAAAGAACCTGTGTGTTATGCTGTGTAAATTTACATTTGCAAAGCACAGTAGGAAAATAACGCCAGCAGCTTCCATTTGTAGACAAATGAATGTAATCTTGGTATTTTGGGGTTTCTATAACAAGCTGAAGAGAATAAGAATAAATTAAGCTGACCCACCCTTCATATACAGAAATTATGGGGTTTTTTCTGCCAACATTCAATTTCCACAACTGGGACAATATAAAAAATAAAATATTGTGTAAGTAAACAAATCTGCTGCTGAATCAGAATGGGCCTTTACTGCCTGAGTGACAATCAGTTGACATTCAATTATCATGTTAATTGAATTAAGGCAAGCTAGAAATGACTTAATTCCATAAGTATATGCTTCTGTCAGGTTACTTATTTAGTAATTGTTGCTTGCTTAATGGAGGAGGGGAAAATGACCTTATAAAAGATTTCTGAGATGTTAAAAATAAAATTAAATATTGCCACTATACACTGTAGATAAGCAACAGAAAAGAAGCCTGCTTCTTGTTGCAGGAAAAATGTTAACTATATTATTGGAAATGATGTGTTTCATAATTTGGCACTGTCTTTCGCATGAAGCTCAAAAGAGCTTCAGCCATCTTCTAGAGTACACTTGAATGATGACACAAGCCTTTTTCCTCCCCAAAAGCGCTGCAAGGAGGCAGCTCTGTTATACTTACTACAAGACAAAACTATGAGGGCTAAAAATTCTCACAGCTGAAAAAAAAAAAAAGAGGTTGGGAGGGACACCTGACTTGCTCATACCTGTTTCAGGTGCTGCTACTAATACTGAGGACGCTCCCCCCCTTGCTCTGCATTCGTAAGCCCACAGTACAAGTCCAGTCTAGCACAAAGTCAGTGAACTGGTACCTGCTGCCAGGGTCACATCTGTTTGGCTGCAGAGAAAAATACTGACAGCCAGACCTTGTTGTTACTCGTGAAAATTAACAACTCCTCAGATATGCAGAATTTACCCTAATTTTTACTATAAACCAGGACCAGTCAGAATTTCCAAAAGCAGCACGAGGGTCATCAACCCACTTGTATGCTGCCCTAAACAGTGGGCATCTTCAGAAGGACAACAGCATGGACAGTGAGAGCTCCAGCTGTTGTCCTCAGAGGACAAGCCAATGGCCTTGCAAAGACCACGCAGGGTGAGCTGACCACCCTCTAGACAAGCCAGCCTGCCGGGACCATTCTGGCCAATGCAAAACATCAAAGCAGGCTGGAGTTATCAAAAACTTTTCCCCATTCAGGAAAGACTTTTTTTTTACTATAATGACCATCTGCTACATGATTAGTGTTTTGATACCATGGAAGACATAGTGTTTGTGTGACTATTGTTGGCTCACCAGAAGACCCAAGAAAAGAGGGCAAGACAATGTGTACACTGAACATGGTAGATGTATAGGTAGGAAATAATTAAATAATGGCTGTATGGTGACATTCTTATGAAGTAGTGATATTTTAGCTGGAGATTTACAGAATTGTTGTTATCTTCATATTATTGAGTTAACCTTGTGCAATATGACTATGTGAGGGAAAAGTCAGGTCCCAGAGGACTCTTTCAATATGCCGTGCCTGTAAGAGCACAGCAGGAGTGTATAGTTTTTATATTTGTGTAATGCAAAATAAACCCAATGTGGAAGCAGTAGATACATGATCTTTTGAAGATCATTATTCTGTGTAAAATTCTTTGTTCACCTCTGTTTTTCAGACTGGCTATCAGAATGATGCAGAGGCATTGCAATATACAAAGCGGTATAACTTTGTTCTGTAGGTCAAGCTAAATTCCTTTTAGCAGCTAGGAACAGATTGTTGAGTAATTTTTTATTTATTTTCAAATCAAACAGTGTATTTCCATAATAATCACAAGCGATTACAACTTAAAAAGCAAATTGCTACCATTTTTTTTTCAAAACAATAGGAGATCAGCCAACACTATATATTTATCTTAATGTGGAGAAATTACAAGGGAGCACAGATATAGTTGCACAGCTAAAACCAATCTTTTTTTTTTCCTCTTTATATTTACAATTTTAGAAGCCTAAGACTTCTCTTTTTCCATTATGAACTTTTCCTTCCCTGGGAAGCAAAATCTTTAATCCTTTTAGGCAGCCTCTGAGTTTTGCCAGCCCGTATCTGAGAATTGTTCCGTCTCTGAAAGGGAAGCCTCAGTGAAACAAAAAATGTTTCACGAGCACATTCTTTATAAAAAGGATGTTGTACTGGATCCTTCCAGCCTGACACCACCCCTCTCACTTTGTAGTCTGCAGCTGTATTGTCCTCTGTGTGCGCACTCTGTGCTGCCAAGTCCTCTCCATTATGGGACCGCTCTGGTTTAACTAGAGCATTGGAAGATCAAAAGAAATCACTTTATAAAGTTTCATAAAGTTTATCCTTCTGGGGTGGAGATGTACGTGTGTGTTTTTCAGCTGTGGAATTCAGGAGAACGCCCCAAAATTGTCATAAATAGCTTTGCCCATCTTTTGCCTTCCAAAACGATAGCCCAATTAAGTAGGCAGTGTGGAGTGGGAGAGGGAAGGTGAATAGTCTTTGCCCTCTTCATGGAGGCTTTCCACAGGTGCCCAGGTTGTGCACTTAACTGGAGAAGCAGGCAGCTGAGACTCAAAGCTGCAGTTCAATTTTGTGTAATCTTGTGAATCTCGAATGCCTACAAACACATGAATTAATCTCTGCCTTGGGCATGTGACTTAAAAATTGTGAAATATAACCGCAATTTTAAAAGTAAGTTTTCTTTCACTTTATTTGTCTCCCTTACTTTTAAACTTTCCATTTGGATGGTTTTTAAGCTTTTCTCTGCAACATGGGAGGCTAGGAGTCAATTCGACTTGGTTACATGAAGCTGGTATCCTAAGACGACTCCTTTCGGGAAAAAAAAAAAAAAAAAAAAAAAAAAATAGTGAGAAATTCATGCTAATATTTGCAAAGAGAAATGCTGACTTGTTCTCGAATCTGTCACTGATATGGCTAACAGCAACTCATTACCCAGACTCCATGGCTCAGAAACTGGTTCTTCTGAAAACTTTCAACCCTAAATATCAATGTACACTTTTCTAACATCATGTTGCTGTAGTGCTGTGAGGTCCTGCCTAACCCTGCAGATAATCTTTGATCTTGAAATCTGGGCAAAATTGAAGTGATTCTCCAAGCTCTTTAGTCTATTATGAGATTGTGCACATGCCACATTTAGAATAATTTTGTGAGTTGAGAGAAATGTACAGAAATAGATCCACGCTCCTGAGAAGTTAATTAGACCAATATGGGATCAAGACTGGAATAATGACTAGCATTTATTATCCTTAGCAGCCCCATGAAGCTTCTTTGACTGCTCCCAACAGTTTATCTGGGGAAGAGAGAAAGCCTCTTGACTGATCTGTGTGGTGCTGTCATCTCCTCCTTCATTTAGCTCAAATCTCTTTCTGCACATTCTCATCTTCCCCAGAGAGTTCTAACTCTTCTCACAAGTAGAAGCTTGTGGAGAGGCCCACACCTGCCCCCGACTCTGCATCCCATTTGCGAGTCCCCCCCATGCTTCATTTTGAACAATTAAGCCTGAGCTGCTATGAGGGATATTGTTTTTTCAGTATTGCTGGGTAGATAAAGGGTGTTTCACAGTTGGAACAATATTTTCTTTCAAATATTTGATGTTTATTATTTCACTCTTTAAGCAATATGAGGAGGAAAGGCTGTTTACTTAGAAAGGCTTTATGAAGATGCATGAGACACACCGGTGATACATCAAAACAAACCCGGATTAATTTACCAATGTGAACTCTTTGTTTTTAGGTATACAAAAAGAAAACTGAAGCTGCCAAGAAGGAATATCTGAAGCAGTTAGCTGCCTACAGAGCAAGCCTTGTATCCAAGGTAACACATAATGTATATACATACATACATATATATTGTGACATATTGCAAACCATTTTCAGGATTTATGTGGTGCTGAGCACCATAGTATTTAGTGCAAAAACCCTTGTTTATTATCCCCTAAGCTTAGGTTTAAGGTGCAAATGCTTAATAAACACAGTCATCTCTCCAGGAAAAGATACACTTTCCCTCCCTTCTGGTCACGGAGACAGCACTTCTTCAGGCTGTGAGCATCATCAAAGTCCAAGAGAGGAAGGAGATACTGGTGAAAAGACCTCAATATGACAAATATGCCATGCTAGGCAGTCACTGTTCTACATGCAAGGGAAAAAATGTACCATTACCCAAAATGCCTGGGTTTGGTTTTGCAGGGGTTTTTTTAAGTACTGCTTTTTACTTGACAATCACAGTACAGCAGAAGTCAAGCTTAACTCAAATAGCAAATTTTCATAAGAAAATGTGAACTTCCATTTTACGAGCAATTTGTGTGAGCACAGGGTCTACTACTGGAACACACCAGTATATCCCAGTACACAGCTAGTAGCAAGTTTCTAAATTGATTTTATACAAACATTCTTAATGTCCATAATTTTGGAACAGATGCTTTAAAATAGGTAATAGACTTTAAAATATGCAGAAGAATGTGAAAATACTGCACTGTGTAGATGTGGAAAAACAATAGAGCAACTTCATACTCATGCCAGTTAGAATCATTTGGTTTGGGTCTGTCAAAATAAATTTAGATATATTTTGTTCTTACATAAATAAAATTAATTTTAGATGTATACATGGCAGTATGAAGGACTGGCATATATGACATGAGTAGAACTTTTTGTTTTAGAAGTTTTTGGGCCAGTTAGTCATGCACTCTCCTCTACATATCATGTAAATTTTTACACATTTGCAGGGGAAAGAATATATGATTATCTGCACAAAGACTTTTCATGCATCTTTCTACATTATCTTAGTATTTGGTCAGTATTTGTCCTGAGTTTAAAAGTCTGAAATATGGGTGTTATTTCATTAATCTTTGGCGGTTTTGTCTTATGCATTTTAATTTTATAGCTGCCATCATAATACTAATGTGTTTAGTTAAAGTGATGTACAAGCCACCTTTAATTTCTCTCTTAAGGCTGTTTGGTTCTAGAAACACTCATTGCCTTCAGAAAGGGTATGACGTGCACACAAGCAATGTTTTTTAAAATAGCCTCCTTATTGGGAAAAGATAGGTCCAAAAGCTTAAAATATCCAATAGGTTTTGAAGAAATATATGCAGTCAGCTTTTGACTTGTGAAAATAACTTGGTTATTATTATTCAGCACATCATGTACTCTTTACATAATGCTTTATATAGCTTAATTTTGAAAAGGCAAATGTAAAAAAATATGAGATATTTGGTTTGCTTTGCTTTTTTTTAAGGAGAAAAAAGTATATTATAGCATTTTCTGAGGTTTGTTTAAAAAAAATGATAAATTGTTGATCAGTTCAGTGCATGAAACCATTTCTGCATATATTTAAATGTGTTGTTAGTCAGAGAAGCACTGAAGCATTTTCTTAACTTTTAAACAATTATTGAAATTCTGCCCATAATCTAATGTTTTCCTCTAGTGTGGAAAGTATCAAAATATAAACTTAATGAAGCTGAGTACTAATTGCTTATTCTCATGAATGCATTCAATGAATCCAACAGAGCTGGCATGTAACTAAAGCAAGTCCATTTTGGAATAAGGATGTAAAATACCCAGATGTAATACTATATCAGTATCTTCTAAATTATCATTATTAAATATTTATATGGCACCAGAAGAGTTGTAGTTCTTTAGAGAAGCATACAAGCATGAAGAAATATATATAGTACATTATTAAGATTCTTGGGAGTCCATCTGGTCTTTTATGTTCCTGTGTTATATTATCATGTATAACAGCAACTTTAAAACTATATTATTAAGATTCTAAGACCTCATTCTCAAAAGTTAAGATGTGCCAAAATTGACACACCTTTTCCAAAAATATTTTAATACAATATTAGTGATTCGTTCATGTGGTGTGTTTTGTATTTTATACTGCACTCTGTGTGAGTCACATTTCATACACTTATAATCAGGTGTTCAGCCTGGGAGCTCCTGTGCTGTATTTACTGCATGTTGTTTAACTTTACTTCTTTATAGGATTTTCTGTGCTGCTCATCCCAGTAGTGTTTTAGTGTAAAAAAAAAAAAAAAAAAAAAAAAAGAAGAGAGAATTAGAGAATTCATCTAATTCATCTTCTCAGTAATAGAGCTGGAAGTTTATATTGTGCTATTTACACACACAAATAAAACATTGTGAAATCAGGTTTTCAGTAATTTTTGGTGTCATGTTTGGGACATCTAGAACTTCTTTTTTTTTGGTGTATCTGACCAATATTACACCTTTCATGTACATAGCAGAGCTTCAATGGGTCAGCTGGCTGGCAGCTATGAGAGGTTCAGTGGTGCTTCACATCCCATCAGGACATCCATGTGCTATCCAAATGTCAGGAGTCACTCAATTATCATCCTGCTTTCCTCCTCCCCGCCCAGAGGACTCTGCCTGCAGAAAGAGGCGGGCACAAGCAGGCAAGGGTTCTGCTCAGGTACCCCTGTCTCCCGCTCAGCGGGTACCTCACACCTCCCAAAACAGCTGCTCTATCAGTTTCCTAACTCTTAAGTGCTTTTTTCATTAAGTACTTCCAGTTTTTAAAGGACAAGTGAGTGCAGGGCTTGTAAGTGAGTGCTTGTGCATGTTCTTCTGCATTTATTTGAAAGTCTTCATTTTTCTGGAAAGCAAGGGAATGAACATATGCCATGTGGTCCAGCTGTGTAGACCAGACTTGGAATTGTATTTACTGCACCCATCTTGGCTATTAGAGCTACTGGAATAGTCAGAATAGAAGAATGCGGAGAAATGGGTGAATCTCCTTTTGCCAGCCAATTTTTTAGCCTCTGACTGATAGCAGAATAATGAAATTCAGGAACGCTTGTTTCCATCCCAAGCTCTGGCATGCGAGTGGAGTATCACATGGGGACGGTGGACTTCTCCATGATACTCAGCCCTTTGTCCTCTTTGCTCTGCTTTTTTCTCTCCTCTTTCACCAAACCTCTACTTCAGCCAGTCTTCTTCCTAGTGCTTTCGCTTGTCCTCAGCATCTTCACTTCTCCTTCATTCACCCATAGCCATGAGGGCATAGTGAAGGAAACTGGAGATAGACGTGAGGGATGGGCTACCTGCTCTTCATCATAGAGAACAACCAGTACTGGAAAAGCTCCCATAGAGGAGTAGTCTCAGCTGCTTTCTCAGACAATGCATGTTTATAAATTTGATTGTCATTTCATGGGAAGATGAGATACTAATCTTTGAAACAATCTGTTGTTATCCCTTCCAGATTTCAATTCCTTCTTCCATTGCATCTTAAGGAAGTGCACCTGAATTTTTTGGAGGCATCTGGTGCTTTCCTCTGGGTGCATTCTTGAAAAAGCTGAGCAATGCCAGTTGGAGTTTGTCACACACACACAAAGTCACTCAAACACACACTTAGTATGTAGAATTTCAGACTGTGTTACTTGATAAAGTCATAACTGTAAAGAGTAGAAGTGTCACCAGCAGCTTGGGTAACAAGATTGCCAGCCCACCTCTAGTACATTGTTAAATGCTTTAGTGATGTCTTTATAAAATAGGACTCCCACCCAGTAAATAAGGTAAACATATGATTGTGTAAATATGCCAGTTATGCACTAATTCTCATTAAATTTATCAGTTTATTTCCTGTATTTTTCTCCTTTTTTATAATGATTGAAATTAATGGGGCTGATATTGAGTTTGTTCATGTGTGTAGGAATTGATATGTAAAGTAAAAATCACATTACAAAGCATTATATCTTCTGCTATGCAGATTGCCATATTGCTTATAGTACTGACTAAGCCTTTGCATTGTAAACAAGTGTCTTTATATTTGCCCTTAGTTGCAACTTTTAGTACTATTCAGGTCCAGAAATGCAGTCTCTGGTATCTGGTAATTTGTACAGCATTACATAAAATGCTGTGAATTGCAATTTTACTTTTTCATAAAACAAGCACTTTTTCTAGCTTAACCAGCTTTTTTTCTGGCTGACATTAGAGTTTTTGCTGCATCTTTTAAATATATCTATTTAATATAGATATATATGGGTAAATGTTAAATACTTTCATATATTCTGTATGTGCATCTATCTATATGTATATAATAATATATGCATGTTAGGTATTTAACATGCCTAATATATATGTGCATGTAAGTAGTACATATATGTATGTTAACTATAACAATACAAGTTTAACTGTTTGAATAGTGAAAGGAAAAAGTAAAAGGAAATTTCTCTTCTGTATTTTGTTCTCTTCAGCTAAATGAATCTTTAATTCTCTCTGTGTAGTGGTGCAACTTCAGGTTTCATGCAGACATATTTTAGCAGCTATGGCTAAAGCTAAAACCTCTCAGCGAGGAAAATATTATTCAAATTCAAAATACTCAAGCATATTTCAAAACTATAATGTTGTATCTAAGTCAAAGTGGTGTCCTCGCTTGACATTGCAACAAACACATTGGATATTTTTCAGTTTTGTGGACGGTGCAAATCCCTTGGACATGTGAAATTGCTTCTTGAAGTGTATAGTAGATGTAGCTTTCCTAGACTACCACCTTGCAATTACATTTCATTAACAAAATAAGGTCATATCTAGTAAGACTGGCATTGCCTTAATGTCATTAGCACAGCAATTTGTAACCAGACAGTTTCCAGGCACCCAAAATATTTGTGTTCGTGTGCAGCATTGCCTATATTGTAAAACAAGTGAACGGCCTAAGGAATTCAAATCTCTTAAGACTGCAGCAAATACACATGCAAAATTTTGAGCTACTTGTAAAAAGCAAAATGGAGACTATGTTAAACAAAAAAAGCCAAACTCAAATGGTGAACTTGGTGTTAGTTTTCCATTTCGTATGTATATGTGGTGAGAGCACTTGCCTAACATAGAAAAAGGAAAAAAATATGTCAGCTCTCCCAGATCGTGCATCTCCTCACTCCTAAGTAAATGCAGATGTGCAGGTGTGCTCTCTCTCCAATTTGTTTTCTGTAGCTCTGTGAATCTCAAATTCTTTTCTGTGTAGTGGCCAAGTTTCAGATGTAAGTGAGCCCTGTATCCGAGCTCACTCCTCCCTTAAGTAAGCATCTGCTGGGGCTTAGGGCATTTCTTTTGGAAATAAAATTCTGAATGTGTCTTGACAGAGTAGACGACTGAACTGTCATGTCTCCTGGTCAGTGCTTTAATCAGTTGGCTGTTGTGTACAAGGAGAGCAGCTTCCCTTCTGCTGCTGGCAGAAAGGTACCTCATTTCCACTTTTTGAGACAACAGATTCCTATATTATATCTAGCCCCAGTCCATGCAGATGTTTTGGTGTATCATAAAACAGTTTAGGTTGTTCTTAGTGAAAGCATCATAGAAAGAATAAATAAAAAATACGGTTATGTTTGATGCATGATATTTTTTGTAGCTATTAAAATGCTACAAGGCATTTGGCAATATTTCCCTTAAAACAATTTAAAAAAAAAAAGTGACATGCACATACAGCATTTACTTTTTTCCATTAAACATTAGAATCCCTAGCTGGGAAAACTATTATGTAAGGCTTTTTCAGCAGGTATCTCATGCTTTGGTGATACCTCAGTCTTTTGTTCTTTCTGGAGTTATTATGGTATAGTCAGAAATTTTCAAGGAATCATAAACAAAATTGCCTATGTGTGTATGTGATGTATCAGAGTATCTGGTAAGTGAACATGTATATGTATATAAAACTATTTTCTAATGTGATAATGACGAATCAAATGGTCTTCTTGTCTCACAAAGAAGCCAACTCTCTACTGCAGCTGAAAATGTAGAATAAACTCTATTGAAGTTAATGCCATTAATTCAATTTGAGGCTAAATCATGTGAAGCTTTACATTCAGCAGGGCAAAAACCGAGAGATGCTCTCACATAATTTCTGCCAAAAATGGCGGAAATGTCTTAAGCTTAAAAGGAGCCAGATTTTGATCTGGAGAGGAACTGTGTTTGTTTCCAAAGTGAGTTAATAAAACTAGATTTCACTATTAGCCTTGTGCTTCCATTTGGGGAAATAAAACACTTGTATCAAATTAAAGTTGCATATCCTTTATCACATGTACCCAGGTTACATTCATAAAACATCCATTTTTACTTACATACCCTGAATGAATCCATGACAATCCCCTGTAGATGATGACAAAATGTATATTTAGATTTGAAGATGTTCTTCTGAGCCACCTCAGCTAATTATAGATGACAACCCATGGCTTACTCCTTTGTTCTGAAACTTCAAGAATGTGTCAAAAAGCTTTCTGAACTCTCCGAAGTCCCAGATGTTGTTATTGCAATAGGTGACTGGAATTAACAAAATACGAAGCGTCATTTGCTAAGAGCCTCTTGTGCCTTAGCTAGAAAGGCAGCTGTACTGCAAATATGTATATGAGTTCTCTCTCTACCAGAGTGAATAGAGTTAAGTCAAAGGAATCTCTAAGGGAGTTAAAGAGCTAAGCAGGAAAGAGAAAACACTGGTGGAGAGAAGTGATTCTCTCCTAAACATCTTCACAGGAGTATTAATAAAATTGCTGAGCCCATGTCGTCTAGAAGAAGGGATTCTTCTCAAGGTCAGACTTGGGGTTGGAAGTGACCTAAAATGTCAAAAACGTTAAAGATGGACAGGATTATGTGAACACGGAAAAGCTGAGAGAAGGAATAAACAATTCAAGATGTTCCTTCCACCAAAGAGACAGCAAAGACAGCAGATGCAAACTTAAGCTTAGGTAAGCTTTGTAGGAGCTGCATAAACATTCGGCCAATTTCCTTCTCTCTCCCTCTTTAATGTCACAGTATTGAAGATAACTCATTTAAAGCTGAGTCAGGCCTGCCTGAGTTTGATCACAGCTTGCACAGCCTGCACCCTCCTGGTACCAGCTTACATCATCACTGGTGTTACCTAAATGTAACCTTCATTCTGGTCATAGAGTCCCAAAATTGCTGAATTCCTCATCATGGCTCAAGGAAGGACACCAGTTCCTAGATGTGTGCATGGCACTGCCATGAAACGGGACAGTGTGGCAACTATGTAGGTTTCTGACACATATCCATGTAAAACCCAAATTGAGTTAAACTCTTTCCTAGGCCTTGAAATACTCACATAGTACATGTTCTTTGTCTGTGTGCAGAGAATGCCAAACCTCTGTTTCTCATTTAAAGAGAAGCACCTGTTTCTCATTTAAAATAAAACTATGTTACACCATTTTGGCTATGTAAAAAAAATCTTCTGAGCTTGGAATAGGTTACATTTAGCCATAAGTAAAGCTGTTTTCATTGACAGAAAGTTTATGCTGGCCATAAGGCATATGTCTTTGCCCTTGAGAAGGTGCCTCAGCATGTATTTAAAGGACAGATAGGCATCCAATATTACCAAGAACATTTACTGAATATTCTGAATGTACTTACTGAGCATTTTACTATAAAGGAGAGCTTAGTTGCCGATGTTTTTTGATAATGTCTCCTCTGTAAATGACTGAAATTATATTGCTCCCGCTGAAAGGCTGTGATCATTATCTAATTTTGTGAAATCAATAGAATAAGAAAAATGTAACTTTTTTTCACTGTAAGTAGAGCCACCATGGTTTCTTTGAGACAACACTGATTTTTTTATTTTATATTGCAAATAGCAATATTAGTTGAGCACCGATTATTAGCATGAGATTATTGCAAAAATATGTACTTAATTCCCATTTATAATGGTATAATATGCTATAGTAGATCAGAATGCTGAACATAAAACATGTATACAGTATGTAAAATGAAGTTGTTCGTATACATAGTTGTGTATACGCATCTATATGTTCCTACTTGCTGGAAATGTTTCTAACAATAACTGCATTAACATATCATGAAAGCGAAATGAAGTAAGTATCAGCACTTGTAGTTTCTAGGTGTGCTTCTGGAGAAACACAGGTCAAAATTAGTGCTCATCAATTGGGAGTGATTCTCAGCCTCTCTTAGCCAGGTCCTACCTGGTTTTCATGGAAACAAAATAGACATCCAGATGTTAATACCAAAGTAACAGTGTTGGGCTCTGATCCAAACTCCATTTACATTAACAGAAGACTTTCCATTGAATTCAGTAGTCTAAGGATCAGGCTCTTAGAGTGCTGCTTTGTTAAAACATGTCCTTGCTTTACTTTCGATCACATGGATGTTGTTCATGTTCCAATAGAAGTGGTGTTAGAAGAGCCAGCGGTAGCTAGAAGGCAACCACAAGTTAGAAAGAGAATCAAAACCCATGTGCAGGGGTTCAACCGCTGTTTGGTTACCCCAATATACAGGTGATGGCTTAAAGTGCAACTATAGAGTTGTCAAAGTAGAAGTAAAATGATATCCCAAAGGAAGCCACAGAGATGCCAGGCTGGCATCACCAAGCTATTGCAGTTTTCTCTGACGCCACTTAGGTTGAGCAGGATGTCTGTACCAAAAATTATTTCTCAGCTGTAGGAGTGGAGTAGATGTTTCGGGGTGACGGAAATCCCAGTGTCACTTTCCTGTAGGAACTGACATCCCACCCTGTGCCTGAGTTCAGTCCATGATAAGAATGACCAGTAGTCCCAGGGCAGTTCTCCTTAGGAAAGAATAGCATAACTGGATGAGCGATGCTTAACCCCTTAACCTAATCTAATTATTGCATTTGGCAAATAAGCACAAGAAATTTTGACACGTAGTAGTGGAGTAGAAGGTGCATGGGAAAATTTGCTTTGCTTTAGAATTGGAAGGACAAGCATGAGTTTGGTGTAAAGTGGGAAGAACTTGATTCAGCCCTTCCCATCCCAAACTTTGTGCAAAATGATCAGCTCTCATCAGTTTCTCTGAAGAACATCACTCATCTGTATCATCACACATTTCCTTGAAAGTATGATACAAGTAGAATAATTTTGTGGACTTCAGATCATGCACCAAACCTTTCCATAAGCTGAACTTGTCAGTACTTTTAATTAATCCATTTATATTCATTATCATAAAAGTTACAGTAGCATTTATTTGGTTTCCTTCCTTTCCCTATTTGTGTTCTAGTTTCATTCTCTGTCTTTCGGGCTTTCAAAATGTTCTTCTCTCTTTTTCTTCGTGCTTCAGTAAAACAATAGACCACTGTAGAATAAAAAAATGTGGTTGTGTGTTGTGTCTGAAGGGCAGTCATACTTTTTCTGTAGCATTCCATTGTCTTGGCCTACCTGCCTTGTCTTCACCTTCTAATCTGGTTGGCTTTGGTGGGTTTGTTTGTTTGTTTGTTTTAGTTTAGGCAACAGTATTAGATGTTGGTGTGAGGTGGAGAGGTAGGTCCATAAGAAACTCTACTCCTAACTTATGAAGAACTCGAAAGATTTAGAGTAAGGCTTTGAGCTGAGCTCAAGAACAAGTAGAAGCCATTCAAAGAGCATAAAGAGATATCAAGAAAAGCTAGTTTGTGGTCCTGGAGTCCATTAACTAATGTATGTGTACAATACCAAGTCCTACCATTAACTAATTATAATATTTTGTCACCCTCTAGTGGTGGGTCTACAATACCATTCCACAGTTCTGATAGTAATGATAAATTATTTTCTCATTGCATGTGTAGTAGAAGACCTTATCATATGTAGGAGAAACTAAGCTTCAGCGTTTGATGGTGTGTGTGTACGGATATGTAATTTTGGTCTCCACTGTATATCTGTGAATGAATTGTATCCTACAACAATGCCACAAAATAGAGGTGTAAATTGTCCTTGTAGCCTTTGGGCAGATTCATTAACTAAAGAAGTTTTGTTTTGTTTTGTTTCTAAAATTATTCCTGTACTCTTCTCCTCGGATAAGGCAAGAACAAATTGAGTGAATTCCAACCTGCAAGGTTAGGGAATATGACTCTGCACTTGAAGCCCATATCGGCTAATTGAATCCTTTCTTTCTCAATTCCCAGTCTCACCCATAACGAAAGTCCTTGTCTAAGATTGTCTGATGCTGTACTGGACAAGTGCAATGCCCACTCAAATCTGTGAAAGCAATAATTGTGCCTGAAATAGCGTGACCTATGCATCACATACACCTCTTGGTTTATTTGACAGTAAAACGACATAACAAAGCCAAAATATTTGACATCACCCATTCCATTAGCTTCAACAATACTTAGAAAACCTGTGTTTCTGACCCAGCCTTAGAAAAAACTGAAAGTGCAGTATGCTGGAGCATTTAATGTGTTCATTTATCAAGATTCGCAGTAACTGATAATATTGATGTGTTTTATGCTAACATTGGACAATTTGGTTTCAGATCACATATGATTTAAATCATTCTAAGTAACAGCAAATACTTGATTTGAAACTGAAGTGTGGTTTTCACTGGATCAGGAGGTAGTGCGACATATAGAAAGCTGATTGATAACTTGAGACAGCTGGAACAGTCCCTTTTGATCACTTTGCAGATGTTCTTCTCAGAAGTAAAGCGAGTGTTATTCATCTCTGGCCAGAGACTGTACAATTCCTCTTAACATAATTTGGTATTTCAAGTATTAAATGATCCTAAGTATCTGATATCTGTGTAATTTTATCAGTATGAACCATGCATTTGCCACTTATGTGTGAACTCAGAATTACCCAATAATTAAATAGCTTCGCTATATCTTTGTTAAAAAGGTGTATGGCGGCATCTTTGTAGTCACAAATTAAATACAAGTATGTATCAGCGTGCCACTAATAGTGCTGCAAAGGCTTTTTGATACCTCCTCACGAGGAGGAACTGTTTAACCAATTTGCCCTTAGACACTTCAGGAGCGATTATCCCTGCTCGGTCCAGATAGAGCCTGCCAGCTACAGCATGGAAAGGCAAGGTGTTTGCGTGAGGGGATGTAAAACTTGAAGTTTCTGAAGAAAGAACACAGCATACATCTCCTGTAAAAGTGCAAAGAGCCCAGCACACTCAAGAGGAGGGTCCGGACCATGCTGCTAACTAGCAAATTTTCTTCTGAATCTCTGAGATTTCGACAAACTTGGCTGTCTATGCTACCACACTCACGAGAGTGCCCTAAAAATGCAACTGGGAAGAGATGGAGAAAATATTTCTCATGTTGTCATGAACATTAGTTCAGCGTTTTAAAAATAATATCAAAAACCTGTTAGATATGGCACCTACTTTCAGATTTTATAATTTACTGTCTGTGGGTTTTTTGTGACTGTATCTGAGTCCTGCAAACATGTACATAATACACATTGCACACGTGTACATCCACATGCGAGCAGAGCCAAGCAGATCCACAGAGACAGAGATTTGCATTCATTTTATCCTATTCATTTTATCCTATTCATTTAATTTTCCTTAGTTTACTGGAGAAAACAAGGGGTTTTGCTAATGGAACTGCAGTTATACTTAGCAAAAATGAAGTTATCTTTCTCATCTTTATCATCGCATATAATGAAGTAATTTCAGTAACGTGCGTGTCAGCGGATTGTTGGCGATGGTGCATCCTTCAGAGAGAATACAAATAGATTTTACTGACCCTGGAGTGCTGAGAGTAACACGAAACTTACTCTGACTTGTAAACTGAGCAAACATGACATGGAGGTCACAGAATAAGGGCATATATGCATCTTTCAGCCCTTGTTTTGACAAAGTGACTTCTTTCTCCAGAGGGACATTTCTGCCATTTTTTTCCAGCATGTTTCACCTTTCACTGGCTATAAATCTCAATGTGACTTAACTGCAAATTATG
Organism: Caloenas nicobarica; assembly: GCF_036013445.1. Taxonomy (NCBI): domain Eukaryota; kingdom Metazoa; phylum Chordata; class Aves; order Columbiformes; family Columbidae; genus Caloenas; species Caloenas nicobarica. Next base: position 125,818,865 of record NC_088246.1, on the reverse strand, counting down.
ATGCACACCTATACGCTCATGGGAGTTAATTCTTAATTTTTTTTCATCATTTATTTGAGCACATAGAGTTAGCACTTAGAAGATCTAAGAAAATAAACTCACAATTGAGTTTAAATCAAATGTAAAAAGTTAAAATATTAGAACAGAGTATTATTAAAATTCACGTTCATTAATGGATTTTTTGTATTACTAGCAGCTTTAAGAAATCAGGGTAGACCATAACATTTTTGAAAATATGTGCATTTTCTAATATTCTATGCAGTATTCTCCCAGCTTTAGTTAGATAGTTTCACTGTGTCTGATGTAGTCTAACATTTATACAGACATCAGTTTTAAGCAGAATTTTCAGAATTTATGAACTGGATTAACAATGGAAGTGAAATTGTTCAGAATATTGTTATTTTTCTACATGCATGGCTCATGCAACATATTTGGTACAGGTGCGGATAGCATCCCAGCGTGGAACACTTCAAAATAAAGGTATTGGCAGAGCAACTAGCATATTTATTCAATGCAGCAGAACAACTGTGGATGGGGCTTAGCCTCTTCACCATGTTAGCTAACTGATGCAGCTCTATTAGCTTCTGTCAACATCTATGGTAAAGGGCATTGAAATTCTTATCCCTGTTTTGCAGATGGGAAAATGAGGCATGGAGCAGGGAAATGACATATTAAAGATCATTGCAGACTTCTGCTGGTACCCACCCTCCTGAATCTGTTTTCAACTAACCCATCAAATTTTATGACAATAGTAATGGCTGCTAATGTGAACAACTGTGATAGGCTTGGTTGTCTTTGTCATGTAGATTATTAGGTCAGTGATGCCAGTTCCAAGTTTGGGAAAAGCAAAATATCAGGCTAGACCAGGAAGCAGAGTGGCTAAATTATTTTTTTTACAATGCTGAAGAGAAATGTGTAAAGTAAAAGGAAATAATTCTTTTTCTAGTGTAATAACCAAGCTCTGTGTCAAGGACAATTTGATGGTCTAGGCATGTATTTTCCCATGGTGACATTCTTAAAGAGGCTTCAGGAGGGGAGAACAGCAGTTTGTTGTAGCTTCTAAGTGTCGTCTGGTTTTTGTTTCTCTCAACAGAGCTACAGCGAACCCGTTGATGTTAAAGCCTCCCCACAACCTCAGATGATGAATTCAAAGCAGTCGGTGTTTCACGGGCCTGCCCAGGCTCACTCTGCACTGTACCTCAGTTCCCACTACCACCAACAACCAGGGATGAATCCTCACATCACTGCCATGCATGCCAACATCCCCAGGAACATAGCGCCCAAGCCCAACAACCAAATGCCCGTGACTGTTTCCATAGCAAACATGGCTGTGTCCCCACCACCGCCTCTTCAGATCAGCCCCCCTCTGCACCAGCATCTCAACATCCAGCAACACCAGCCGATTTCAATGCAGCAGCCCATTGGAAACCAGCTACCGATGCAGGTCCAGCCTGCTTTACATTCACCTACAATGCAACAAGTAAGTTTGAGCTTTTCAGTTGTCTGGGGAGCTAGGGGTTTTGAGAAAAAAAGTCGTACAGAAGTTTACATAGCAAGGGAGGTTCAGAGCGATGGATTAGCTTTGATTTTGCAGAGTTCCAAAACTGCAGAAGGGCTTAGTCTTTCAAAGGTGAGAAGAAATGAATGAGTACCTACATGATGGGGAATTAATTGGACCTGTTTGTGCTAGCAACGATTCTCATCACGTTCTTGTGAACACCAACCATGTCTCTCCCTCAAATTCGGGAGGTATCCTTTAAATAGAAGTGTGTCCGTGGATCCATCTGCAAATCTGGGAGTACCTTGAAATAGAAGTGAAATGTTAAGTCTTCAGGAGACACATTTTACAAACAAAAGGCAGACATATAGAAAAAGATACGATGGCAGCATGTGCCATTATCCTTGTGCTGCCTGTGATACGGAACAGTCAGAGGGAACATGAAGCAACACAGATTGTGTTAAACATGCTAGATGAAGTGAACACAAGTATGTTAGTTTATGCCGCATTCATAACTTCATTTTGCTAAATAGACATACTTTATTTTTACTGGAAATAGGTGGGCTATCGCCAGTATCCCAGTGTGGTGGCTTGCTTTTTTTTTCATTCCCGATATTTTGGACAGTTGATTCTGAATACATTTCCTAAGAGTTCTGACTGAATGCAGAACAGACATACTGTTGTGACTTTGGGGCCCAGGCCTGTGGAGGGTTACAGCAGATTAACTTTGTTGGTTTCATGAGAGAAAATTTCTTTTTGTGTTCGATGAGATCTGACTATCGATAATAAGATCTTGCTTTGCAAAATAGCATCTGAATGATTTTTTTTTTTTATGGAGTTGCAAGAATCTACAAAATTTGTATACACAAAACTTGTCAGTTCTGGTTGATAATACATAGTCATGAACTTGCTGCATGCTTTGAATATCTGTATAAATTCACCTTTCCTAACAAGGCATTTGCATTTGCTTTCCAAGCCAGAAACATTTTATCTGAAGATTGGTCTTTAGAGATGGGAATACCTAAACACAAAATATAGCTTCTATCTGAGAGAACAGTTTAACAGGAGAAGAAATTTTCCAAAGCAAGACAAAACCACCACCACCAACAACAAAAACACATACACAAAACAAACAAACAAACAAAAATAATTGAAAGCAATCTGGACTGATAAATTTAGTTGTTGAGAAGGTAAACCAAGGTGTGCTCAGTACGATCCTGATTTTTTCAGAGATTTTGATCTTAATCTCAGGAGTGATTTGGAGTAATCACACAAGAAGGAAAATTTTTAAAATGTTTACAACTTTTTCCTAGTCCAGTTTATTTTTCGTAATCAGACTCAACAGGCTTATGACCACACGAATGTGGAGTCTTTTGCTGCCGTGCATTCCTGAAGGTTTTCCTATTAGTTAGAAACCCAGTGTCCTGGTGTGAGTGTCCTGGGAGAGTCCATGTTCAATTCTCGGAAAAACTCAGGGGGAAACCTGGGCTTATGATGAAGATACCATGGTGAGATATTTCTGAGTTTCACTCAAGGTGGTATGTGGTTTTCCCTGCTACACTGCCAAATGCTACACTGCCAATCTTAACTACATTTCTCTTTAAGCACTGTGAAACATCTACAAGCCAGTTTATATTTCTTACGCTCCTACTTTTGTTTCAAAGTAATACAACTTTTGAGCTGTGGTGGTTTGACCCCAGCTGGCAACTAGGACCATGTAGCTGCTCGCTCCCTGTCCCCCCACACAAAGTGAGATGGGGAGAGAGTTGAAAGAGAAGGGAGAAACTTGTGGGTTGAAATACGAACAGTTTAATAAGACAGCAAAAGAAGAGGAGAAGAAGGAGGAGAAGAAGAAGAAGAAGAAGAGGAAGAAGAAGAAGAAGAAGAAGAAAGAAGAAGAAGAAGAAGGAGAAAGAAGAAGAAGAAGAAGAAGAAAAGTTTGATGATGCACAATGCATTTTCTCATGAACACCAGTCCTTTAGAGCCAGTCCCAGAAGAGCAGAGATCCGGACAAGAGTTTGCTCTCAAATGTGATCACACTGAACAGCCAGTCTCAGGAAAAAAAAAAAAAAAGGCAAAAGAGAGAGCTGGAAAAGCCATTTCCAGCTATATAGAAAGCATGACACTAATGGTAGGGTAGATCTCATTGGCCAGCCTGGGTGTCAATCTAGGTGCTGTGCTGTTTTGCTCCCTCCCATTTGCTATGTGCTCCCACAGGTGTAAAGTTCTCTACTCAAACAGACACTTGTGCATCTTTCTGAGCATCCCTCTCCAGCTTGTTGTACTGTGCTGCTTTCTGTGGAGAGTGATGAGACCAAGGATTGCCTCCCTCCCAAATATGCCCCGTCCTTGTTAAGGAGCCCTTTTAAGTAGCCCTACTGGAAGCATCTCCTTCCCTGTTTAAAATCTTTCACCCAAGATTGGGTGGGGTGGTGAGTCACTTTAAAATCTCTGTCCCACTTCAGTTCACAGGTAGAGCAAGCAAAACTAGATTCTTAATGTCTAGTAATAAATGGCTTCAAGTGTATGAATAACAAAGAAGCAGAAGATTAATGTATGTCACATTTTATTTTTTATTTTTTTAAAAATAACTCATTTCAGCCTACTTTTAGATATTCCTTTTCCTTTAGAAAATAAATGTATACAGCAAGATGATTGCATATCCTGCCCAAAATAATAGCCTCATCTTTTCTGGTATAAATATTATATACAGTAAACTCATGGACCTGCTGTATTTGTCCAGATTTCTTCCTCTTTTTTGTTAAGCTTTGCCTTCAAACGAGGTCAAGAGAAAAAAAAATCATTAATATCTGTCAACTTCCTTTATAACCTTAAGGAAAAATCTTTGTATGATATCACACAGACAGATTTTCAATTTCCTTGTGTAATAAACAGATGCTTTAGGATTTGGATGTAATTTAAAGGTTTAAAATATCACATTGAGATTGATGAATAAATCAGTTGTGAAGACAAAAACATTGATGCCTGTTGAAAATACCTCTCCAGACAGGCAGGAAATGAAATTAGTTCCCAGTAAAGTGTGGAGATGAGGATCACTGTTTAGTTGTGCTGCAGGCTTTTTAGGACTTGCTACAGTGGCACAACGAAACTGCTAGGGCTACAGAAATCTAATTAAAGAGCAAATGTCCCTCCTGACATCGAATTAATCTTTATCAAGTTCCCTATTTTTATTTCAATCTGGAACAAGAAAATGAAATTTAAAATTCTAGGCATGTTGCAAAACAGTTGGTGATTTTCTCTTGAGCATTACAATGCAAAAACATTCAGCATTGTTTAATTAGACCTCAAAGCACTCATTTTCAGAGCACTTTTTATTTCATCATTGTTTGTTAAGGGCTGGCGTAAATAATACACAAATATTTACTACAAGCCTGGTACAAGGCTGTCTCCCTCTGTTGTACAGATCTATATTTCCAGAGCTTTATCTGTTAATGAAAAAGCCAAAGTCATTTTTGTTTACATTTTGAACATCGCCATACTTTATCAGCTCTTCATATTGAGTTCAGGTTTATTAAATTACTTTTGCCTTAAGAAGCATGCTTTCCAACACCCACGTTGCTGGTATTCCAGTAGCCCTCAGCCCCAGCGGGATCTCTGAGCTGTGGCAGCTCAGCTGCTTCTGGAGCTGGAGCCTGTCTCAGATACCTCTGCACCATGTTAAAATTTATCACGTGAGCATGTCCTAAAACCCAGGCCCCCATCCCAGGCAGTTATAAACTAAACAGACTTGCCAGGTGCAAGATGAAAGTGTCGTTACCCCTTATTTTGCAGATAGGAGAATTAAGTTCAGATCTGTGGTCCCAATCTTAACATGAGAGGTACCAACTCAGTCCAAGCACAAAAGCATGCGTGCTTCCCTGGAAGAGAGCCTAAGCAATTTGGCTGTGATCACACAGAAAGCCTGGGACAATTTAAGTCCCCACCCAGTTCCAAGCCGGCATTTAAACCACAGAACCATCCTCCTGTATCTCAGCTATTTATTTGTCCTAAATCCAGAAGAAATGGAAAGGATATTGCACTGATGGTCTCTTCCTCTGACTTGGAGGAACTGTCTCTTCTTGCTGCATGAGTATTTGAGTCTCTGTGCCTGCTCACTTGTGTGCTTCGCTTCAGCACTGCTGGAGGTACTGGCCCCATGCAGTGTTTTTCTTGTATATATGATTGTTTCATGAAGACTGATAAGAGAGAGCTCAGGGGCTTTGCTATGAAAGGTGAGCCTGTGTGCCTGAGGGTAGAATGTGTTTCTGTGGTTAGTTTCCTCTTGCAGCTAAATTATAAAGTCCCTTATGGGTGATGTTTTGTATAAAAATGAAGGCAGTCATATTCAAAACCAATTTTTCTGCTTTCTAATTACACAAAACTCCAATTAAAGTCATTGGGAAGTCTGCTCGATTACGGTTTCCTTTGGATTCGTTGCAGACATGGGGGTTGTTTATGCAGCCTGATGTGCAGGTTTAGAGCCTGGTGAAAAGGCTGTGTACAGAGCATGGGGTTTACAGTCACCATGGGTGGGTTTTGTTTTACCTTATTAGCAGAGTGGTATGTGTTATGTGACAGCTAGATGCTGAATTCAGCTCATGAACTTGCCTGCTGCTAATGGACTGTTTCTTGGAGTCATTGGGGACAGAGTGAGGCTTTAGAGAGCATTTTAAGGTACTGAGGTGTGACTTAGGATATTCTCCACATGGAACAGTTTATGGAAGAAGGTTACGCTCGTTTACGGCCTGGGTGAAAATCCGTGGTCAGGATGAGCGGAGTGAGGTGACGGTGTATATGAGAGGCACGAGGGGGCAGAACACTGGCAGGACCTCCAGTGGGGAGCTGGAGTATGAGGCACCAAGAAAGAGGGATGTGAAGACTGAAGTGGTATGTTGTATTTGAAGGAAGCTCATTTCTGGGGACGGAGGCGGCCAGGCAGAAACTGAGAATACTCATTTAACTTGATTAAAGGTAGCGTGGCTGAGTTGTTAAACCTGCAAGGGAAAAAAAAAATCAAAAAAAACCCCAAACCAAACAACAACAACAAAAAACACAAACCACAAACACACACACACAAAAACAACAACAAAAAACCAACCAACCAAACAAACAAAACCAAAAGCAACAACAACAAAAACCACCACCACCAACAAAAACCCCACATCTCAAAATTCCTGTCTTAATGAAGGCTGTGTATATGAAGCAATCACACATAATCCAGCAGAATCTAAAACTAAAAGCTATGAGCTCTAATCCTTTCTATTCTGTATGTGGACTTTGGCCAGAAGTGGATTTTCAAACTAGATGTTTTGGTTCAGTTAACTTAAGTGAAAATTGTGTGCTCTTGCCCCAGGAAGGAGTTTGGTCCAGTTTTTTTTCAGCAAATACAAATTGCTTTTGTACAGCATTCCCATACTTTCACCCAATGTAGTTCTTCTAACTTTACAGGAACATCATGTACATTTATACAGGGTAAACCAGATACACTAGCCTCGAAATTTCAATTGTTCTCCATGTTTTGAAACACAGCATTTAAACACCCTTGTATATCAAAAGAGCTAAAAATTATTATGACTTTTCATACGACAGATGTTTCAGGAAGCAGGTTAGATGTCTCTTTGTAACTTCCACTTTTTTTCCTTGTCTTCTTGTTTTCAAAAAGCAAGTTATTCTGTGCTACTTTCACTACATTAGTCCATCAACTGTTAAAAAGCTTTGGTTGAATTTCTGTGTAGTTGAGAGAGAAGTACAAATAAAAGCAGCAGCAGATGGTCCCTTTGTGACTGAATAAAGAAAAAGGGTTTTGAGAACAATATGTGAATAGGTGTAGTCTAATAAAACAGTCAGCCACCTGCTGCCTACATCCTTCAAAAAGATTTTGTTGCATATTCTGGGAATTAACGACTTGTGTATGTCCTTACGTTTAATCTAAATGGAAGCTCTAAGGAGCAAACAGACCTTTTTGCTCCAGTGTTGATTGAGTTGTTCTCTTAGTTTTGAATTGTTTCTGCTCTCTCCCTTTTAGTTCCATCCTGTGACTGCGTAATAGCTGACGACATTTTGGCAATGTTTCATTTCTCAAATCAAAGAAAGATTTTAAAACTTAGAAAGCATCTACACATTTTTTTTTCCCATTTTAAGTTTCATAATCTAAAATACAGCTGGAAAATAAGTGTTCTACCATTTTATAGTACACACCATTTGGATTTTTTTAAATGCACACAACCTATTGCTTGGTTTCTGTACACAGTAATGTACTTGCTTTCTCCTCTAGGGATTCACTCTTCAGCCTGATTATCAGAATATCATCAATCCAACATCAACAGCTGCACAAGTTGTTACCCAAGCAATGGAGTATGTTCGTTCAGGGTGCAGAAATCCTCCAGCACAGACTGTGGACTGGAATAATGACTACTGCAGTAATGGGTAAGCAGCCAGTGCATGCCACCTTGTGTTGAGCAACATTCATGACACAAGCATCTGATAGAATTTGGAAATAGCATTGTTGCCTGTTTCCCTACAGTATTTCAGAAGTGCATCTGCGATGGCACTGTATTTATTCAGCAGTTAGACTGTTGTTGGAGAACAAGTTTTCAATGCATACATTTATTAGACATTGTTGTCACCTTATCACAGCACAAACACTTTGATCTTAGAGAACTTCAGTTCTGTAGAAAATCAGAAATGAAATCTTAGGGAGAGGGTGTAGGAAAGAAGCGTTAAGATCACTGCCTTCTACTTGAGAAGCAAATGCCGTGAACTACGGGTATTTCAAAAAGATGGACCCAATTTGAAATTTGCTTCAATTTGAAATTGAGTCTATCTTTTTGAAACGCACTGTATTTTCTCCAAGTGTTCTATCGCTTAGGAGAGCTTGCCAGTGAAAACAACTATTTTGGGTCATGAAAACCCACATTGGTGAGATGCAGGGGTGATGCGTGGGATGCAAGATATTTGAAAGAGAATGGCATGAAAATCACGTGACTGTAACACCATAATTGTAGGAGCTCTATGCCCCTACCGTAAGGTTAGTAGCCCCTTCAAAATCTCAAGTCCTCTACAGCGTGGTTTTTGTGAAGCCATGTTACAGTCCCAGCAACTCTCTGGAAACATCTAAGACTCTGAACAGAAGGTATCTTTTCAGTTTTAAACTGTAGATGTTGTGCCTTGTAAAGATGCCTCCCCTTGAACTTGACATGAATTTCCAATGCAAAGGCAGATACGAGCTCTTGGTTGCTACCAAAGTGTCAAATCCAGCCCAGAAAAATGATCACAAAGTAGAACTAAAGACCAGTTTCACCCATTACATTTACCGAAACTGAGAATTTCACTTACATTATAGTTTTAAAGTGTTTCTGGATCTCCAACTCGAACTGAACAAAGATCTTTTTCTGGTCACTGGTTCAGGATAACACCTTGACTGGAACCTGTGAACACTGAGTCAGACTTTAACTAGTCTGCACAGCAGCATCACTTTCCCTCATACCTATTACCATTGCCCTATGACTTGCCCACTTGTTCAGCAGAAGGGTCTCACTTCTATGCTGTACCACCATGATGTCTTGCTCTGCATTGCAGGCCCTTGTAGGAGCCGACCCAGCACACAGACTTTCATATGCACTTAAACTGAGCTCTGAATAGACTGTCCTCTGTCAAACAGTCCATAGCCACCTGTAGCTTTAACTCCTGGTCTCTTCTGGAAAAAGCAATGTGCCATCATTGCCAGCAGTGCCCTCTCTGTGCCCACCGGGTATAACTTTTCACCAGCAGAAGCTTCTTCTGAGCAGACCCTGTGTATACCCTGTGTAGATATGCCGTTATGAATCTCTGTGCATGGATTTGACCTATTTCTGCCATAGCATTGGCACAAATTACTAGTGCAGCGTAGCTCAATCTGTCCTTCTCCCAGATTCCAAACCAAGTAAACTGTAAAGCTGTGGAACAACAAAACTGGTGCCTGGGTTTTGGCAAGGAAGCAGAAGATTGAGAGTAAAGCCTCTCTCCCAGAAAATCTCTGCAGTGTGAACCAAGCCCCATAAGTGTTGCCGCTTCTGCTTTAAATGATATATTTTTTTCTGACTTGTACAGAGTGTTCCAAATTAGAAAATGGTAAATGACTCCTTTTTACTCTGAGCTGGTATGCTTCAGCTGAAGCTAAAACCCAGCAATAACTGAATGTAAAAGTGTGCTAGACACAGTGCATTGGTGGAAAATCTCCTGTAGAGCCTGGTCTCCAGTAGAGTTGGTCAAGTTGGCTTTGCCAGTGGCATCTGGTGTTCCCTTGCACACACTTCCCTGAACCTGCCAACCCAACGTGTTTTGGCTATGTCTGTGCTAGCAAATGAGATAGCCCAGAGGTATCAGTGGCTGCCACCCATGTTCATGTAACTGAGCTCTCCTGCCCTCTAGGGACAGCGGCCACATCAATAATGGGTGTTTATGGGATATTGTTCTGAGACCTGTGCCAAACCCTCAGCTGTACTTAGGCGGTTTGCGAGAGAGGGATAGTCAGTGCTACCAACCCAGTAGTGCAGGTGATCCCAAACCAGGGCTTCAACCCTTGTCCCTGTCCTGTTTAGTTTAGAGCCAGGTGTGGTCTCCAGGTTGCTACATACCACCATGGGTTTTTCTCATTATTACCATGGTAATGCAGTCGTGCTTCAGTGATATGCTTGGAATTGATGACATGCAGCAGGGTTGAGGGTGGGTTGTTTTGGGGTTTTTTGGTTTTGTTTTTTTTTTTGAAGAACAGGACTAAAAAATTGTCAAATTTTTAAAAAATCACATTTGTTCTTTTTCTCTTTGAATAGGGGCATGCAGAGGGACAAAGCACTCTACCTTACCTGAAAATCTGAAGCACCTCTCCTTTCCACTGTGGAATGCAGGGAAGTCTTTTCATCATGGATTGCTTTATGCAGTCAAGGCAGTTCTGCATTTTATTAGGAAATACAAGTTGCTAAGCACTTAGGACTATTTGAGCTTGTGGGTCAGCCACTCTGGAAAAAAATAGTCTTGCTTCTTTCTTTTTCTTTTTTTCCCCCCCCCATTTTTCTCTTTCTTTCTCCTTTCTACTCCCACCCTGAGATCCTATAACGGACATTGCTTTTTTTCTTCCCTGAAGGAAACTTGGACCATTCAGATTTTATGTTGGTTTTTGCTGTGAAGTGCTGCGATAGTAACTGCCTTAGCAACTGTAGATGTCTCGGATAAAAGTCCTGGATTTTCCATTGGTTTTTCATAATGGGTGTTTATATGAAACTACTAAAGACTTTTTAAATGGCTTGATGTAGCAGTCATAGCAAGTTTGTAAATAGCATCTATGTTACACTCTCCTAGAGTATAAAATGTGAATGTTTTTGTAGCTAATTGTAATTGAAACTGGCTCATTCCAGTTTATTGATTTCACAATAAGGGTTAAATTGGCAAACATTCATATTTTTACTTCCTTTTAAACAACTGACTAATAGTTCTATATTTTCAAAGTATTTGGAGGAAAAAAGTAAAATATTCCCAAATGATATTAATTGAAAATATTGGCTTCGTCTCATGAAATAAACACGAAAAACTAGGAAAAAAATTACTGTTGATAAAGAGCAAACACATTTATTTTGTACTGCCTAAAAATGCTTCTTTTTTTAAAAGAAAAACACTTTACGTGTACTGATTAGTAAACATCATTTAAGTCTTTTTATGTATAAAACTGCGAAATGCTTACCTGATATTTTATTAGATGCAGAAACAGATTGGAGACAGCTAAATTATAACCTTTACATATGGCTATGTATTATTGTTTCTTCATACTGTGTCTGTATTTAATCTTTTTTATGGAACCTGTTGCGCCTATTTATGAAATAATAAATATAGGTGTTTGTAAGTAAATTTGTTAGCATTTTAAAGAGATTTCTTTGATGCTTTAACTTTTGCTGGCACAAATTGTTCACAACTGATGTAAATACTTTATTTAGTTTTTACAGTGACATATGTAACACCAAACCTGCTTTACCGGCAGAAAATGAAGGTAACCAATACTTATTTCTGTATTTCTTTGGTTGTTAAGGAAAATAAAATATTTTAAGTAATTCCCTTTTTAAAGCATTGTAGCAAGAAGTTGCCCAAAACTAAGACCTGAGCCAACAAAACTAGCTGAATAAAAGCGCATAGTGCTGCTTCTTGAAACTTTATCAGTTTTGGTTGGTTAGTCAAGTGGAATAAAAATATTACCAACAGAAATGTTACCAAATATGCTTCAGCCATTTTATTATACATGAAAAAGGTCCTACAGAGTTTTAGGGAGTATATCACAAATACATCCTAAAATGAAAGGTAAGTTCAACAGCCACAGGGAAAGGGATTAAAAAAAAAATTAAAAAGGTATTTTGTCGATATTTTGGATCAGGGATATTTCTGAAGGACTTCATCCTAAATGCTTGTCCAATTAATGGAGGGTACCACTGATTTGTATTTTCTATGAGAAAGAAAGAAAGCAACTCAGATAAAACACACATTATGCGACGCCATTGATTAAAAAAAAAAAAAAAACAGCTAGAAACAAAGGTATGCTTGCTTTGGAATGATTTGAGGCAATGTACAATCGAAATCACTTGGCATGTAATAACTAATAAATAATGCAAATCAGATGTGATTACTCAAATGACTGTAGCTGAGAGCTCTAATTTTCCTGTCTTGAAACTGTATGAGAACTCGTGATTAAATTCACAGTTTATTGTTTGTCTGTTTAGTACTTTAGAAATATACCAGCACTACTAATTACCCAATGTCTTCTATTTATTATATTATAGTAAACTACATTTTCCACTCATATTAATTCTAAAGTGAGAAGATAATTACGGGGGATGAGAAAAAACAGCTTTGATTTTGACAGGCAGTTTTCCTTTTTCTTTTACAGAAAAGAACTGTGTTATCTCCATTTCTTTTAGAGCAGGTGCGCAGTCACATAAAGTTGTTAATTTCAGTATCCAAGCAGAGTTCAAAATACAAGAAAACTTTAATGTAAATAAATAAAAAAATACATCATGAATAAAATACTTATTCTGTATGAACCTCTGGCTAGTTGGTGTCTCTCCATCTGTAAGAAGGGAAACCTGCGGTGTGTTTATCGTGCAGCACCTTACCCGTCCGGTGCTTCGAGTGTGGTTTTGTGCCTGGGCTCTGTTCAGATGGGGCAGCTATGGTGGAAGAGCAGCAGTTTTGGCCAGAGTTGTATTGAAGCCACTTCCTTCCAAAGGAAAGATCCAACTTCAACATGTAAATGTCAGTTCCTTGTGTCTGACCTTGGGAAAAAGCAACGGTTGCTGGCCAAGGACAATCTGCTGTTTGTTTTCAGCTGTATATTGCCAGATACACACGGTCAAAAGATGGAGCCGAGAAGGTTGAGATCCTTTTGTAAGCAGGTTAAACTCCTCTGGAGTTCATGAACACGTGCCCTGTCCTTCCGTGAAGCGCTGTGGCTGTGGCGCCACAGTAACACATATACCCAAGTCACTGGTTGTGAGTCACCATCTGTCGTAACGAGGATAACGAGAAAGCACACAGGAACAAAACAACCTACACACTGAAGCAACGCAGTAACAGCAAGTAAATATGTCAAAGATATCTGACAAAGTGACAGAAACCAAGGGAAATAATGTCTTCTATTAATTGAAATGATTTTTTTAAAAATTATTTTTAAAAAGTGATAGGCAAAATGCAAGGTTAGCAATATATGCAGCCTGCAAGATGTAAATCCCCTTTGGTTGCAGCAAGGTAAGCAGAGGTTTTGAAAAGGAAAGGCTTTTTGAATTTACTGCTGCTCCTGGTGTGCCCCATTCTGGCAACACAAGTCCCGATATCTCTATCATCAAACTCGCAGAGGTTCAAGCAGAAATCCCATCCAGCTGCTGCCTTTGACCCAAAGAAGCTCTTCAAAGGGACCTGCTATAGGATTTTTCCCCCCACATTCATCCCCAGGCAGTAAGTAATGTATTCATGGAGGGCCCCAGCCATTCACAATGAAACTCAATATATTCGTGCCCACCTCTCTCTCACCAAATACCAGCTCCTGATTCCAGTGGTTCCTGTGCCAAATATTCCCTGTGAGGTTCCTCTGTAAACAGAAAACCCAACAACAAAAGAGCTCATTACTGGAAGGTAAAACACGCTCTTACCACCTTCCTCAACCTTCTGAGACTTCATCTCAACCTCAACTACCATCTCGAAGTCTGTATCTGCCTCTTTCTTACCTGATCCTGTAAACATGGCAGATCCACAGGGATGTCTTTCTGTGCTCTGAGGAAACAGAGCAGGTAAAAATCCTTATTTTGAATGCACTGTGAGAAATAGCTAAAGAGCTGTATGTAACCCATACAGGAGTTACCCCCCAGAAATCGCATTGATTAGTAGGTATAGAGATAGATAGATAGATACATAGATAGATAGATAGACAGACAGATAGATAGATAGATAGACAGATAGAGATGATAAACAGCCATTGCCCTGTTAATTATTTATCTGGTTTCTCCAAGTCCTTTTGCATTTAAATAAAATTTTACTTAATGGGCATAGCAGTGTGCTAGCAGTGCTGCAGAAGGTGCTGAGCACCTCGGAGAACACAAGGTGCTTTGTGTCAGGTCTCAGAGACAGCATTTGCTTTCCTTTGAAAAGTCATGTATTTTATTATCACCCAGCAGCACATTAAATCGCAACTCAAATGTAGTTCTTCTTCCACCAACAACAGGACAAGTGAGAACAATGACTTGTAACATTTCAGAGTCTGTCACAGTTACTGTCTAATTAGAGTAACTCACCAGCAAATGTGCATCTGCATGGATCCTGTGACTGTCATCATTTCACATTCTATTAAGGGCTTGCTGCGATAGACACTTTACAAAGAAATTTCATTCAGGCTAATACCAAGCTGGCAAACACGTAATTGGCTAGAAAACAAAATAGGAGAGGGGAAAAAAAAAAAAAAAAAAAAAAAAAAAAAAGGAAAAGAAAAGGAAACCTTCCTATTTGGAAAACAAGCTGTGTGCAAAAATCCACAGTATACTGCAAAGAAGATCCTTACCCTCTGACAATTGTGTGTTTACAAGGAGTCTGAGCATAATTGCTCCGATGGGCTGTCAGGGAAAAGATTAATTTGGCAAAGATTAGTATTGACTTGCTGTTTATTAAGGCTTTTAAACAGCTGTATCTGGCAACATTCCTGTAAGTGCCTGTCATGTCTGAAAATGAGGCTCACACCCGGGTGCTTGCCAGCTGTTGCTAAACAATCTTACCACTTTGAGTATCTTTCTCCAGGCCAAACAGCAAGAGCAAAGTATTGCCAAATGAGTCTCTCCCATCCCATCACTTTTCAGGGGATCTGAGAGCTCAGATGTCAGCCGAAGGCTCGATCGCAGCTGCTGGCAGGGTGGGTAGAGAGGTGCTACACCAACCTGTCCCCCGTGCCAAGGGGAGGGTGCTGCTCTAAGTCACCTCGCCAATACAGAAAGCCACAACTGCTGCAAGGGGAAGGGGTTTTAAACCCCTAAGCACTCATGATCAAAGTTGGATAGGAGGCAGAACTCCAGAGCAAGCGGTTCATCCCCCCGGGCTCTGACGGCTAAAGCCAACAGGCTAGGAGGGTGTGTGAGAGTATAGTAGACACCATTAATCTTTATAAAATGAGCCAACAGTTTCTTCTGTGATTTTTTTTTCCTCAGACTGATGATAAACAAAACTCGTAAAAGCCATGAGCACAAAATACTCTGGGTCAGTGGAAACCTGTAAAAGGGAAGACGTCAGCTGTTATTTTTGTTACCTTACATAAAACATTTCAGCTTGCATTGTAGGCTTTAGTAGCTAGCTCAGAAACAAATAATACCAATAGAAAGAAGGATAAACGGCTGCAGCTAAATGCCAATACAAATAGTCATGTGTTACAATTAAAGTTGATTTGGCCTTTCCAATAGAAGTCTGATTTTCTGGGATTAATCTCGACCTTTTCAAGTTGCATCAGGCTGAAATAAGTTGTCAGAACAGATGTGAATTCTGTTTGCAGAGAACAGTTGTAATCCAGTAACCCTTAGAACATCAGCATTTTCCAGACCACCAGCCAGCTGAATAGTGGGGATGGGGATGGCAGATACCGAGCACACACAGCAGGCAGAACGAGAGGACTCACAGCCATGTCCAGAGGCTGGAAGTTTAGGTCAGAAAATTTCAAACTGGAAACAAAGTACTTTTCCTTTTAACTCTGAATTTACCAAGCAACACATTGGATGAACAACCACTTGGAAAAGGAAAAAATGTTAGATCAAGGATGAATACCTTTTTAAAACATGTTCTTTAGCTAAGTCAAATATATAAGTGGGTGATATTCCATGTACCACTGTTTCACAGAAGTTTCTGAAGGCTCCAAGAATCACACATTTCAGATGCTGCTCTAAATTAGCTTTCTAAGAAGTTTTGCCTTACCATCTGCACAGCTTCAGTATTAAAAAAAAAAAAAAAAGACAACCTCTAGTGCCTCTAGTGAATATTCAGGCTTCTCACACCTTGATACTCAGAATTAAAAACTTTCCAGCTCTATGCCCAGCATAGATGCTGATCTTGGTGCTCCCGAAGTGCCATGTTTCAGTGGAAACTTTCTCAAGGAAGTCCAAAGCCTTTCCAAGAGGGTCTGGGGATGGGGGCAGAGGGGCTACTCACCTTACCACACTAGCACAGCAATTGTGGCACTGTACGCCCACTGCAGACACAAAGCCTGCTTGCTTTTGCAGTACCGGATTTCTTCACAATGAAACACTTGGATTCATGCTTTTTCCACTAGTGCAGTCATATTGTTAAATACTTGAAGATGCAAGAGAGATTTTCCCTGCTGTCTGTATAACACAGCTTAGATAGCAACAACAAAGTTCCAAAGTTCATTCAAAAGCATGTCATCATTTGAATAAATAAGGCTATCTGATGCTCTAATTAGAAGCATAAGCCTTCATGTTTTGATATCTACTTCTGCTCAGTGTTCTGAAATAATGAGCTGAGCTTCTCCACTCTTCTGGCATACAATAATGTGTTACATGGTTTTATTAAAGAGATGAATATGAAAGAAGGTAAGTGATACGCCCAGGGACATAGAGTAATTTAGAGGAAGAGTAGCTGGGATCTGAGAGTTTTGAAAAAGAACCTTCTGCTTTAGTTGTAACTAAAGTTGAACAACTGTGAAGCAGTGCTCAGATCCACAAGGACAGCTTTAACTCAGGTGAGATTTTACAAATAATAAATAGGGGGAGGTTTCCAGATTTTATTTGTCTTTAGTAGTTTTCTACTCTTAAGTCATATGTGTACAGCTGAGTGCTATTTTCAAACTTAACTGTAAATTAACTTTAAAAAGACTAAAATAACAAGAGAGAGATGCCTGAGTAATCTCGGGTCTCGTGTTGCTGGAATTTTTGATTGAAATTTCAAAGCTCATGAGATGGGCATTTTAACTACACTGTTCACATCCCTCAAACATCTTTATTTCTCTCTCTTTTTGCAGAATTTCTCCCCAGAATTCAGCAAAGTCCTTAATCTGTCTGACTTTCTGCATCAGATTTAACAAAGCATCATACATACACATATATCTGCACACCCAGGAGACTCATAGGACACAGGAGAGACTCATGACAGCTGAACGGGACTGTTCTGCATCTGAGTCCACAGCAGAAGTTTGCCTCTGCAAACAGGTTGGAAGAAGTCATACAACGAGGTCCTGGCAGGAAGGTCAAGCACCTGCAGTACCTGGGTGATAGATCTTCAAGGCTCGGTATTGCTAAACTCTCAAGAAATAATTTTTTGAGAACAATTTGATCAAAAGCCAGAAACAGGCTATCCTGTCTTCTTGTACAGTTGTCATGTTTGGACTGGGAAGGAACCTGAGCCCAGCAGTGGGAACCTTTCCAAAAGTGATCCCAGTACAAGGAAAACATTTACATACTGGAGTGAATCCAGGGGAGATCACCACAATGGTCAAGGGGCTGAAATAGATGAGAGTGCTGGATCTGGTTAATCTCAAGGAGAGGAATCCGAAGGGAGCTGTTACTGCAGTCTGTAACTCCCTGCTGGGTCTGTATAGAGCAGACCGAGCCCAAATATTTTTGGAGGCATACATGGAGGACAAGAGACAACAGCCAAAACTTGCAATAAGGAAAGTTCTGATTACATTATAGGAAAAGAAATCACCAGGGGGTAGGCTGGAAAAACTGAAACAGGAGCCCAGAGAGGCTGTGGGATCTCCATCCTTGCAAATATACAAAATTCAACTGGACAGCCCTGAACAGCCCTGTCTTAAGTTGCATTGGTTCTGGGGCTAGGGCAGACCAGAAAACCTCCAGAGATTCAGTCTAGGCTAGTCTGATTCTGTCTCACATCAAATCCCCTACACATGGGATAGAAAGGAAGCCCAGCAGATCATGGTGATTTGGCCTCAAATTGGGAAAGGGAGTGCGAAAGTCTTTGTTGGTTATTTCCTATTACACACCTCATGTACTGCCGTAAATTGTACTATTTTAAACTGAGGTTTCACAGTCTGGTTTTACATGTGCAGAAAAAGCAAAAGTGAATGTTGTTTGTATCCAAGTGTCCTGTTTATTTAAGGGAAGAAAAACCTCCCAAGCAAATCATAAACCCTAACGCACTGATTGCTTTCCTGAAATTAATTTAGTTTGCATTATTGGGAGTGCAACTGTCATGAAAAGACCAGCGAGAGTGTATTGGTTGCCAAAGCAAAGCTGACTGGTTAAAGCTTGGACTCCGGGGAACAAGGCCTCAGATAAATGAAGGGAAAACTACAGAGTTTTCTGTTTTCTGGAGGGTTTGGAATTTTTGTTTTGTTTTGTTTTTCAACATATAGCACTCAAAAGAAGTGTCTGGGGGCATCGATACGTGACTTTACATTTTAATGCTTTTTCTCCACCAGATGGTTTAGATAAAAACCTATTCATTTCATACCAAAAAAAATGTCTATTTTTAACATTTTTGCCTCAAGGCTTGGATTTAAATATTTTATTTCAGAAGTGAAGAAATTTTCACCAGTGTCTAACACTTTAATCATCATAATTCTTACGATCAAATAAGATTCATAGCAGAATGTGATAAGTCCCCTAAAAGAATTTACATCCAAAAAAGTGTATTAAAATTACTGCACAAATTTGATTTATGCATCTTTTCATACAACTTTTATGTGTTTGCAATTTTCCATGAGCTTAGTTATGATAGTTTCAAGCTCTGCAAAACTAGTGTATATTTTCTGTCAAACATAATGATGCAGACCCTTTATCTTCCTTTTTTTTTTTTTGTCTTGATATCATTACTTTGGAGAATACATTCAATGTGCGAAAACTGGAGAGGGTTCACTACTGGAAAACTTAATTGCTATTACAGGCAAATCCATTCCCATCTGTGGAGACAGGGAATTCCCCCTAGCAATGAAGATAATGTGGCTCTGCTATGCACATGCCAAGGGAATGTTAGGAAGCCGTACACGAGTAATTTTAATTCTGTGAGGTCTTTCTTTACCATTCAAAGAGCTCATTTGGAACCAAGCAGAGCAGGACACAGGAAACACCAGAATCTCTTTATTAACATGGTCATCACCGTGGATCTAGAACAGACACTATCTGCCATTTTGTCTTATTTCAGCAGAACTGTCTGAGTGCTCCGGGGTGTCCACCACCCAACCCACGGGTCATGCAGGTCATTAGGACAATGCTAGCACCCAGTGGGGGCACACTGATAGGGACCTGACCACACTGGCCTCCCTCTCCTGTCAGAGAAGGATCAGCACCTCCAAGGTACATACCACGTAGGACAAAACTCCTCTCTCCCTTGCCTACTTGGCAAGGCTAAAAAACACTGTCTACCCTATACTAGGAAGTAATTCTGCCCATTAAGAGTTGATCAGCTAATTGAACAAGTGCAGGGGACCAAAGCTCCTACAGCTGCATGAAGTTCAGGAGTTTCACTTACAACAAAATGTACTGTCTTCTCCTGAACTGCACCTCATGACCAGTAACTCAGCAATTCACACACCAGGAGTTAGGTGGCTGAACGCATATTTAGACCCTGACACGTATTTAGCAAGTTAAATGAATTAACTGTTAACACAGAAATTTAAAACAAACCTTACATGTTTACCTGTATTAGGTACTTCAGCTGCTTTGCCAGAAAAATTGTTGGCAAGTAGCTATGGAAAGAAAGAAGGTCACGGAGTCAAAAGCAAAAGAAAGGGGAAAAGGAAGGTAACAACATCCCTATGTGTCTTCAAGATGCAGGTTTGCGCAGTATATCGCATTCTGTTGGACATTCAGAGAACCAGAGCATATGTAAATAGAAACCACTCCAAAGAACAAAACTCTCCATGCAATGAGGAGATTTCCAGTCATGAGTATATTGCTTGCAGGATTTACACCACAGGGGCAATACATTGACAGACTGTGACTTCATACATACATCACTGTGTTATTATAGCTGTTAGGATGTTCAGGAGGTTGTAATTATTGAGCATCAGGGTGTGTAAGCTCCCTGCGTGGTGCTGCCAAGGCTAATCCATGTCAGTGCCTGAAGGCAATGGTGGAAAATAAAACATTTCAATGAACAGCATCAGGCAAAATCTAAGCCAGGCCAAGACAGCCACAAGGCCCTGTGATATGAAACAAAAGGAAACATACTCCATGGATCAGAAATAACTGCAGATCCAAGGCTTATTTTTGTGGTGCACCTCCTGCATCAAGAGTAAAATTTCGATAGCAAAATGGCAAATGGGCGTGTTGTGTTGTTGTGTTGTTTTGTTTGTTTTTTTCCTCCCAAAATAATCCAAATATATCAGCACATCACTTACAACCATGGCTTGTAGCTGGGGCACAGGCATTTGCATCCATGGGCACCAAGGGCTGGATGAGAGATCTCCACCACGGAGTGATTGTTACACCAGAAGAGGGTAACTGTCCCCTCTGATGCTCCTCACTGGACTGTGAGATGTGGATCCATTTCCCCATGTCAGAAGTTAGAGAACTGCTTTAATAGTTACATCTTCAGCTTTCTATCTGATGGCAGATAAATGTTACGCTTTATTTCCTTTTAGGTCAGAGCCCATCTCTTCCTCAGTGCCTCTGCTCCACCAAAACACCTTGGCCCTGCTCCCTGCCCTCCCAGAGACCAGTCCCAGGAGCACGGCAAACATCTGCACTATGGGAGATACATCTTACAAGCTGGTAAGGAGTCTAATAATTGCCTTGGGGGATTTCCACACCCAGCAATGCTATATCAACATGCCAACACAGCAGCAGGCGGGCAGGCAAAGGTACCAAGCTACCTCTTCCGCAGCATTTTTCTGCCCTTATCTCCACTCTCCTCTCTGTGCTTTGAAGTGAACTGAAGCTGGGTCGTCAGCCATTGCCAACTATTTCAATCACATCTGAAAAACTGATCATTGTATGACACACAGGCTGCCCAGGGAGGCTGTGGAGTCTCCTTCTCTGGAGACATTCAAAACCCGCCTGGACACATTCCTGTGTAGCCTCACCTAGGTGTTCCTGCTCCGGCAGGGGGATTGGACTAGATGATCTTTTGAGGTCCCTTCCAATCCCTAACATTCTGTGATTCTGTGATTCTATGACACAAAACTTCTGAGATAGAGTAAGAACCATTTCCATGGCTGGGATTGTATAGAATTGTATTAAAATTGTATGGAAGTTTTTCTACCTATTGCTTTGGGGAGCATACCTTCCCCTCATGATCTAAGAAAACAAAGTGTCATCATAGCGACAAATAATCACGACTATGATTTTGTCATAATGAATATTTGTACCAGATTCTAAAATAATAATGTGCATCTAGTCAGGGAAAATGGATGCAAAGCATGATATGAGTGCCCTCAAAGAGCTATGACTTGAATTACAATGAACCATTCATGAATAAGCTGTATATCAAGAAACAGCTAGTTCATCTCTCTGAACATCAGACTCATGGTGCATGTTTTCAAAGAGAAAAAAAAAATTAATTGTATGAATAATTTGTTGCAATTGATTTGCCTGCATTGGTTACTTTCCAAAAATCTCGAGATTTTCGTGCCTTTCCCAAAATGAATCAGAAAATTTCCTCTTGAGAGACACATGCAAGTCAAAAAGCCTAAGAAGCTGTTCCTCCAGTAAGACCTGACCTTCTATCATTAAGACTAAAGGAACTTTTGTCATTGTTTTGAATAGAACTGAATTTAAAAGTAGAAAAACAGTTTAGATTGTAGAAACATATAAATGAAGCCAAGCACAGAATGGTGTTGAATTAATGCTTTAATTCCATGCCATGCTGTTTTTCAAAAGAGAAAACAGATAAAATAGGTAAAGGCACAGAAGCAAGCACTTAAAATGAATTAAGTTGTACTTCAAGAGGGGGTTGAAATTCCCCTTTGTCCTCAAAACAGAGTCTTCTTTCCGTGTCCTCAGACAAGCCAGAGATTTAATTTGCCTCACACAAAGGAAGTGCTCCCAAAGGAATAAGCATCCAATTTGCAATATGACGTGTGAATGCTCTACCTGCTTTGGGCCATGCAGAGAACCTACTTTTCTCCTGAGGACACTGCTGCAGCAAGGTCTCCAAGGGGATTTAAAAAATTACAGCCTGAGATGACTTCTGGATAAGAGCAAGTATGGCTTGATCAGCGGTAAATAAAACCCCACAGGTAAATAAACTGTATTCCCCTTCAGCACATCTTTAGGATTTAAAGGCTGTATCACCAGTGCCAAATAACTTAATTCACCGATTCACTCTTAGGCCCTGATATCTGTGTTGCTTAAGTGGTAGCTCAGTCCCAGGGTCTCTCTAGGAGTGAAGCTCCCCTTCACCCCAGGCTTGTGTGTGGTTTTAAGCCCATTTCCCTACGGAAACCCCTGAGTTTTGTCCCTGAGGACAGGTGAGATGGCACCAGCCCTACACAGTACCCCAGGACTACCCCCGCATGCCCATCACCCCCAAGGAGCCTGCTCCTACACCCGCACGCAGCCGCCCTTTCCTGATGTACGCTCCAGGGGGCTACAAAATGTCCATCATGGGTTTTGAGAAAAAAAAAAAACACCACCACCACTTCACAAACACTGGTCTGCGCGTTGGGCCTCCAGATTACTGTGGGAGAGCCCAGGACATGGAGCTGAGGGTAGAGTTGCAGCCACCCTGCCCAAGGTGAGGCTGGCCCTGGTCTGGGGGGTGCCGGACCACACTAAACTGCTTGGTCTGGAGGCCTGAGGTGGCTCCTTGCAGTGTGTGCCTTCAACTACGGCACAGCTAAAGAAACATATCCACCCCTTGCACCTTTTCTGTGCCTCACTCAGTGAATCCCCAGGACCAAATGCCTGTGCAGATACACCGGCCAGCACCAGCCCAGTGAGCAAGGCTTCAGTCACATGGCAGTGCTGGTCTTTGCATACCATGCAGGAAAGACTGCTGAATTTTTTCTTGCTCATTCAGTTATGCTCAGATCCCTGTCTATTCTGGAACTACAAGTAGGAAAAAATACTTCACAGAAAGGGTTGTGAAGCAGTGGGACAGGCTGCCCAGGGAAGTGGTGGAGTCACCATCCCTGGAGATGTTTAAAAGGTACGTAGACAAGGTTCTTAGGGACATGGTTTAGTGCTAGAGTTAGGTTATGGTTGAACTCGATGATCGTGAGGGTCTCTTCCAACCAGAATGATTCTGTGATTCTACAATTCTATGTACATACACGAGGAAGAGAATTTTAATTTCAATTTTGAGTTTCCAAGCTCTCTCTCTGAGACAGTAAAAATCATTTTGCAAATGCAATAGAACTTTTTTAACGTAGCTTGTGCCAAACATATTGTACAAACTAAAGCAAACCCTTAATGGAATAAAATAAAACAGCTAATGGGAGAATATAATAGATAAAAGGTGAGACTAAGCATTTGACAGTTTCCCACTGCTGAGTATTATTATCGGTAGTACTATATTCAGCCATGTGAATTATCATCATGAGCTACACTTCATCTTATAATATGAAAAAGGCCATGTTTGAAAATTCTGATCAACATAAATTATGCAGTTCATAAGTAATTTCTAATTTATGTTTTGATTCATTTTGTGACTCACAGCTATAGCGATATCTCAAAGCCAAAGCACTGAAGAGTCTGCTGTATGCCAACCAGCAACACAGCAACTGTGCAAGCAGCAAATGGAGTGAGGTGGCCACGGAGGCCATTCCAGCACCCTGCTGCATGGGCTCATGTCACAGGAGCCAGACCTAGAGCTGACCGGGAGGTGAAAAGGTTTGCTACTGAGTCATAATCTTGTCATTGCCCATAGATGTTCAAATAAAAGCAGGAGAGTTGATACTCTTTGGGGATGGTGCATGTTATCTGTACACCAGACAGGCATGGATGGAGTGATCTGAGAAGATGATCGCTTGGGAGCAGTGACCATCCCTCTCTTTTTGGATGAAACCAAGTGGTTTAATTGTTGCTCACGGCTGAATATCACAGCATACAACTCCAAGTGATACTCTCCTGACAATGGGTTTCTTTTTAGCCTCCACACCTAGGATAGGTGGCAATACCACAGGCCTTTTTTATCTTCAAGCCATGGAGACTTAGCCCAAGGCTGAAGAGTAGTCTTTTCCAATACAGAATGAGACAGAGAAGCAGCTGCACAGAGTGACCTACCATCACAGAGCAAGACATTACCATAATAGCAGCCAGATGGTCAGGCTTTGCCTTTATTATCGGAATTATCATTCATATCACAGGAGTGCTGAGATTCCCCAGCCAAGACTAGTACTCGACAGATACATGATAAAATACATCCTTTGTCCTACAGAGGTTCTCATCTAAAATGTTGGGGCAGGTAAAAAGGAAGGAAGAAACAGGTCCACAGAGAAGTTAATGTAGCAGAGCCGGAGAGCTGGTGGGTGCAGGCATCCACCAGACCCAGTGTGTCACGCACCCACCAGCCCCGGTGTCATGCTGCTCTCCTAGCCACACCAACCACCCCACAGCTGCCAGGGCTCACAGCTGTCCCTCCTGTCAGAGACCTCCACAGGCCCCAGCGTGAGAGGTCTCAATCTCTGCCCAGGTGCTTCTGCCCTGCCATAATAAATACTAGCGTTTTTACCAGAGGGCAAAGTGAAGTTTCAACAAGTTAAAAACAGATGTTTGCTAGAAACTTTCCTATCCTGGCCATCCCTGTGTCAAATATGACAAACTAGTTTTGCCAGCATCTCCTTGCTATGTTACTGATAAAAACTGGTTGGTTTTATCTTTGTCCACTCCCACTAGAGGAAAAAATATCTCAGTAGTAGTTAATAAGAGTGTAGAGAAAGATCCACCATCAGATAGCATGTGTGCACTGGTTTTGTTTATTGTAAACCCACAAGGAGTCACATGCCATTTTGGTTTCAGTTTTGCCAAGATTGGAAAAATCAGTTTAACAGAAACAACAAGAACTTACCCACAAAGGTAAAAACCCTGGGGCAAGAGATAACCATATGGGATATTATCAAGGTAGGTACATTTTTCTCTGAAGTTGAGTAAACTCCTAGAACTGATAAAATCTTGCAGCCAGACTTCATTTGATATGAGAAAGCATTTGTGGGAGGAAAGCATCTGTTCATTATCACTCACGGGCTTAATTGTATGTTTCTTATCACCCAGTGGTGTTTTCATACTTACCACATGCACTACCGTATGCCCCGCTTCAAAGAGAATAAAGAATACTGCAGTGCTGAGTGACTTGTTTGAAAAAGGAAGATAGATAGTTTCGAATAACCTGGTTTTCTTCTGAGAAAAGGAAAAGGAGCAAAATCTGGAGAGCGCTGTCTCCTGTAGGAGTTGAGCTGATACCTTGGAGAATAGCAGACTGTTTCGAAAGACCATACGGCTCCGATGAGTTAGTTATCACTCTGCCTAGTGCTCACAGGAGCTAATGTGATTCATTTTTCCCTTGAGACGAAGACTTACTCTTTTGCCTCACTTAAAAATAAAATAAATAAGCAAAACAAGACAATTTGCTATTTCTCTTGAAAAAGCATGTCGCAGCTCAGAGACGAAAGTGAACTAAGGGGGAGAGGCAAAAAGCAGTAGGAATACAGAAAAGAAATAAGAAAGGAGAACAAATTAATGTGAGGGGTGATGATATTCGAGAGATTTTGTTCATTCTTTCTTGCAGTACTTCCCTCCCCTCTGTGCCTGTCACCTCTCACCTCATGCTCTGCTTCCAGACTCAGGTCTGTGGTTTGAGCTCTGGTTTCCACTCAAAAGTCTTCAACATCAGAAAATGGAAAAAAAAAAAAAAAAAAAAAAAAAGAGGCCCACCAAATTCTTTTGAAATTGCTTTTCCTACTTTCCCATTAAAAAAAAAAAAAAATCATTGCAGGGCTGAAGTAGTCCTCTCAGTGTGAGTTTAATTAATTGAAGCAAGAGACTCCCCAGGAACCCTGTCATAATTCTCATCAAAAACATCGTAGTAAGTAACCCCATAGCTATAGATGAAGGATTTTTTCCATTACTGTTTCAATCTCAACCCTTCAGAAATCCTTTTTGTATTTCAGCCATGACTCAGCTGATTTAGATACTTTAATTCTTCTTTTCTTCCTTCATGCTTTCCATATTGTTCTGTATTTCCTAACAATACAGACATGAAACTCACGCTGTGAAAAATGAAAGGTAATCTCTGATAGCTACTTGAAAGCTCAAGTTAAAAATAATCTTGTGGCACAAAGGGCTGCCTTTTCTTGTTCTGAAGATTTATACTCAATACTGGTCACATGCCAAGGAGTTTACGAAGATGTTTATTTCCCCACATATAGCCATCTCAGCGTGCTAGTCTGTTGAACTACACCCAAGAGTAGCCATCCGCTGCACTTCCATGACATATTGTGTTAAAAAAAATAAGCGGACACATTTCAGTGACATCTGAGGATTTCTTCTCCCTAATACTCTAAGAAGCTTAAGTTCCAAGAACTGTTTGTTTATCTAAAACCTCGTTATCACAGACACTGAGAATTAGGTGGTTCGATCTCTCTCCTTTTTTTTTTTCTTAATTTTTAATTGGAAACCCTTAGATTTGGCTGGCCGAGGCAGTAAAATGGAGAATTTTGAACATCCAGCACCTTTGTCTCCTTCCCTGTGGTCTCAGTCCTGCTGTCCCTGTCTGGTCCCAGAGGTCCTTTTTTTGCTCCCCTGCAGGAAGGCACCACCTGCATTTCCTTGTCTCCCTTTCAGCCCCTGCCACAGGCAGCAAGCTGGGCAGAGGACACATAAGCTGGTCTGGGAAACTTCTTTCTCCTCTTTCCTTTCCAGGATTAGTCCACCCCCCAAGCTCACCTTGATCATCAACTTTTAAGTTGCTCTGATTGAAGTTACTACAAATCCATTAGACTTTGGACCCAAGGAAGAAATTCTGTAAAATCTACTGGAGTATCTGCTGCACTCAACACCTTTTTTGTTGAGGTATTGCCTTCATTTTCCTCTTTTCTCTGTCCTCTGGCTGCAACAGGGTGAAGCGTCCTGCACACTGGCTCTTAACATAGAGCTCCATGACCCCAGCTGTGCCCCCTCATCTCCCACATCCTGCTCCCACCAAACATAGCTTCTTCCTGCTGTAACTATCAGAGATAAGTGTCTTTGGGGTAGAGTAAACCCTTCATTTGCCTGGTGGCCCTGGCCCCAGTGGTACTTCTAAGCTCACGATTAAGCTAAGCTCCCCAAACTAGAATGTTATGATCCTTCGCTCCCCGTCTCTGCACGTTTCCTTCATCTGTAAACTAGACCAGCATCATTTACAGGGGTTTGACAGAACTCATATGATTCTGGGTCATTTCAGATCTTTATTAAATCCAAGCAGCTCTGCTATGTTTCCACAGTTCAAATTTTTTAAAAATTGCAGAAAGTATAAAAATGAAGCTTTCAATAGTAGCTTTAGTTGGCTGCAACATAGTTGAAGAATGTTTTCCCATAGTTGTTGACCACAAAAACAATACAGCATATCAAGATACTCATTTAACCAGAAAAAGAGAACACAAAAACATTTATAAATGTCCACTGCAGCCAAGGCACTGTTTCTCTAGGAAATTTAATGTTCACACCCTTTGAATTTTTAATTTTTTGTTTTGCATTTAATTTCCTCTTTGGGGTTATAGCTGGGTGTTTTTTAAACAAGAAAAAAAAAAAAGAAAAAAGAAAAAAGAAAAAAGGAAAAAGAAAAGAAAAGAAAATATGTGGAGTTATTTGATTTGAGAAAGTTATTGATTCTTTGACCATGACCTCCTAAGTTAAGGGGCATTTTTACAATGCCCATTTTCCAGAGCACCCTTTGCTTACCTCATCTAAATACTGCTCTTAGCTATTATCAGCAAAACAGAAAATATTTTCTTCCATTTTTTTTTATGCGTAGTCTGTCACTTCCTTTCATAACTTCAGAATTTAAACTTAGAAAACATTTCTCAGAGTGCTTTTTCTGCCTCCTACCATTCCTCAAAAAGTGAGTATTTATGTGATCTGATCCCTTGCTTACAGTTCTTAGTTCCCAAAGAATGAGGGCAAAAGTTTTGCTCGGGAAACTTTTCCTCTACTTCCCATCAAAGGACAAAATCCAATGGTCACAAATGGTGGTCATCCAAATGATGGATCTTATTTACTTCAGGGACCATGCAGTCCAGCGGGCAGTGCCTCCATCCCATCTGAAAACTCCTCTTCTGGCAGAATAAAGAAGCCTTTCAGGCACCTTTGCTAGTGCTTTGACAGGGGATAAATCCCCACATCTACCACACAAATCTGTTTCTTTATGCTTTTTGGAAACATTATGCAAGTAAGAAAGCAGTTCCCCTGACAGCTACTTATAAGGACTAACTGGAAGCACAGAGAAGCAGTTCTACACTGACATTTAAAGCCACTTTCAGCATTGGGAAAGCACAGTGGGGGGGAGCAGTTGACGCCATCATTATACAGTCAATGTACCAATACCCCCACCAAGGGTATTAACAATTGTATTCTTTTGTATTAAAATAATAGTAAAAGCTATCAAATCAAATGATGAAGGTAAACAAGGAGCTAATCAGGAAGGCAATTTAGTAGTTACAGTATAATTCCCCCCAAACCCCCAGCCTAATTAGTAAAGAAGATAAACGGGTTGACAGATTGCACAGCTAGAAAAACATAAAGCAAAGAAGGTTATAATATTTATTATTATTGTATAAGACAGTGATTAGACCCCCAACCTATGTACAGATCTAATCACCATCCCCTGGAAAGGATAACAGCCAGCTTTGCAAGTCTAGTTTGACAAATTAATCCAAGCCTCATCTAAATAAAGAGATTCGTAGCTTTCAATGAAAAATTAACTCCTTGGCTGTGCAGTGGGGACATCACTGCATGTACTAATGGCATTGCCACCCAGCGACAGTGCTGCACGATGTCTGTGCTCAAGGGTCTGTCAAACAGTACATAGTTTGTTATTGCAGCGAGGGAAAAGAATTAATCACCGAATCACAGAATCACAGAATGTTAGGGATTGGAAGGGATCTCAAAAGATCATCTAGTCCAATCCCCCTGCCAGGGCAGGAACACCTAGGTGAGGTTACACAGGAAGGCGTCCAGGCGGGTTTTGAATGTCTCCAGAGAAGGAGAATCCACAACCTCCCTGGGCAGCCTGTTCCAGTGTTCCGTCACCCTCACTGAGAAGAAGTTTCTTCTCAAATTTAAGTGGAACCTCTTGTGTTCCAGCTTGAACCCATTACCCCTTGTCTTACTGTTGGTTGTCACCGAGAAGAGCCTGGCTCCATCCTTGTGACACCCACCCTTTATATATTTATAAACATTAATGAGGTCGCCCCTCAGTCTCCTCTTCTCCAAGCTAAAGAGACCCAGCTCCCTCAGCCTTTCCTCATAAGGGAGATGCTCCACTCCCTTCATCATCTTCGTGGCCCTGCGCTGGACTCTCTCCAGCAGTTCCTTGTCCTTCTTGAACTGAGGGGCCCAGAACTGGACACAATATTCCAGATGAGGTCTCACCAGGGCAGAGTAGAGGGGTAGGAGAACCTCTCTCGACCTGCTAACCAGCACCCTTCTAATACACCCCAGGATGCCATTGGCCTTCTTGGCCACAAGGGCACAGTGCTGGCTTATGGTCATCCTGCTGTCCACCAGGACCCCCAGGTCCTTTTCTCCTACACTGCTCTCTAATAGGTCATTCCCCAACCTATACTGGAACCTGGGGTTGTTCCTGCCCAGATGTAAGACTCTACACTTTCCCTTGTTATATTTCATTAAATTTTTCCCTGCCCAACTCTCCAGCCTGTCCAGATCCCGCTGGATGGCAGCACAGCCTTCTGGCGTGTCAGCCACTCCTCCCAGCTTGGTGTCATCAGCAAACTTGCTGATAGTACACTCAATTCCCTCATCCAAGTCGTTGATGGATATATTGACTAGTACTGGTCCCAGAACTGACCCTTGAGGCACTCCACTAGATACAGGCCTCCAAACAGACTCCGCCCCATTGACCACGACTCTCTGGCTTCTCTCCTTCAGCCAGTTTGCAGTCCACCTCACTACCCGATCATCCAGTCCACACTTCCTCAGTTTAACCGTGAGGATGCTGTGGGAGACGGTGTCAAATGCTTTACTGAAGTCAAGGTAGACCACACCCACCACTCCGCCATCATCAATCCACCTTGTTATGTTTTCATAAAAGGCTATGAGGTTGGTCAAACACGACTTCCCCTTGGTGAAGCCATGTTGACTGCCCCTGATGACCCTCTTATCCTTGATATGTCTTAAGATGGCACCAAGGATAAGGTGTTCCATCACTTTCCCAGGGATGGAGGTGAGGCTGACTGGTCTGTAGTTGCCCGGGTCCTCCTTCTTGCCCTTTTTGAAGACCAGAGTGACGTTTGCTTTCCTCCAGTCCTCAGGCACCTCTCCCGTTTCCCAAGACTTGGAGAAATTTGTGCGTTTGTGGAGCACTAGTCATCACAGGACATAAAACCTAATCTCAGAATGTAGGCAGTAGTCTACACAGGTGGGTTGATGAAGCTCATCATCCTCTAATCCCTGGCTTTCTTGAAGGACATTCATATAACTCAGAAAGGTTAGGGTGAGGAAATCGCTCGCACTGAGCATCCCACAGTGTAGAAAAAAAAAATCATACAAAAAAGATTTCATCACATATTTATACTACTCATAGCAACATAAGAAAGAAGCAATACGATCAGTGAGACATCGTATAGACACCCATGCATCTGTAAAAAGAAAGAGTGTACAAAACTTGGGGAACTCAGGAAGCCTCAGAAAACCGGTGGAACAAAAACCAAAAAATGCTGAAAAGGAAAACCCAGAAAAACAACAGTGTACTATGTACGTGGAAAAAGGTTTTCTGGTTTGTGTTCTACAGGAGCTGTAAGGATTTCAGTCCCTTTGGTATATTTGAGGAAATGGCATGGCCATTGCCTTCAGGGTCATGGCCCATGTGGCATTCCCTTACAGAATATTAACAAATGTTGTCCATATTATAGCCTTTACTTCATTCACCTCAACATTACTAAAAATATACAGTGATATATCAAGCAAGCACAATTTCTGCTACAGTCCTTTAATGAGGTATGGAGAGAGACCGAGGCAGCAAAGCTCAGCAGCTTGACGGAGTAGGTTCTTACTTTTTATGTGTCTAGACTCCTGAAATGAAAGCCTTCATGTAGAGTCGGGCAGGTAAGCACTCCATGCAATCGCAGGGCAAGTTGTGTGTATCAGAACAGCTTTCACAGCAGTCAGCAGCCCAAGAGAGTTCAGGTTATTACTAGGAGAAGCTGAGGACAGAAGTGGGTCTGAAGTCCTGCCCATCTCCTGTCCTGTGGCACGTGGTTCTGTGCTGCCAAGAGACACTCACCGACTTCCCTGGGTTTTCTCCAAACCTCTTTGTAAAAGCACTCAGGGGGGACCAGTCTCTCTTCTCAGGTGACAGCAGCAGCAGCAGTCTTCTGGTCAGAAAGTGGAAAACAGGAGTTCATTTTCTGTCATTTCCAAAGAGGACATCAACCCATTGTCCCATTCCATGGCACAATGTCCCAACCACCGGACTAAAAGATTTTCCTCAGTAAGAGTAGTGCAGATGGTGCCCCTGAAGTGAAGCTCTAGCTCTGAATGATCATTTTTGTAAAATATGCAGGTGTCCTTGGGATTAGATGGCACTATCACAATATTGAACTTCAGTGTTTACTTTGAAATTAGGTTGGACTGGAAATCTAACCCAATTTTCTACCTACACCTAATCTTCCCTTCCCAAATTGTGCAGAATTCAATGTAACCTTCTTTTTCAATTTTCAGTCTAGATGGTTTTTCCATTTTTGGCCAAAGAGTAGAACTCTTCAAGAGATGCTTTCCCACCCTTCTGGCATTAAAGCCTTTACTGAAGCAACGTAGTGTGCTTGCCATCCTTTGTGCCTGCATCTGAGTGATTTAAAGAAGTGACACTATGTTATTGTCAAGCTGTCTTTTAAACAGCTGGGCTTTACAACAGCACAGAAAAATAGCTGAAGAGAATACAGGCTTTTGTAATACTATGAACACAATATTCAGGAAACAGAAGTTACAAAAGAATCTTCTTTTATTCCAACAGCTAAGTATTTGGCTGAAATTCATATTTGATGGGACTAGATAACTAGCAGCAAGGTAAATACCTTAGGTTACCTTAAGGTAAATACCCAAAACACTATTGCACTTGTGCCATACAAAGATTATATGTGGTGATAACCAGACACAGACACTGAGAGAGGAAAATAAATTCTCATAAAACACTTTCTGGAACTAGTAAATAAAGAAAAGTACAACAGAATTATAAAGATAAAAGTCAAGGAGATTTAAAGGTAGGTTTTCTTACCAGAAAGGGTCTGACTACTGAATCTAAATCATCTCCCAAGTTATGGTTAAGGAAAAGTTATCAGGAAAAATGTTGTAAGCGCACTAAGTCTGGTAAGAGCATCTAAGGCCCATTGGTGCACTTGCAGTGCACTGATAAACATGAAGGAAGAGTTTTGTTGTGGCTAAGGTTGTTCTGCTCTTAGGCTGTTTAAATAAGGCTGCCTCTGGTGCTACTAAATAAATAGACCTGAGTGTGCCATCCACAGTCCTGCTCAAGAATGATACTAATAAACTTACACAGTCTTGTTGAACTAGACTCAAAGATTTGGTAGAGAGAAGATACCACTGTGATGACTCAACCTGTTTCACAAAATCACAGAATGCTAGGGATTGGGCGGGGCCTCAAAAGATCATCTAGTCCAATCCCCCTGCCAGAGCAGGAACACCTAGGTGAGGTTACACAGGAAGGCGTCCAGGCGGGTTTTGAATGTTTCCAGAGAAGCAGACTCCACAATCTCCCTGGGCAGCCTGTTCCAGTGTTCTGCCACCCTCACTATGAAGAAGTTTCTTCTCATATTTAAGTGGAACCTTTTGTGTTCCAGTTTTTACCCACTGTCCCTTGTCTTACCATTGGTTTTCCTGCCTGTGTTGTCCAAGCCTATCTGACTTACACTCCAATGCAGCTGCAGGCGCAGTCCTAAGTGCTGAGCCACGAGCAGATGGCATAGGAGAGATGACTCCAGTACTAATTGCTTATCCCACACAAATATAACAGCTCCTGGCTCTAAGAGGCTCTCTGTGTGCTGGAGAAGGTACCAAAATGGTGGGTTTTCATCTCGTGCCAGACAGTGAAATAAATGTGCTGGACTGGAAGGAAGCGTGTTGTGGGTAGGATTTGACTCAGAGATCGGCATTTAGATACCGGCCATAGGACTTCACTGTGTTGATTGCTGCTTGTAATGAAAAACACTTTAAAGAACGTGTGATCTTAACCAAGATATTTCCCAATGACTTCAGCACAGATTTTGGTAAACAATTAAAGTGTTTAACTGTATGTGTCTTCAACTTCTCAATGCTGGATCTTGTTACGCATTTATATCCAGACCAAAGAATCCTCTATTCTGACCTATTTTCCCCCTGCAGTCAGCTATGGACCATGACCAAAGGCATCCTCCTATCTGCTCCTCTGTGAGCTAAACAGACAGAGCTCTTGCATTCTCTCTCTCTCTCCAAGGTATGTTTACTTGTCCTTTTGTATCTGTCACGGCTGTTCCCTGAATCCTCTCCAAATCGTAAACATTTTCCTCAGGCTGCAGAGAAAACAGTAACACAGGATTGCAGTAATAGTCAGATTCATGCCAAAAGAAGAGGGAATATGATTTTTCAGCTCTTAAGATCACTCTGTTTACAGTCCAAAGATCACATCAGCACCACAGCCCACTGCCACAGAACTAGCACTTGTACTGAGCTGAGCTATTTCTTCACAATTTGGTGACACCCTTTGCAGAAAGAGGGTTAACTTGAGTGATATTGTATTAGTATGTGACTGTCTGAAAAATATTTGCTTACATTGAGCAGCTCACCCCTTCCTCTTCATTGCTCGCTTTTCCCAACAGTCTTCCTGTCATCTGCAAACCCAGTCAGCAATGACAGAAGTATGAAATGGTTCCAAGAGGTATGAAATGGTTCCAGATCCTCTCTCTGCAGAACGAAATAACTGGCCAACATGTTCTCCACATTTGCAAGGAGTGGTTAGTAAGTTTCCTATGAGTTATATGTGCCATATAATTCCAGCTTTCACCCCAAATGTTGTGTTGAACCCTGTCAAAAACTTCTAAAAGTCAAGCATCATTATGTTTATCAGCCAGCTTCACTGAAAAAACCTATCAGGTTGATCAGACAGAATCGTTTTTCCATCCACGCATGTGAATTGCCATTAACTAGATCAGTCCTATATTAGCACTTAAAAGCAACCATAGCACAGAACTACATGAGCACTAAGGTTTGCTTATTCTGTGTCAGCTGTTTATTATTTGAACAGGAAAAGGCTGATAGACCCATAATCGCCTAGACTATTCCTCTTACCTGTGAAAATCCACAACTTTTAAAGAGGACTAATGGAATTTCTTTAGTGCTCTGAGACTGACAAAATTTCAACATTAATGTTCATGGAGTTCCTTTGCCAGCTCTTTTAAAACTCATGGGTATGGGGTAACCAGATTGCTGATTTGAAAATATCTTCTTCCACTGCTGTTCTCTAACATATTCTTCAACTGCAACTGGAGAGTACATATTTGACACTGACATATTCTACACTCTATGCTGTACATGCATACAAATAGAAATGTTTTCCTTTTTTTACAGTACTATTGGACTGACATAACTTACCATTTTTGCATCAATAAACTTTAGAAAGAATTGTGTTATTCTTTTGTTTGCGGTTGTTTCAAAAATTCTCAGTTATGATTAATGTTTATTACTAGCAATTTCTCCTTTCTACTTCTGCCAATAAATAGAGAGACAACTTTAATCCTTTCTTTAAGCAAGTTTGAGTGAGTTAGGCTTTTCTTTTTCACTTGGGAAATGTGGCTTCTGGATTATTTCATACAATGTTCATAAACATTTGCAAATAATCATTCACATCAATTATTGACTGCAACCTTTTTTACAAATTTTTGGAAATTACTTTGTTCTGTATTTCTACTCAGACTGAACATTTACACAGTCATGCAATATAACAAATAGGCAATGTTCAATATAAAACATTATTGGGATTGGGATCAGTTTACTGATGACCTTAAAATGAAGAGAATTTGAAGGGAATCATGATAGCAAATAGAAGTATCTTACATTCAAAGAAATAATAAAAAAGAGGAGCCAGTGCAGCTATGCAAGAGATGTGTGTACTTGAAATGCTGGGTCAAGACAGCAATTTTTGCACTCTGACTAGATATTAGTGGTAAGAAGTAGCTTCAGCAACAGAACTTCTGAATGAAGCTGAATGTCTCTTCAGAACTGAAAAATGATCTTTGGGAAAAACTCTCCTAAATAACTCCCAACTCAGTACTGAGACTGCCTCTGCAAATAAGTCATCTAGTCATCACATCATGACACTATTGGCATAGAAGATTTGCTCACGGTAAAGAAGGCATTATAAGTATCTCATCACCATTTGTTGTGATGAACCCATGGGATACAAAAATTTTAAAGGGATTACAGTTCCTTTGTCCTGTAAGGCTTGCTGGGTCACTGACACCTGCTCCTAGATGTTCTTAGATGCCAAGGAAAGACTGTCTGAAAGAATTTGCAGAAATTCTGTATGTTTCTGAGTACTTAAAATGACAAATTTTGAT
This sequence comes from Caloenas nicobarica, assembly GCF_036013445.1. Classification (NCBI taxonomy): domain Eukaryota; kingdom Metazoa; phylum Chordata; class Aves; order Columbiformes; family Columbidae; genus Caloenas; species Caloenas nicobarica. The sequence continues at coordinate 125,783,144 of NC_088246.1, read as the reverse complement.
CACAAAGTTTGTTAAGATTTATAGTTATACTGTCATTTTCAGCTACACTTTACCATTGTTCTCTGCTTCACTCTGTCAGCTGGATCAGCCATGAGAGTGGCCAAGCTTTATTAATAACCACATCAAGAAGGATAGAAGCAGTAGGTGAAAGAACAGCCAGCAGTTTACAGACAGCCAATGTAGGTCCATTGATTTGAACTGAATATATGCTCTTTCACTTACCTGAGGATCGGACCCATCGTCCCTGCAAATGGAAGTACTCATGAGCATAATAATAATGACATCAATGGTATGTTTTATAGCTCTTCGGGTGCTGTTTATTTGACTTTGCTTAGTCCAATTTTAATTATTTAACTTGTGGTTTTCATAGTGGAATGATATCTATAAGCAAATAATTTATTTTTATCTTACATAACTGTTCCTCAATTTGCTTGACATCGGAAAAAGAAAGGCTACTTTCTTCTTTGTGCTACTCAAAGCACAGAACTTAAAATACTTCTATTGCTTGTTGTTGTTTTCAATGTTTATTTGGTTCAACATTTGCAGCTGGGCAGACGTGTGTGGTTTTTCCTGTGCTTTTGTGTACAGGGGCACAACCCTTTTTTTGTGATGAAAGGGAGACAGGAGTAAAATTGGCTTTGCCAATACCTTTCATATCTACACAAAGGAAACACCTTTTATATGTGTATACACATATATATGTACATACACATAAACATGCATACATATTTATGCATATGCATGTGTATATATATACACACATACACATAATCCTTATTCAGGTGTTACAACCTCACATGACAACAAACAAAATAACGGGCAGTTTCTTCTTCAAATAAGTGCTTTGGGATCTATAGCTGGCATCAGGGATTCCACAACCATGTGCAAACACTGTATCATATTTAAACCAGTGATAACCATAAATGAAATCTGTGAAAAAATACCTGTTGGATTTAAGTTAAAATTTTGCATCCAGATGTCTCATGGGCTATGGGTGTAAAAATGTGATCTCTCTACGAACTGGAGAGCAGAGCAGAGAGAAGATATTCAAAACCCAGCTGGGCAGAGTCTTGGGTAACCTGTTCTAGCTGATCCTGCTTGAGCAGAGGGACTTGGACTAGACAGTTTCCAGAGGTGCCTTCCAAATTCAGCTAATCTTGTGATTCTGTGATTTTTTAAATATAATGGTGATTCCAATTATTAAACATGAGAAGGGTGGACAACAAGGGAGAAAACACAGGATGAAAAACTTGGGATGCTCTTGAAATGGAACATAAACTCCTAGCCGGTTGCAGGAGTATTGAGCCTAATAAATCTTGATTTATCCTCCGAGATGTGCTTTTCTAAACAGCTAAAGGTTCTTGACCTCTTTTTGCCAAGAACTAGTCCTGATGATAAAGTCATTGCTTGGATTTTCTTTGTTCAGGCAATGTAGCAAGCAGCAAAATTGCACAACACCACTATATTAGCGTAAAATCAAAATGGTCAACAGAGTACAGCCCATTTTCTCAGTGCGCACTATCTGCAAAGTATTAACCACACTTTCCTTTACATCCAAAGCACTGCTGATAGTTTCCATCACACTGCAGATTGCTGATGTGTCTGAGCCACACACTTACAGCTGTCCGTCTCCCACTTCTGTACTGGACCAGTGCATCCTGGCTTTCAAACTGGACAGCTAAACTGTTTATTCAGTTTAATTTGCCAATATTGTCATTAATCCAGCTGTAGAACCAACAGGCTACAGTTTTATTAATTGTCACATGCAATTTTTACTGATATTTAGGCCCAGGCTTATGGTGTACATCTTGAATTTGTATTAATGGATGCTCTCATTAACTTCAGTGGTGCAGGGTTAGATGCCAGTGTGAGATAAGAAAATGAAGAGCACTAGAAAGTGTGTGAAACTTTAAATATGGGCTTAGGCCTCTGCCTAACCAGCAAAGCCTTCAGCACACATGTGAGTGCCACTGTCTTTGGTCAATGAGTGGTGGAGTAAGAGTACAAACACTGCAAAAAAGATGCTGAAGGTCACATTTTGGCAAGGACATCTGATTCACACTGTGAAAGAGATAAGAACGAAGCATGCTGAAGAATGAGTAGATGAGGAGCCTGTTTGCTGAGACATACAAATGCAAGAAAGAGGAGATCATAGAATGATAGAATGTCCTGAGTTGGAAGGGACCCACAAGGATCATTAAGTCCAACTCCTGTCCCTGCATTTGACAACCCCACAGTTCACACCATGTGTCTGAGGGCCTTGTCCAGTCTCTTCTTGAACACTGTCAGGCTTGGGGCCGTGACACCTCCCTGGGGAGCCTGTTCCAGTGTCCACCACCCTCTGGGTGAAGAACCTTTTCCTAATGTCCAACCTAAACCTCCCCTGGCACATCTTCCTGCTATTCCCCCGGGTTCTGTCATTGGTCACCAAAGAGTTCAATGCCTGCCCCTCCTCCTCCCCTTGTGAGGAAGCTGTAGACCACGACGAAGTCTCCTCTTAGTCTTCTCTTCTCCAGGCTGAACAAACCAAGTGACTTTAGCCACTCCCCATATGGCTTCCTCATGACAGCTGAGATAGTTGTTAAGAGTGAGGATCGGGGGCAGCACTCACGGACTGGAAAAACAAAGATCACAGGACAGCAAGTAGTATTCCCTGCACTGCCTGATGCAGGTGCATTACTCCCCATATTGCTAATTAAAGAAAAGAGACCCCATAGTGAGCTTTATGGTAATAGACAGATTTATGAAATGACAAACATAATGATTTTAATGACCTGCAGGGATGGACTGGAATTAGGCGGTGACTCTAGTGGTGAGCCGTGCAGGGGGAGGAAGGGCTGGTGTAAGTCCAGCACTTGCCAGCATTAATGGCAACACCCTGTTATCTGCAATGGTGCAAGACAAGGGCTGCCCAGAACTGAGATGTTAAAATGAAGGGGTGAGTAAAAAAAGTGCTAATTATCCACCTGTGATTAAGAAGCCTTTAAGTAGTCTGGCGTCTTGGAGCCTGAGAGACCTTTCTGACAGCTTCAGACTGTGCAGGACTTCCCTATGGTGCCTTTTGCAGAATGGGATCATTATACAGTCCTAAAGTCGGGAATCATCTCTTTGGGATTCACCTCCAAACTTTGATTTCGGATTGATTGCAGACTTGACATATTTTTGAATAGGACAGCTTGCATGATGATTTAAGGTAGTGGTTGTAATCGTGCTTATAAAGATTGTTATTTTCTGTGATTGTCATCAACTCATTCATTAGATTTTTATGTATTCTCTTATAATTTTAACCTATAAAATGAGTACTGAAATGTAATGATATTAATATAAAACTACGACAAGCACCCAGTCTTTCTCTATTCCAAAATATGAGAACAGGTTTTATGGTGTAATTAATGGCAGTTAAATTAAGAACAAATTCAAGGAAATATTATTTCATGCAAAATATAGGATTTACAGCCCCAAGAGACCTTTTGAGTGAAATAGTGAGTTGAGTGATTGGATTTTTTAAAAATCTAGATAATTATGTGACCATTAGCATTTATAATTATGCTAAGATAATTACATATAATGAAATCTCATGCTTCTTGGTATAAACAGATTACTTACAGAAGTCAGGAAGGAATATGTTTTAGGAAATCAGCATTTCACAACTGGCCAGGTGTGTTTTGTTTTTGCTGCACAGACTCTTTATTTTAATTTTTCCAATAAGACAACGAACATATCTGTAGACAGAATGATAGACTGAATTGAGTAGCCATCTATTGTACTCCAGAATACCTAATCTCCTTAGCAGTTGAAGATAATAAAGTTCCACTGTCTAGTTGTGAAACTCTTTATAAGTGTTCAAAATTGACTATTCAAAATTGCCACAGAGGAAATCCTATTTAGAGATATGTCAGTAACCTTATCTGCTGTATCACCTTCTTGTTGCTCTTTCACAAACAGGAATTTTGTTGATGGACACCGTAGTCTCAGAAGCCAGATGTGTTTTTCAGAGAAAATGTCATGGATCTAATAGAGGGCAGGCTTTTAGCAGAAGACAAAAAAATCCTGTATGAATATTTTTAACCAAGACAAGACTTACAAAGGTGGGGTTTTTAATAAAAATAAGTGTGAATCAGAGATATGTCACTGTTGTTTACAAAGTCGAAAATCTGATTTAATGTATTGCAGAGTCTGGTTCTTATTTATTCATTCATTTTAAATAAGACAGTTACAACATTTTGCTGGTGAATATCTTTGCTTACAAGTTGCATGGCTGATTTATATAACCCTGTATGTTGCATATGTATTTAGGGTATCATAAAGTGAATGTGGTTCGATTGAAATATCAGTCTATTTTGGCTGTGTTTCACATCACGTGTTCACAAAGAACAAACCTGATGTAGTCTAGGTATTTCTTGCCCATTTTGTCCATTAGGTGATAAGTAATAATATTTTGCACAGGCTGAGGTATAAATCTATAGCCATCTGTTGTTCTGAAAGAGACTGTATTTAAACTACTGAAGAGAAGTTTAAAAATGACCTGGAAGTCAATAGACATGGCATATAGTCCTGGTTCACACAAAGACTTGTTGGCAAGTTATGCAATACTTCAGTATGTTGCTTTCCTTAGCTGTAGGACAACGATAGCAGCATTTATTTCAGCCACTTTGAAACTGCAAAGGTTTATAAAGTGCCTTGAGATCTGGCTGCCAGTTGTTTAGAGGATAATGCTTAGACTTGCAGAACTGTGTACACTTGTAGAAATGATTTAAGAAACAAACAAACAATCAAAATACCCAAAAAACCCCACAACACCAAAACACAACTCCAGCAGCACATCTAGTGCACTCCAGTCACTAACAGGCATTCAGCCCGTATGACCAGAATAGAATTAGCCCAAAGTAACACTTCCTGAAATGCATATAATATGAATGTCTGCAGGTCCACTCCTATTCATCTGCACATTTGCTAATGTAGGCATAGCCGAAGAGCTTTTCAGGTCAAAGGACAGTCTGAGTTATCCCAAAAAATAAGTAAATGCAAAAAATTTTGCACAAGCAAGGCACACAAACACATAATTATAACATTTACTAGGTGTAGTTTCTGCTTAGATTTTTTTACAAGCAGAGGCTGATACATTGCTATATATTGCATATGGGCATCACAAACTGTTCTAAGAGCTGAAAGGTGAAAGTTACATTCCCATGACAGGAGTCCCTTCTATGGATCACCACAGTAGTTTATTCCTCTAACTGGAGCTAAGGTACCAGTAGCTGGACAGATTGCCCACTTCTCTTGCAATGGCTCTAGAAAACCATGGCTCAGACTTCACTTCACTTGTGCCCTTCAGGAATTGTTTATCTGCCTGCGTATCTATCTACTGCACTTATACAATTCATATCACTGTAGTACCTGTAACTTTGAAATACATGAGCAAACACTCAATTATAATTTCTATCTATTCTTAAAGAAAACGGAATCTGCAGCCATTTTAACAGGTTCAATGATCAATGGTGTCAGAGCAGCTGATAGGACAGAATCAATTGAGGTGGACTTCCCCTTTTCCTAAGGAAAAAATCTTCTCTTCTGCAGCTATGAAATAGTGCTTTCAGTTCTCGGAACCTCCCTTGGAAGTTTCAGAAAAGTAACATACTACTGAAGTATCAATACATAGGATCTTTAAAGAGTCATTTCTTGTTAAGCTGTCTCAGCTTCAGCCTGCCAACCGAGTCAGCCCAGCTTGGGTTATATTTCATTCACTTTTCCAAAATCCACTACTGCTGAGTCGTGGATTATCCCTGCCTCAGTCCCCCTCTGTCTGAAGGTGAAATTTGGTTTAGCAGCAGGAAGGTGTTAACACAACCACATTGTGGAGATTAACATTACAGCAAAGCATCAAAAGAACCAGAAATATCCAACACAGTCAAGATTTCTATTTTTGATGAACGTTTCAAGAAAGTAATAAGAGAATAGGATTTTATAGTAGATCAGTTATTAGTTTTTCTTGGAACACCAGCAAGAGCTTGTCAAGAAGCAACACGTCTGAAATATAATTTTTTACTTTTTATTTAATAAGAAGTTCCATACTGCATTTAAATTTTTGTAGCTCAGACTAAGTATTTATTGTTTTAACTGCTTTGAACTAGGAACTTTTATCTCATTAATAAAAGGTTAGAAATACTGTTTAGTTTCATTGTAGTTCCTGTAAATATTCCTGTGTTAGCACTGAAAAAGGAGCAGCAGCAGCATTCATGATGATTCACAACTCAAGTCCCTCCCATATCAAGAGCTTTATAACTACTCATACACAAGCAAGAGTGAGAGTGAAGGGGCTCTCCCTTTTCTGGGCTCAGGTCTTAAGAGGGGACACAACTGCTATCCTGGCATCTCTGAGCAGTTAAGATGCTCCAGGTTGTACTTGCTAACCTGCAAAAAGACTAAGAGAGCTGCAGAAGGTGGTAGCACCACCCTCTTCCTGGCCAGCCTCTCCAAGAGAATGGCCCCTATGCCACAAAAAGAATTGTTGTGCCCACCATACATGTCTAAAATGCACTGTCTCTTGTGGTGTGACAGCATGGCCACATAACAGCATGATTACAGAAGGACTACCCTTACTCCATTAGCTTCAATGAAATGAAAACTAAGGTGAAAAAAACAGTGATACCTTATAAGGGTTTGCAACACGCATAACTCAGCAAAGCGAGAGTTCATTTCAGACAATAGTCTCTGTCATATCTCATGAAGTGTGGTCCCCCTTGTTCTGCTAACGTAGAATCATAGCAGTAGGGTTGGAAGGGACCTTCAAAGATCATCTAGTCCAACCCCTCTGCAATGAGCAGAGACATCTTCAACTAGACCAGGTTGCTTAGAGCCCCATCCACCCTGGCCTTGAATGTTTCTAGGGATGGGGCATCTACCACCTCTTTGGGCAACCCATTCCAGTGTTTTACAACTGTCATTGCAAATACTTTCTTCCTCATGTCTAGCCTGAATCTTCTCTCCTTTAGTTTAAAACCATCACCCCTTGTCCTGTCGTTAACAGGCCCTTCTAAAAAGTCTGTCCCCATCCTTCTTATAGGCCCGTTTTAATTACTGAAAGGCCACAATAAGGTGTCCCAGGCCCTTCTCTTGTCCAGGCTGAACAACTCCAACTCTCTCACCCTGTTCTCAAAGGAGAGGTGTTCCAGCCCTCTGATCATCTTGGTGGCCTTCTCTGGACCGTCTCCAACAGGTCCATGTCTTTCCTGTGCTGAGGGCTCCAGAGCTGGACACAGGACTCCAGGTGGGGTCTCAGCAGAGCAAAGTAGAGGGGCAGAACTACCTCCCTCAACCTGCTGGTTGTCGTAAAGCATGGTTAATCCTTCACCATGCTAACAAAAACATAAGCGGTTTTAGTATATACTACTGCCTCTGCTGAGTTGGTGTGTGTGAAGTCCCACTTCACTAATGGTGATTCTGGAAGAGTTTGGGGAGCAGTCTGAAAATCTTTTAAAGAACCAGTGGCTCCATCAGCTTTCCAGTCCTTTGAAACAAACCTATTTAAAATCCAGTCCTTTAAAACAAAACCACTGTAAGTATGTACTAGATATAAATGGATATAATGCTGGGAAAAGTAGTGAGCAACTGACAAAAAAGACCTGATTTAATAGGAGATTGCCAGCTGTAGTGTGTGTTTCACTAATCTTTGATCCATATGGTTAAAATAGAACAAAACATTTGTATCTGTCAACTACAGACTGCTTAGCTCACAATGGCCACACTTGGAAAAGAAGTTCGTGCTGTAAAATTAGTACCTGCCGTATTTAATCTGTCAAATCTACGTGAGGTAGATTGGAGAGGAAAAGATCATGCATCAACTGCTAGACAGCAGCCCGAACAAATGGCCTTGCAAAGTGAAGTGGACTTGCTCATCTAAGGCTTCAGATACACATTTCGCTGGTATCTAAACTTCATCAGTCTATGAAAACATTGTCATTCAGTTTGAAATTTTTCCCATCTGAGCTCAAAGGTTTCACACTGACACTTCTGTTACTATAAGAAATCAAAGCAGCAAAGAAAAAAACCTTTTCCCCTAAAGCCTCTCACAGAACTATCATTGCTGCTTCAGACACAGCAAGAAAACAAACTAAGATGTGTGTGGAACCGCTGACTTAAAATTGGCAGTATATGCACTCAAGTATGGGTGCTAGTCATGCGTGTGCATAATCATGTTAAAACTGCAAACCCATGAGCCTAAGCTCACACTCAAATCACAGTCCTCTGAAATGACTTGAACAACACATGGAAGAGCTTTTCCTGAGTAGCTTCTAGCTTTTCTACATCATATCCTCATATACTGTGTTGGGGGATGAAGAAGAGAAATATGATTAAGGTATTTCAAGCCTGACATGAATATTTTTCCAGTGGAGAGGGTTTTGATAATGTAGGCTTGTGGACTGAATTTGGAATTTTCTTTGCTTCTGTAATTTGGCTTCTACTGCCAGCAGAAGAATCAAGGCCTGAGAAGCAAACTAAAAATACATTTCAAGGGAATGCACGCATCTGTGCTACGGTAAAACTATTAGGCTACTGAATGCCTGTTTTGAATTGCATCAAATCACCTGAAGACCATATGGCAAATGGAAATTTTAAAGTTAACATTTACTGCCTTGTACAATATCAATAAAGATCTTTTTGTTATTTTAGCTAAACCTATATATGTGAACTCACATACTTTTAACTTTTTGTAATCAATAACTGAGGGCCAAATGCAACCTGCTACAAATGTATAATCTGCAGAACAGTGAGCCGTCTTCCAGTGGAGCAGCATGTCTGCATTTTTTAAAATGGGGTGAATAAAGGCCCAGTCACCTAATTCTCAGATAGTATCACCGATTCTGCTCAAGATGCTGAACTGGTGACTCAGGTGCCTAACTTCAGGTGCCAATATTTGAAAACATTGACCTACTTGTCTGTCCCTAACAGGAGAAACTGTTCTAGCAAGTTTAATTTCCCTATGCATTTTCCCACATACATTCCACACCGTATGTAGGTTGCAGATGGAGAGCAGACAGCAGTCCTAAGAACAGTTTTCTTGCAACATGGCAGAAGAACTTTGATAAAATGTTAAAACAAAATTTTGTCATTTTCTACGCACATTTCCACATACACATGAAGGAATTAGCAAAATTATTGCACAAAAGAGTTGTCCAACACAATTGACGAGCCTTTGCCCTTACATTGTCAGAATGTGACCTTGTATTAATGTCAACATTTCATTACACATGCACCATGGGGAGCAGTCCCAAGGTCTCAGGTTGTTTCCCAGTTCCTAAGAAAATTGGAACCTTTTAGACTAGAATGCCCATCACAATAGAAACTAATTTAAAGTTTGCATCATATCTTAAGGCCATTCTGAATATATATTTCTCATTGTTGGGATGTTTTATGTCTCTCCTGGCCCAGGATTTGCAATGTTTGTTCAGCTATGCTTGAAGTGGGTTTTCTGTACTGGGTCTTGAGCCGTCTGTCTCAGGAATATTTACTCTCAATAACTGAACATGAGTATGTAAGTGTTGTAACACACAGATCAGCACTAAATACACATTTAAGGCAACAGGAATTGTGTGAGCATTGCTGAGTAATGGCTACCTGGACTTAAATGTCCTTGTACCTAATGTTTTCAAAAATAGCCATCTCTCACTTGTAAGGTTTTTTCCTGTTTTCCACAGGAAAGAAAGAGCACCAGTCTCTTAGAGCTACCACTTTAGTTTATTATTCATATTCTTACTTCATCCCAGTGAGAAAAGAGGAACCTTTCTAGATGGAAAAGGTTGCATTATGCATTCTGTCCAATAAAACACAGGGCTTTCTTATTGTTGCGTTCTGTTTTGTTAGATGTAATACAGCATATCAATGAGTTGCACTTGTCTAAAAATTGAGGACTTTTTTAAAAGGGACCTTATTTAAGAGAATTGCTGTAATGAAAAACATGCCAGACTGATTTATACTTCAATATTTTAGTTTATTTTTATATCCTCTACATCAATGTGCTCACCTAAAGCATGTATAGGATAAAGGCCTTTCCTATGCTTGAACGTGCTATGTTCTGTGAGGTGGTATGTCAATTCACAGAAATAAGTTACTCTGCAGCACTAATATTCATTATCTGAATGTGATATTGCAGTCGCTCTGACTATGGCTATTCTGCTAAATAACACTTATTTGAGGACCATTCTCTGGTGGCCTGGCCTGATCCTGTCTACACTAGGTACCACTTATCCTTCAGGTCTCCTTCAGGCCTGGTGTGGTACCCCTGAGGCTCTAAAATACAAATATCATTGTATGTGTGTGTGCATGTGCTCAAAATGCTCACAGTAATACAAAAGCGCATTGCAGCTTACCAAAATAGTGCTTTTGCTGCATGAAAATAAAATTATGGTTGCATGCCTTGGGATTGATACGCTGACATGCTTGAGGGTACAAAATCCACTAGCAAAGTTTTGGAGAACTCAGAGGGGTGGAGGAAGACAAGTCTTGTCATTATTTTGGGAATGGTCTTTAATGTCTCCAGACCACAAATCTGAATCTGACCGTCGTGGCACAGCACAGTGGCTGGTAGAGGACAAAATCATGCCAGTGGGCTACTGAGTAATTAAGCAGCACAGATGATCAGAGTATGAGTTTCCTCCATGGCCGCTGTTATTTAGCTGGGTAGAGCGGTGTTAAATACTTCCGTGGCTTCCAGTGGTTGAAGAGTGCAGGATTCGGGTGTGTAGGTTCATCTGGGTATGTACATCCTCTGTTTGGCTTTCCACTTGGCACCATTAACTTTAATTATTCCTGTTTTCCATGGCTGACTGAAGAGTCAAAACTCCCATTTTGTCCTGCTTAACCCAGATAACGGGAAAACCATCCGTTTTGCAGCTCTGAGTTACAGGGCTGTGCGTGGCATCATAGACATGCCCAGTCTATGATCCTTGGCCTGGCAGGCCTGTTCATCTTACCTGCATAACATTTCCAGGGGTATATTCAGCCTTTGTGCCTGTCTGCCCTCAGCTGCGGTCCCTGCTGGGAGCCCACAGCCCCCCACGCTGCTAGTACAGAGGGGATGCAGCAGAGGGGGGTCCTCAACAGGCAGACAAGATGCAAAGGCAGACAGGATGAGTATCATCGAGGCACTGCGCCGTCAACACACACAACTGTAATCACACCTCTTTGGTAAAGACTAAGCCTTTCCAAAATTTCACACATTATTCAGGACTGGAATTAAGAGTTTAAAAGGAAGATTAACAGTTAGCAAAGAGAGGAAAGAATGTCTTTGCTACACTTAATTGATGAGGGAAAAGAGTCAAATTAAGTCCAACCTCTTGAGCAAATCTTCATGCACACTGCTGTTAATCTGGGATGAATGAATGCACCTTGTGTGAACTCCATAGCCTTCTTTATTTTAATTATTTTTTCAAAACTTTTCTCTTAATTTTCCTTTGAATTCACAACATGTTTCTGTTTCTTTCAGGGAACAATATGAGCACTTCCCAGTGGCCAAAAATAATATGTCTAAATTCCAGTGGACTTTAATGAAAGACTGCACAGACTTGTGGATAAAGTGTCTGCCTTACATTTCAAAGTACGAAGTTCAAATTTATTAGGTAATTGTAGTTTTATTTTTAAATTTTAGCTGGCCAGATTCTCAGTTTGGGTAAATCAGCAGAGCTCCACTGATGTTAAAGGAACTACGTCAAGCTGCATTAGCTTAGTATCTGGCTTCGCAACTTTTTTTCTCTTTGTATTGAATTCAGCCTTCAGGACTCACACACTAATAATTTGTTCGAAGTCTGTAACTAAATGTTTTTTCTTTTATTATAAGTAAAAATATAGTCTGTGAATTTGCAAAAATGAGTAGGCTCTCTGGAGGGAAGATTGTAGGCACAAAAAGATATTAAAGCTGGATTTGTCCAGTTTAGACTTCTACTGAAGTCGGTGGAAATGTTGACAGATAATGAATAAAATCATACAGATTGAGTCTCTTCAGTCTCTGCAAGGCAGAAGAGGATGCAACTCTTTCGTTTCCTCTTTTACACTCAGACACAAGACTATTCAGAGTTATAAAGTGACAGCAACCTGATTTTTGCCATGGATCTCAATGTCTACGTCTTTCAAAAGCAACCTGAGGCCACAAAAAACTGCCGGATGTGCCCATTCCCTAACTGTTGACATCCATGGATCCCTTTCCATGCTTTGCCATCCACTTCCTTGAATTTAATGATTAATTAAAACCTAGTATTTAATTTTGTTTAATGTTTGCATCTAACGTACAACAAAGTATTATACAAGGTCCTGTGTATTTTGTGGGAGCCACTGCTGGGGCCAGGTTTGCTGGATGGATAAGCTGCAAACTTGAGCCTTGCTGGGGCTGTCCCTCAAGATTCAATACGAAGCTGTCCACTGAGACCAAGATTTTATCTTTTAGTTTTATTATGAAACTCTGACAAGTACATTCTCTAACCAGGAAGGCCTATAACTAAAATTGTTTGCAATGAAGAGTTGGGCTAAGCATCTGTCAGATGGATAAATCTTAGCATATCTGACTGTACATAATTGTAACAGAGAAGATAGAACTGAACAGAGCAGAGCTGTGGGTCTGCCCTGGTAGGTAGCTAATGGATGATCAGGGCTAAAAGGGATAAGTAGTGGAGTGAGTGGACACGAGAGGTCTCCCTGAGAGTCTCTAGGAGTGTTCCTGGTTGTGTAACAGTCACCTTTGCATTTTATGCCATTTTATTCAGATAGAAATCTAATGCAAATCTGTTTGACTAAGATCATGAAGTTCCATGAAGACACAAAGGGGTGATGCAGCAGCAAACTCACCCCTTAGCCAGGCAGACCCACTGAGACTCCTGTGTCCATCTTCCTGAAAGTCCTCCTAGTAGCTCTTTCAACAAATGCTTGATTTTTTATTAAAATCTTTACCGACTGATTATTTTTGCCATGTTTTAAAAAACCTTTAGAGGGCAGAAACTGGCTTTGCATACTGTGGAGATCACTGCAATGCTTTGGCCAACTCCTATTGAGATTACAAATTCAATCAAATTTTTACAATGGATTTACTGGTTGATAAGTTGCAAATATACTGTTTACCAAAAGCCATTGTAAAGTCCACAAAACTCCCAGGAAGCATCTTACTTCTGGATATTTGCAGAATCACTGAAGACAGGAAAGTATGAGGACATGAGAAAGTGAAGCCCATCACAACACTCTCTCTGCAGCAGTTGGACAATGACGACATGAAAAAAACCCGCAGATAAATGCTCTGGAGCTCCAGAAGTGGTGGTGAAGTCACGGAGGTTTTATCCCCTCAGGATGAGTACCATCCAATCCTCTCATACTGCAAGTAGATGGAAATGTAATAGGTAATAAAAGGGGAATGGAAACACGTTTAAAAAAAAAATAATAATTCTAACTTTAAAAATTATCAAAAGAAAAGCATTGCCTTAAGAGACCATGACCACATTTCCTTCCCCTTAAGCTAGGACACACACCTGTGACATCATGGGATTTCCTGTGCTCAGCTCTATGAAAGTCCCTCTGTGGAAGCGCCGCTCAGTTGGTCACATCGGCTCTTTCAGGAGCTCTGCGAGGGACGGGGAGCACGGCTGCGATCTGCAGCATCATTTCTACAGCTGCCTGGGAATTTCGTGCCACAACTTGTTGTGTTTACTGATTCATTAAAACCGATTTGTGAGAAAGGCTTGAATGTAATCTGCATTTGAAAAAAGAAAAAAAAAAAAAAATCCCTCCCCACCTTTCTAACTTGCTGAAATATTCTGCTTTATGTTTCCAAAATAAGAGGTTGCCTTTGGAGCTTGTAAAAAAAATCTTTCAAAATTTTTAGAGGTTTTGAAATCTAAGTACCTTCCTGTTGAAAAATAAGTTAAAAACATCCAAAGAAAAGACATTATCAGAATAAAATATGTTCTTTGATCCAATGAAAGCAATGTTTATTACTGATATGTGAAAATTTTCAAAACTTTTGTTTTTCTTCCCTTTGTAGCAGGGGAAAATGTTTTGAAAGCTCAAAACTTCTGACAATCAAATCAAAATGTTCCCTTACTGCTTCAATTGTATCCTGAGGAGTTCCAAAAAAAGGCTCCTTTTAGCTGAGGATTTCTCAATTCTCAGATTTCTAAGTATACATAAAGATAATACAGACATTTTTCTGGACAGTCCATGAGGAGGTTGGAGTAGATGATCTCCAGAGGTCCCTTCTGGTCCTAACCATTCTGTGTGATTCTGTGAGGTGCCTTTATGGGGAAACATGGTGGGCTACAACCCCTTCCTCAGCCATCTATGACCCCAGAAGCTTCCTATTATGACTGAGACCATCCAAGCAAAGCTCTCCCTGCTTCACGTCTTCATTCACACAATGAACCAAACATTCAGCCCTGAAATATCGGCAGTTTCCCTGCAGATAATGAGATGTGAAAGTCCAGGATGTCCATGTGCTCTGCCTCATGTAGGTGGCCACTTGATGGCCACACATTTTGGTGGAAATGCCACTGTCCAAAGTTTGCAGGTATTTCTCTCAGATTTTACACTGGAAGGTTTGATTTGGTCTTTGGCCTGTTATGTTGTAAAACTGACTTTTGTTTTGCTCAGAAATGCAATGTATTTCACTATGTCGTGGTATTTGTTGTATGTCATGAACTTTAACAAGACAGATGGAATACAGTCAGCCAGATTTTACAACTGTTTCTTGGTTTTATGTTTGTTTATTTTTTAATCTCTTTTATGTCTGAAATCTGCCCTCAACAAAACAAAGCACTTTCATCAGGCCAAGGCTTAAAAAAATACACTGGCACTGAAATATTCTTATGCTATTGGTGATTAATATGTATACAGTGTTAGTTTAGTGCCATCAAGTGACCAAAAATGTGAAACAGCACTTCTATTTTGTTTCTTTTTTTTTTTTCCAGATTTTTTTTTAATCTAAGGAAAGCTGACCTGTTTATACTTTTGATGTAAGTACAGGGAAATATCTTCACAGGCTTTTGATGGTTTCCTTCTATGGCATTTCTAATAAGAAGCCCAAATTTATCTTCAAAATTTCTTGCACACATTGATAAATCAGGGCCTCCTCTGTTTTCTCAGTTTAGGAGGTTTGAGGAAATTCACCGAACTCTCTGGCTGAAATCTCTGCTGTGTAGAATTCAGTAGGAGGTCTTGCCTAGCTGAAAACTCATAACAATTTTTATGGTGTGGTGGTATCCTGAAGCTCTGATAGAGGGGTTTTTAGTGAAGAACATCATAAACTGGGTATATAAATCCCTAATTTGGTTTCTGAAATGAAGAAGCTAGGTCTGTCAGAAACAAGCATCCTAAATGGATTGAAATGGATACATCAAGGAAAATGTTTAGGTTTTTGTATGTCCACTTATTGTATCACCAAACATTGCATAAACAAGCATGGGTAATGTAAACGTCTAAGAAAACATTTCTACAAATTATTTTTCCAGAGTTCATCTATCTAAAATTTATGTGAATTAATTTCAAAACACTCATTGATGTAGTAGCTAAATAAAAATTAAGTTTCTGATTTGTTAGTGTGGAACCAATCTCAGAAGCGTCACTCTCTGAGGTGAAGAGGGCGCATTTTCTCTCGAGTCTGTCGTACTGATTTTCCACCAGCGGACAGACCTGCGCATCAGCTGCCAGTTAAACATCAGCCATACGATCTGGCAGAAAAGTGATGCTAAGACTGCAAAACACACTTGAAAGTGAAGGGAGAATTTGGCAGAGCTGAATATCTATGGACAGGTTACTAAATACAAGCATTTAAAAAATCCCAGGTCATGCCTTGGTGAGCCATAAGCAAGCTTCAAGAATACTGGTCTGCCAGGGCTTGCTGTGGTCAAGACCAGAGCGGAGTATCACTGCAAATCATGTTTGTTGCCTGGTAGTCCCAAAAGCAGAAATAATGTCATAGATGATCTTGTAAAAATCTTTTATTGATAGTTCACCACATCTATCCTTTTACAAATTAATTCTTATATTGTGTGTAGACAGTTAGCACTTGTGGTTATAACATAGGATGAAATATACGGAAGAACAAACCTTTGTGATGTTGCCGTTTCACAAGAGCCTGTGGTTTACAGTTGGATCTATTTTTTGAAAAGCCAGCAAGAACTGAAAGTTCTGCACATATCCTCTAGCTTTTAAAGTGGTTTCGTGTGCTGGCTGGGAGTGTTCTAGGTGCACTGGGAGCTGTGTAAGTAGTATTCATCTATTTAGACACTTATCTGTGTTTTAAATGCATATTTAAAGGTGCGATAACTTCCTGTCTTTTCATTATACTTCCTCTTGCTTTGTTTCTCACATTCCTACAAAGTTATAAACATTCATAATTTAAAAACTATTTGCTGCTTAATAAAGTCTCTACATCTCTCTAGAAAAAGGTTGTGGAGAAAAGAGCTGCCACATATCCGAAGGGCATGCGACAGTGACAAGAGCACAGCTAGCAGCAAAGACTAGCCAGAGAAACCTCTGTAAAAGTTGTAAAGAGATGTGCATTTGCTGGCAAAAAATTGAAAAACATTTTTGAAGAGACAAATTTACTTAAACATCACCCCTAATTGCAAGGTTTCCAATTCTGGAAGGGTTTAGATATTCTAGTGATTGACTGAGAAGTGGTGTTCAGAGTAGAGGAAAACTTGAATGTCAACCAAATACTGTCAGTAATTTACAGGTAGACTTTACCTTGTTCATCATAACATTTCCTTTTGCTTATGATCTCATAATTTAGATCTTTGGTTGTCTTGCTGATTTCCTTGACTTCCTCATGGTCCAGTAGCCATCATCATCAACCATAAATGTAGCTCTATTGTTGTAATTTATTTAGCATCACAGACCACAATACCCTGCTATATAGTACACAAATGCAACCAAAAGATGCCAACAAATCTACTGTTTACTTATGTAGAAAGGTAACAAATCCTTACAGGCAGAGGAAGGAAAACAGCCAAAGTCAAAAATATCCAATTCATAGGTAAAACTGGCTAGAAGAATGCATCCCACTTGTTAGACACAGATATGGTGATCCATGGAGTGATGCTAAACCATACTCTTGTTTTTTCCTCCTATTCTCTTCTTCCCAAACCACCACAGCTCATTGCTTAAGTTGTCAGCCAAAGTGCTGCATCCTTTAATGCCTGACCATTAGAAATGCTGAGCATACAGGCTCCTTTGAAGCCATGTATTTCAGGTTCAAAACCTCAGAAGAAGAGTCAGTGCTTTTTGCTTTGGACTTTGAAAAATTCTTAGTTACTTAAAGTATGCCATTGCGGCATACGAACTCTTTAATCTTTACCACCCAAGAATGACAAGGCAAACACTGCTGCAATGTCTAAACCATCTTTCCAATATCCTTTTGAAAGAAGTGATCAGGTATCTTGAAGTTGAACAGCTTCTTCCATTAATGGTCTTTCCTTTTACAATTTTTTAAAAATGTTTAAATATTGGAAGGCTTATAGCATGAGGAGCTATTCAATTTATTTTCTGCATATTGCTGAGTGATGAAGTCCTAAGTAGTTTCTCACACTCTATTCTGTTCCAGTTCTTTGAACAGAAGGCTATTGAAGTCAGGCTATTATAATGAGGCAGCAATATCAAATACCAAATTTTTCTCTTTCATATCATACCAAGTGGGAACTCTAAATGTGATACTGTAAAAATTACCATATGCTCATAAGTACTGAGCAAAAGTGCTGGCTTGGTTTTGGAAATTTTTCAGAGCACACAAGAACCTAGAATTTCACCTCTGCTCCTGAATTGAAAACAGTACTCTTAAAATGCAAAAGTCTGCTTTTCCTCTTTCCTTCTAACCTGAGAGCTGACATTGGCTGTGTATCCACCACAAATAAAAACACAACTTACAAATCAGCTATAAGAGCAAACTTTCCCTCCACAATGCTGCCTGGTGGACAGGCTGTCCAGGAATGCCTGGTCATTATAACTCATGAGATCAGCACAGCCAGAGATTTTGACATGCTTAAAGTGTGCTGGAAGTTATTCCCGTATGTGTCTGATATGGCAGTGGGTGAGTTTAATCTTTGGGGCAATTTTGGAGTTGCTGTTAACAAATAACATAAAATAATCCATTACTTTTCTTTGAAAAGCACCTCCTGGCATGTGGTTCATTTTAGCCAGCTATGATTACCTTAAAATTGAATATCTAATTTAAGACAGTCATCTGGACCCTCTTCACAGCGAACAGAGATCCTACAGGAAATAATTCATTCTCCTTAGATGTGATGTCTGAGATAAGAATGGTGAATCACCCAGCTTTCTCTATGATGTACAGTAGAAACATGGAAAACTCTCATACTAGAGGCTTAACTTATATATTTGGCTACATTTAAGTGTGAAAAATCCATCTTTAGTGCCTCATGTGCAATTATATCCTGAAGAATTTCTGTTCTAAACAATCGCTCTGAATAGAAGAGCTGTTTGTATTAATTTGTCACTTCTCTAGCTGCTCTGAAATAAAATCTAACTCTACTGACTGGTGACAGAGGAGACAGCATTTTCCAGTTAAGAAAAAATCTGGTCTTGCATTCAGAAATATAGTCATAGGACATCCGTACTATACGTCATATAAAATATGTCAAGTTTCCTAGATGGGAATGAAAAAGGAAGGGCCTTTATACATTTTTTGTGTTCTTTGATATAGGGTAAGCAGTCTGATTTGCTTATTCAGGCTTTGGCTGAGCTGATCTTGTATCTCCCCGGGCATTTAAAATATTCTTAGCTACCTAAGCAAATTAAACAGTTCAGTCCTGCAGCTCAGTTCTTCTTTTGCTTTCTTTTCCCTCCCCCACATCTAAGCAAACCACCTCCTGCCAGGGAAGGTACTTCCCAGCAGAACACTGAACCTATTGACCAAAAAAGGGAGACTTGTGATTTTAGCACTTACAGAATGGGATTTAAATTTCTGTTTGCCGTAGAGTTTTATACATATATATTCTTAAACATATAGTCATATGCACTTGCTCACAAGGAAAGAAATAAAACAATGTCTGAATCTGCAAACTAATGTTCTGCCAACAACTCACCTTTGCCTATACACAAGTAGGGAAAAGCCAACATTACAAGTTACTTTTAAAAATTTCAATTTAAGTGATATATTTGGTTGTGGATAAAATGGAAATCTGGGTTTAACCTGTAAGGCTGTATTTGTATGCTACTTTTGCATCATGTATCTGTCCTCAATAGATGCTCTCTTCCTCCTTCAGACTTTTTGGGTTTCTTCTCACCATCACTATCCAAATTTATTGTCATTCTTGTTATATGAAATACAGCTGGACTACGTGTAACAAGTTCACTAAAAGGGTTTACTTAAAACACTGGCTATACAGAGAAATAATTCAACTGCTCATTCACTTTTCAAATTAACGTTTGTGGTACCATATTTAGTACCCATACAGCAGAGCAGAGTGACTCTTATGGATCTAATGACATGAAGTATATATGGGTGTTGGAGGGGAACCAAGTCATCAGCTTCATAAAGTAGCTGGGACACCAAAGGTGTGAGGAGGGATCTTACCTGACGAACATAATCAACTGTTTTTCCCAGTATAGTTAGTATGAGTTCTAAACCTGATTTAATGAAGAAAATGCACTCTTTTCTGCTAAAATGTTGTCTCTGATCTTTAAATCTCACATGCTTTTAAAGAGACTAAGTTAGTATTCCCCAGCAGTGAGGATATATAAAAGCGTAGCAGATTATTTCTGGATTACCATACACTCTGCGCTATTTTACAAGTCCTCTTCAGGACACTCCTATAATGAAGTTCCCAGATCTCTCTGAGCAGTGTATTCCAAATCAGAGGCTGAGAATCCAGCCCTCAAATTCTGCATGGCTTAACCTATGGAAAGGAGCTGTTAGTAATGTTAGCAAAGGACTGGAGAGACCTAAAGGAAGTGTATTAACTACATAATCCTTCAATGAGTACTAAAATCAAATTAATTTATAGTCAAGTATTCCATTTAATCATGGGCGTAGATCAGAGACATTTCACTAGAAACATTACTTTTACATAAAATCGTTAATTTGAATTGCTGTGTAAAATAATTTTACAAAATTCTCTCTTCCTTGCCTTCACAGTTTTACTTAGTGAAGACCTTTAAATGCTGACATTGCAAATCCGCCTCTAGGATTGTTTTACTTCAGGTAAAATGGTAAATTATGCATTTGTTTATTCACAAAAAATAGTTTAATTAAAATTGATTTTAGATCAGTTCAACACAAACGTATTTGTGTACACATATAAATTGATTTACAACTAGCTCAAAAAAACTTAGACTTTAGTAAGAATAAGCTGATTACAAGCTAGTATAAATGTGTTCACAATGGAGCTTGCAATGGTCTGATTAGGGTAAACTTTACACAGAGATTATTTTTAAATTAGTGGAGTTTCTCCATGTACCTCCAAGCCATCAATCAGATCAGGGCAATAAGTAAGCCACGGCACATCTAATTATTCTTGTCGCTGATGTTTTAGATTCTATTATCGTTACTATGGTAGAAGCAAGATGTACCAGTTAAGGATCTATTATTCTAGGCTGTGAGTACATACACAATTAAAAGATAGCATGTGCCACAAAGAACTCAGAGCTAGCATCTCTTTTGCAGAATTTAGCCTGCCCTAAACTTTTGCTGAAAGCAAAACTATTCATCTTTATCTTTAGAAAAACGCTAACTTTACAAAACTGCAGATTTATTTTAAATAGTTTAAATGTCACTGAAAAACAGTGAGAGGTGGCTGTTATTTTCCATGAAAAAAGTGCTTCTGTTTTCTGACTAGCTCTGGTAACAATAAGCTAAAGTACTCTTTACCAGCTCTGCTTTTGGCTAATGTGTCATGGGTTGGCCATTGACATATCTTGCAGAATAAATATGTTATTTGATGAATCCTTGAAATACACTCAGGAGTCTTTTATGCCCCCAACAATTCAGTGGGAACTTCACCACTGGCTTCAACAGTTGAGGTTAAGCCTATTCTGAACACGTCTGAAAATTCTCAATAGAACGGACTGACATGGAACACTTGAGCATTGTATTTCATGAAGCTTTTCAGGTACCTGACAGACAAAGCTTTACCAGATAAATACTCTGAAGAATACCTGCCAGAAATCCACTGCTGTAAAAACCTTCCCTAATAAAACTGTTGGTACAGTAAGTATAGTACTACACCTGAGACATGAATCCTGTATTCACAATGACATTAATGTATATAGTGGGTAATATACATTCATATGTACTCCTTTGTTCCCAAAAGAAAAATCTATGTACACCTTTAAGGTTGTGCTGACATGTGGGCGTTGCCTGAACTTAACCCTTTATTTATTTAAGATGGCACTAGCGGTGTGAAAATGTAATAGGTCTAGGTCTTGTCACTCTAATTCTTCCAATTATTTGCTCTCCATCAGTTTCACCAGGAAAAGGAAAATAAGCAGGGGTGCTTACCCAGAAAATACAAGCGAAAATGAAGACATCATTAGCGGGATTCTGGCAGAAATCAAGAACGGAAACTAGCCAGACTGACAGGATTATAACAGCACTTTGACAGAAGAAAGACCAATACCTCTATGGGGAGGACTGGGTTTTGGCCACTCTGTGGCAAATACTCAGGTTAACAGCAAAGGTTTGTGAATGATTTGGCCTTATGACCATGGGGTATTGTTCCATAATATTATTGCGAAGAAATGATGTCCATACAACAAGGTCATGAAAAAGCATTTGAGGACAGTGACTCACACACATGGGGAGGTGACCTTTTAAAAATATAGAAGGGGGCTTTGAAAGAGATCCGTTACAAAGAGCTAGAAATAAGGAATCTTAGAGAGGAAGACAGAGTCAAGAAGTAGACATTAAGAGAGAAAAGAAAATAATGAAAAAATCTTGGGATATTTGAAGTCAAATGCCAGGGATCTAGTGAACCTATGGAAAAAACCATTGTTTCAGTAGCATCCCAGAGATGCGGTGGCACACTTCAGTAATATTTGTACATAATAATGCTAAGGAAAACGGGCACAGGAAATCAGGGGAGGATGATTCATTTTGTATTGAATCCAGGAAGAGACAAAAGTCACTGTTCTTGGTGAAAATGAAAAGGAGGAAGTAAAAGTATGTCATGATTGGGGTCTATTTTTCATAATAGATTATAGCTGCATTCAAAAGGAGGAAGTTGATGTTTTTTCTGACTTATTCTGAGCAACCAATAAAGGTATTTGAAAAGCTTGCCCATGAGGTAACAGTGGATTTCAATTGCCTGGATACTAATTAGAAAAACAATATGGCAGGACAAAAAAGGTCCACCAAGTTCTTGTAATATTTTAGGGATGATCTTTTGCTTCACGGGACAGAGGAAGTAATCAGACACATTAGCAACTGGAACTGCATGACAAGTAGGGAGGAGATCATTTTGATTTTAAAGGCAGAAAGTAAAGTGGGCGAAAGTGATGATGACACGTTTTACCAAAATAGGCTTCCCTGCTCTAAGAGGAAGAAAAAGCACGATCACCCTGCCAACTATGGACTGCATTGTTATGTAGAAATAGTTAAACTAGCTTTAATCAAGCCAGTCTTGGTACTAAAAGCATGCTCATCATAACAGCATGCCATTCTATATGAGTTAATTAACCTCCTTTCTGTATGGTCTAGGCCTCAGCTCAGTCATTTAAAGCTAACCTAGATTTTCTGCAGAGAACAATAGACTCATTTTTAATTAAACATACAATAGCAAGCTATCTTGATGCGAACAAAAGGAAGCAGGGGAAGCTTAAGTAGACTGTGTTAACATCACATTAAGAGCTCTTCAAGGACTTGGGAAAAAAAAAGACACAATAAGCGGGCACAACTGAAGAGTAACATAAAAGAATATGAATAAAAGAATGAAATTACAAAGCCTACAGTACAAAATGAGTGACAGGTAAAAAGCGGTATAAAGGGCAACAAGAAAATTTTCTGGAAATACATTAGAAGTGCCCAGATGCTTAGTTAAATTTATCTTACCATAGAATTTAGAGAAGGATTGAGTTAAATCTATTTAAATTGTATATATTCAAGTTAATAGGGCCTGAAGAATTTTACTTAATAATAGAGCAAAAAAAATCTCTGAGTTCCTAAAATACTATATAGGTTCAAGGAGACTAGAAAAGGAGAAAGAAAGTAGGTCGAAAGCTATCCAGATTGATTTTGATCCCAATGGATATTCTAGGAGAAATTCTATGATGAAGAGGTTAGCATAAGTTGGTCAGGAACAGTTGCTCTCAGACTAGTCCAATGCCTTTTTTTTTACAATTTCACTCATTCAGTAGAAAAAGAGAAGACAGTAAGTATCATAGATCTTGAGTTTAGTAAAATTTAGACACTGTCCCATGACAGTTTCATTAAAACAAAAATCAAAGGAAATACAGTTTTAATGAAACCAATTGGCATGCTGCCTGCAAAAATCAAAGTTGGAGAGCATTTTCAGTGAGATCCCATAAGGATCTGTTATTATTTCAGTTGTATTCAATATTTCCATTAGTGATCTGCAAGACGCAACAGAATATAGACATATGAAAAAATCTCGTTTTCACCAATCTGGGAGCCAGAAGACAGAAACAGATTTCAAAACTAGTTTCAGAACTTGATAAGCATCTAAAGTTAGCAGCATGAAATCATCAAGGCTAAGACAAGCATTATACCTGAGAAGAACTTAAATGTACAACATAAAATGGGGAGACCTAGGTGGCAATATGTATAGAAAAGGTTCTAAGTGGAAGCTTCCATCACAAGAAGAAAAGCAAGTTATTTCTGGGATGTATTGATAGATGTTTCTGTCATGTGTAATACATGCAACATAATTACTGTGTTGATGCCTCAACTGGACTACTATAAGCGGCTTAATACCTTAAGACAAAAGTCATACTGGAAAGAAGTCAGAGTAAAGCTTTAAGAATAAACCATTCATAAGTGCATTCTGTGAGGAAAGTGAACAAAATTGTTTAGTCTATGAGAAGATGATATACATATCTGCACATATAAACAATTGTATAAATAAATAAATATATATTTACACATACGAATTTCTTAAAACATATGTGAACAATGTAACAAATATTGTCCGTTTCCACGAGAGTATGACAACAAAGAATGCGGCAAGGAAAATTCAGGTTGGATATTTGACAAATACATATGCATAAATGCAGTTAGACATTTGTACAAGCTACGTGCAAGTGTTGCAGATTTTGTTCAAACAGGTGCTTTTACAAATGGATTAGACAAAAGTTTTTGCAGATGATACCACTGGTTTTCAAATGGTGATCTGTTGCCTCTTTAAATTCTGTGAACTACTCCTAAGTGGTCCCTGAAAGACAATTACCAAAAGCAAACCTCTTCTCAGTATATACACTTCTCGTATTCATGTTTATGGGTCCACAAATTGAAAACGTTTGAGTAACACTGATCACCACATACCTGATTCAGTCTCAGTGCAGAGATTAGATTAGACAACCTCTTGAGGCCTGCAAGCCTGTAATTCTTTTTATTCCTATGTGAAAAAATACATCCCCTCTGTGAAACGATTTTTTTACTTATAAAAATGCAAATAGTAGTATTTTTCTACCTTGCAAGAGATCGCGTCAGTAAACACACTATAAATTGTTCAGATACAATGGCAGTTATATGAACTAAAGTGTTTTATATGAACTAAGGGATTTTATTTACCTCCCCCTTCCATGTAAGTATTTTTAGGTTTTGAACACCTGGCAGAACTTCACCTCCTGCCCGGGCAGCATCTGTCACACGTATTACGGCTAGAAGCAATCTCACTGCAACATTATATTTACAATTTTAATTTAAAGGCAGGTAAATAAGGCTCTTTCACGACATAACGATACCCGTGCTTCCCTCTGCACATACACGAAGATGGTTTTCGGGCGGGCATCACCATCGCTGTCCGCCCCGGGACGCGGCCCACGGGCCGGGCCCCCCGTCACCCCGGGCCCCCAGGGGCCGCGTTTCCACACCCGGCCCCTGCTGCCGTGGGCTGGGGACAGGGGTGGCACCTCCGTGCCAGCAACAATAAAACCAGAACTGCAGAAGCTTTAAGGAAAGGGATGGAGGGAGGGAGGGTGTGTGTGTGGGCGGCCGCGTTCCCGTGGTGCGGCCCCCCCAAGGCAGCCCGGCTGCCCCAGCCCAGGCCTCGCCGCCCCGGAGGCCCTAAAGGGCCGCAGGCCGGGAAAAGACGCAGAGTTCTTGGTGCCGTCCGGCTCCCTTTCCTCGGCTGCTTGTGCCACCTTCCCCCGCCTCCCCGGCGCTATAAACAGGGCGGGCGCCCCCGGCCGGACCTGCCAGACCGGCTGCCTGCGGCCGCGGGCCGGCCCGCTCTCTCCGCCTCCCTGAGGCGCGGCGCGGCCTGGCCTGGCCTGGCCTGGCCTGGCCTGGCCTGGCGTGGCGTGGCGTGCTGTGGCGGCGACGGCACCGAGGCCGGGCGGCTCCATGGCTTTCATCCGCAAGCGGCGGCTGGAGCGGGAGCTGTACTCCAAGGAGAGGTGAGCGGCCCGGGCCCGGCCTCCCCCTGTTCGGCCTCGGCCCCCGCGGCAGGGGCGGCGGGTGGGGGCACCTCCCGCGGGGCAGCGCCGGCCTCGCCCGCTCCCTCACCGGGGAGGGGGACCCGGGTTCCCTGAGCGCCGGTCTGCCCTCTCTGCCGGGGCGGCCGGAGGGCCCGCCGGGGCGCCGCGGGCGGTGGGGCCGCCTCCAGGGAGGGAGCCGGCCCCGGCCCCGGCGGAGCGGCGGGACCAGAGGCCAGATACTGTGCTGGGCTTCACCCTGGTGGTTGTTACTATTTTAACCATATGGCTGGTGATTCCTGAGAGTTAAGGCTGAAGAGGCTGCAGAGCGGACCTGGGAACATATGAATGCCGCTCGCCTTGTGTAAACTGCATGAAAATGGCATCTCGAGGTTTTTATATATTTGTTCTCAGTTGTGTTAGTGGCATGGAGTCAAAGCTCTGCATCACTGTAGATGGAGTTTATTATTTTTTTTCCCTGAACATTATAATCAGCATATTGTCATCTCTTAAATTACAGACTGTGCTGGCTCTTTAAAGCGTTAAATACAATAACCCCATTCCTGCTTTCTGACTGTAATGTCTATTTTGTGTTCCTGTGGCTAACAGAACATAAAAGAAGGGCTTATCACACGTGCTTGAGTACGTTGTGAATTTACTCTCTTATTTTTAGCCGCTGTCTGGCTTGCTTTTATGTGCCTTATCTGCATCTGGCTTGTCACAAAGTTTCAAAACCCTTTGCAATATTAATGTTGCCGTGTAGGAAGTCGGTGTGAGGTGAGAGCAGTAGGTCAGCGTGGGTCACACAGTGGAGGGACACAGGTGTTTTCTCTGGGAGGGACAGGGCTCCGCATTTGCCTCCTGCTGCAGGAATTGGGGAGCCAGCAGCAGAGGGTCCGGACTGCGGACTGGTCCTGCGCCAGCCCTGGCCGAATCCCTGATGCAGGTCTGCGCAGCGCTGTGTCTCGTTGGTGAGAAAACCGCATGACGAAGAACTCGGCTCACTTTGTCCATATAAATTCTGATTCATAGCCCTTCAGCCTGTAAAGCTGCTACAGCTTTTGAAGTGTTTTCGAACCACAGGCATATTCTGGGTCACTTTTTGTCTTCTTGCGTATCTTCTCCTTGCTGCTTTTGGGGGCTGCTGTGGTTTCAGTCATGTGTGAGGGGCTGGAGGGAGAATGGAAAAACTTGTGTAGAAGGAAAAGAGAAGGATTTTTAATTTTGAAGTAAAACATCTTAAGTATGGGAAAAGCTAGAAGAATGACTATATTAGCTCTGTTAAGAATTTAATGTAAATAGCATCTCTCTTTTTTTTCCTTTTTTTTTTTAAGCTGCGAAAAAAGGCCAAAACTCATCAGACTTGTCCCAAAGAACCCAAGTGGGATCAAAATCTCTTCTAAAAAGCCCTGAAAACACACCAAACATACCAATGTCTGCAGATCAGCATTACTGCAGTTATTGAAAGTCTCTAATGAGAAATATTTTTCTTTGCTCATATTTGGAAGCATTTTAGGATTTTATTATTTGAGTTTGTAATTTGAGCACTTCATGAAAGATGAGTCTTGTTCTCATTTGCACTGGTAGCTTGTCCTATCTAAATATCTGCAAACTCATTTCTGTGTTTCTTTCCTTTGCCTAACAATTGATATTTGTGTAAAAGAAAAGCAAGTGTTTATATGTTTTGTACCCTATATCAGGTCTTTTTCCCTCCCACTCTTCCTATACTTTTCTAAAATCTTAAAAACATTTAAGTGATTTTAAAGGTTTTGGGTTCTGAAGTATCAAATGAGAAATATCAAAATCTATTTCCTCTTTTCCTTAGAGTCCTGCCGTAAAACAGTTTAAAAACCCCCAAAACCCAAACAACCACCACAAAAACAAACAAACAAAAAACCGCAAAGCGAACAAAAAAACCTGAGCTCTTGATATCATTTAATGGAAGGGATAGCCTCTGAGAACTTTTCTTTTTGCCTTCTTGCTGGGTCAGACACCAACTCCTGCTTCAAAGCTTCTCTTGATTTACATAATTTTGGTGTAGATGTTTCCTAGTGAGATGACCAGGACGCTCTGAAACTTTGTGGCAACTGCATTTTGTGTGTGGTTTGTTTTTATTATTTGCTTGTTTGGGGTTTTTGTTGTTGTTATTTGTACATTGCTTTCTACAAAACTGTAAGCTATGAAAGTTCTGAGAGTAGTGTGAAACTTAGTGGGTAAAAAGATAATCTTCTTATGCAGTTGCTTTGAAGGGAAGGAAGATCAGTTTGGTTTTAAGTGATCTGAAAAAAATTATTTCCTCTTAACTAATTAGTTGGACTGCTATAATGTCTGGTTACATAAGCCTACTTTTCTGACTATATGCCGTTTTCTAGAAGAAAACAAGAAAATACTGAAATGTCCTGTGTGTGCGCACTGTCAACACGCAGCAGGTTGTATTTTACATGTGATGAAGCAAATCTATGTCCCTAATGAGCACGGTTCATTCTGGCAGGAATTTTCCCTTCAAATTCATCTGATTTGGTAGACATTTATTTCACTTTGCCCAAGTGTTCAGAGTAAAGAAAGATGAGTTATTATGTCCCTTTTTAATTAGTGTTTGTGTGCATGCTTACATAATTTAGTCTTTAAAATATTCAGTATTCATGAGTAGGAATCCTTTTAAAAAAGCAATTTTAGTTGCAAAACTTCCAATTAAATAATGTGGTGTTTGGCTCAGGTTGTTGCTTTCTTTACAAATCGAGTTCTTGGTTCTGCTGGCGCTGTGCCCAAGCACAACCAGGTCAAACACTTGGTACAGAGACTCTCTTTATAATGTAGTTCTGCTGGTCTGTAGTCTTGCACACTGCTGGGATTCCTATTCGAGGGGTTCATCTCTTCTGCTGGGAACGTTGCTCACACAAAGCAACCTACTGGCAGTACATAGGTACTGCAGGTGGATCTTTTGCATGATGGTCTCTTGGGTGTTTTGGTGTTTTGTTTTGGTTTTTTTTTTAAATCTGTAGCCTTATCTTACTCCATTGGGACAAAATATACATAATGAATGCTTTTATTCGAACATCAGCAAATGAATCCTACAGCTGGTCTATAGAAACTTTGCTCTCATTAGTAGGAGGTTTAATTTTAGCATTGGTTTTACATATCTATGGGCTGCTGCTGGACTGGGCTCGCCTGCTTTTTCATACCTGGCAATGTCCTTCCCTTAACAGGATTGTACTTTCAGTGTCATGTCAAGTGATTGTGTAGTGTGTTGGATCAACCACTTGAAATCCTTGTGTTCCAGTAAATTTCCAGCATGTACTTTTCTGATGAAGTGATGTAAATAATAAAAATTCAATCAAGGATTAAGAATTTAAAGCAAGATCAATGGAGTACCTTCTCTGGATGGTATAAATGGGATTTTTCCAAGACACTGGTTCCCGCACATTAATGCCTGTGTCTGATTTGAACAAGCTTAGTGCTCAAGTTGGTGGGTGATATTGGTATATAAAATAAATTGTAGGTTTGTTGGATTTTTTTTTTTCCCTTGCCATGTTCTTGAATCTCAAATGAGATCTTTTCTGACTGAAGTACAGAGGGGCATGCACATCAAGCAAAGTAACAAGAAAATTCTGAAGTAGACTAAGCCTGATATAACACTCTTTATTTGGAGTATATTTTATAGCATCTTGGCAGGACTTAGAGAACCCAGACTGTCATTTGTGAAGTGTGATTCACTTCTTTGTTGCGTCTTATGAACAATGCTAGGAATGCTTGGGTACCATTTGGGTTCCCAAACCTTGTGTATAGGGGATGACATCCTATAAGGTGAAGTTTTGCATGTGTTTTCCTGCTACTTAGTGTCGTGCTTAGTTTTCCTGTGGGTTCTTGACTCATGTTCTTCAGCCCTTTCCTGAGTGGCAATTATAGGGGAGCTTTTTGAAAAAGCAGAAATAAACAAGACGCTTTCAACTTTTTGTTTAGAAAAGAGGAACCTTAGTTCTTCACTGCTTAGTTCATTTACCAGCCTTACCTGCCTTACCTGTGGTAACCCTCTCTTTCTGCTGCTGTACATTAAGTGTTTTTCTGGCAAGGTGCTTGCCTTTTTCTTTTTTTTTTTCTTCCTGCTGAACCTGCTTCTCAAACCAATACTGGTTCCCTTCACAAGAAAATACCTTCCATATCACTTCCATATGAATTTTTCAGGTTTTCTTAATACATTTTTTTCTAGGACGATGCAAAGACAAGAATTTGAAATAAGTCTTCAAGCAAAATTATATTAGCATGGTTTAATTTACCTCTCACCTTAAGTGTAGGTCATTACCTTTTAAGCTCAAACAGCTCCATCATACATTATTAAGAGATTAACTCTTTACTCCACGAGGTTCTGTATACTTTCAGCACTGGCTGGGAATTAAAGACGTTCCAACACAGAAGCTTTTAGGGCCTTCATGAAAGTTATCTGGGAGATGGGTATGACCATATTATACTGATTATCCACAGCCTCTCCTCTGTCCCCCAACATACACCCCCAGACGGACTGACACAGCTGTGGCAGAACAATCTTCCTTCTCCTTCAGACCTGGGAAAGTCCTTGTGTTCTTTAAAGTTCTCTTGTTTTTTTCCAGCTATATGTGAGTTGTTATA
Organism: Caloenas nicobarica; assembly: GCF_036013445.1. Taxonomy (NCBI): domain Eukaryota; kingdom Metazoa; phylum Chordata; class Aves; order Columbiformes; family Columbidae; genus Caloenas; species Caloenas nicobarica. The sequence goes on along the minus strand of NC_088246.1, from coordinate 125,752,943 downwards.
ACAGAGTTCCCTTACGTAGCATGCTCTTCTCCACCCCCCCCAGCTTCTTCTGCTGTTGATTATAGATACACAGTTTGCATTAAACCTGAGCTGTAACATCATAAGTGCCCTTCCAGCCATCCGAGAGCTCAAGGCTCTGCCCTGGTGGCAGCGGTGCTACCAATTCACTTCATCCTGGAAAGTGAAACTGCTGCGTTCTCAGCGTCTCTGAGAGCAGAGCTGCTGCTCAGGCTTGCTGCCCTCTGAGGGGTAAGGTCTCGTTCTTGGCCACCTTGTTCTGCCTTCAACCCCTTCACATTGTGCCACCTCTGGTAGTTCTTGCCTTCCATGGACTAATTCAGGTTACTAAACTCCTCCAGAACTGTCCTGAGGAAACTCCACAGCGCTGAACAGAAGCTTGTGTTCTGATCTGTCTGCTAATGTGCAAGCTGCTTCAGTCAGAAGGGAGTGGTCTCCACAACTCTTAAGTAGTTTTTGAGGCATTACAAGTTGGTAGGCTGTGTTGGGCCAATGTAGCTACTGAAATGTTATTTTTTTCCTTACGTTCCAATTTTCAAGTGATCACATGTTTTAAGAAAATATCTTCTGAGAAGTTTTCTGAAAACCTGTTTGCTATTGGCAAGACTTGGAGGATAAAAGAGCAGACTGTTAAGAAGAAATAATATAAGACATTGAACATCTTTTGAACTCTCACCCCTTGCAGGTGCTGTCATGGGGTTTGAGCTTTCTTTGAAAGTCTTGTCTAATTTGTCTCTCTTTGTCACTTTCAAAATAATATATTGTTTTGCTTTTTAAAAAAGCAGTCCAGTATGTCAAGTTCAATATACAAGAGAAAATGATAAATGATCCCTGAAGACATGACTCTGGCTTACTAACCTGATCAGTATGTTGCGAGCTATTAAATAGCATGGTGACCAAAAATTTGTGAACATAAACCTGTGAAATGTGTCTTTATTAGAAAGCCGGCGTGAAAATATCCTGTAATACACTTCAAGGTGGGAGTTTTATTGCTTGATTTCAAAGGTTTTTGCTTCGAGAGATATTTCAGTTGCTTTCCAAGAGAACATATAACATTACCCTTCTCTAAGTAGATTTTTAATAGATGCTGATTAAATAACTTGGGAAGTTTCAAGTAACAATTGGGTTATAAATTTTGAAAATGGATTAAAATGAACCACCTGATGATGCTAAGAAAAATATCTCAAACTTTGATTCTTTTCTGTTTGCCTGAAACAGAGTAGTTTCTGATATTTGATTGTTACTGCATTATAGGAATAAAGTGTTTGCGAGCAGCAGGCACATGCAGAAGATCCCTTTGCTTTTTTATTAAAAACCATGGCTGTTTGTCTTAGAACCAGAACTGTTTTTTTCAGATATTAGTTCTTGCTGATAATTTAAAAGGACCAAAAAAAATCCTTTTCATTTGAGATATGCTAGTATTTTTGTACATTTCCCAGTTAATATTTGTGATTTGCTTTTGGGGAGAAAAAAGGATATTTTTTTTAATAGGTTTCCTTTGGAGGGTGGGAATGGAGGTGGCAGTTGCATTAATGAAGTTGTCCAGCCCTTGTCACTGGAAGACCACTTTGTCTGACTAATTGCTGAGGTCAAGGGTTGGGGCCAGACTCAAGGCTGGGAACAGACTTTCTTGGTCTTCCTTGACTTGACATTGGTTTTGTGACCCAGGCTGTTCTTCCAGGGCGGTGTGGTAGGTCGCAGGCTTACAGTGTGTGCTCTTAATTACACAGCACAGGGAGCAGTACAACTGCTCAGTGACTGAAGATCAAAATACAGTTCTCAACTGTTACAGATTCAGTCAGTTTCTTATACAGGGTATCATGCATTTACTTCCAACTGTGTGGGTTTGTTTGTTGGTGTGGGGTGTTTTTTTTTGGTTTTGTGTGCGTGTTTTTTTTTTTCTTCTGTCATGCACAAAATAAATAAATTACTATTTTAGATCTATACTAAGTGTGTGTACAAACTCCTGTTGTAGGACCACACAGCAGCTGATAGTATACACATTTTGTATGTCAGTCATCTTGATATCACAAGAGTCTTTGGAATACCTTCTTTAGCTCTTTGGAAGGCAATGTTAAGTCCAACTGCTTAGTTTGATGTTGAAGATCACCATTGCTTAAATTGTATAGCTACTGCAATTGATTTCCTGGTTTCTCAGGCCTTTATAACACTGTGTTTACCTGCTGATGGAACACACAACAGACTTATATGTTCCATTGCTAGCTGTAAATACTTGTTAAACCTCCTGGCAGGCCTGAAGTATCATCCTGTCCAGTGATGGCTCTCAGGAGAGACCCTGTTTTTACCATAACTATCAGTGGCTCCACTTACTTACATGGAAGAAGTCTGTTCTGTAAAGATAAAAAGCTCTGACTGTAGTAACATCTGATGAAACTTGGCTTTTCATTTTTTTGACAACCCTCTGGGTCATTAACACAGACAAATGAAATTTAAATACATATGCTGTCAGGACTGATACGAGTTGAGAAATTCCAGAGATCATGCTTCGTAGTCTCCAAGGTTCATAATCAGCAGTAACTTGAATTGGTTTAGATTTGTTAGCCAAACACAACCAGAGGTTGAGATGTAAGTTTGAAAATTTTGATCCTGCTTAGTGTATTATAACTAGAATTTGAAAACTTACTCATAGAAACTAAGGTGAAGAGGGACTATCGTCGTGAGCAACTGAAAGAGAGCAGCAAGAGAAAAAGAAATGCGAAAAGCTCCAGGGAGTTGTAATGCATGAAATCATGAAAAAGAGTGAAACGGACATGATCTGTGTCTGCAAGCAGTTGGACTCTAGGAAAAAGACCAGCAACGTTTCTAAGTTAGCTTATGATGTTCTTCTTGGCAAAGAAGCGGACAATGACACCATATGGTTTGAGGGCTACTCTATGGCCAAGAAAAGTGGAATTTTGAAAGGTGCAGTTTTCGTGACAGAATCTTTGGACAGGCCATAAGTTTATCCCAATTGTAACGGATACTTGAGGAGATCAGAGAGTGAAGATTGTGTTTGTGGACATTTGATGTCTGGCAGAAGTGACTCATTGCAGCCTGAAAATATAGGAAAATGCAGTTAGCGTAGATGCACTTGCAAGTAGGAGGGTAGCAACAAGCACAGAAATGCTTGGAAGAGACTGCAGAACCACCTGGAAGGCTCTCTGGAGAGCATGGAGCGAAAGATAAAATGTGGAAAACACATGTGGCTTATGTGATGTACAATGTTAGGGGGAAAATGCTGTAAGAGCTGCCAGCAGTACAAACCTTTTTCAAGACAGCAATGCTGAGATCAGAAAGTGAGTGTCAGATGACAGTGTAGGAGGTTGCTGGTGTCCACCAAGGAGTTCTACAGTAATGCTGTCTCTGTAAAACTGGATAGTGAGTAGACATGTGGAAGAGATAGGAAGACTAATAGCAAATGGTAAAGTGGATACTGCCAGTAAATGTTTTTTAAAACAAAGAAACATACAGTTTCCCATGGTACCTAGTTAGCCTATCTGAAGAATTTACCTTGAGTTTTTTTAATGTACCTTGTGCGTTGTTTTTTTTTTTTCATGAAGTCATTGGATTCAGCAGGAGGGAAGACAATGCCAGGGGAATTGTACCTCAAATCTTTCTCAGTAGCCCATGGCTTTAGATTTTGGGAAGATGAATTGATGTATAAAGCATTGAGTATAAAGATAAAACAGTTTCTAGGGGATGGTTATTCTGAAAAGTTTGAAAGAGAACTCTCTTGGTTTATGTATTTTGGCTTATGCAAGTATGATGTAGTTACTGTGAATAACAGAGACAATGTATTGATGTAAAAACATGGCTTATCTTGAATGTAAGAAGGGTTCCTGCATTTAACAGAAACTTGAAAGTCTGGTAATCACTGGTGCTGCCAACAGGTGAATTTGGAAAGAGTATAAAAAATGTCAGGAATTTGTCAAAAGAATAGGTGGAGACAAAGAGGCCAAGAATGAAGAATTTCAGAAATAAGTTCAGTTGAAGAGGATTTTTTTCCAAAAAATCTGGGTATTACCTTTGTTCTTAACTTTTTTTTATTTAAATATTTTGACTTGTGGATAATAAGCTGAATGTATATGCTTATATACTAGAAAGAAAAACATGCTGATGGTAAATTGCTCTTTATCCTAATGCAGCTTTATTCAAAAACTTTCAATCAAAGTGTGGTAGGACTTACTAAACCTGAGTTTGCAAAATCCCAGAGATTTTAAGTTTGTCCCAGGTGATTTCGACCAGATGATTCGTTGAAAAATGGGATTTAAAAGTAACTGTGTGGAAGTTGCTATGGTTTCATACTCCTCTCCCCACTTAGCTTGTAGACTGTTCCTAGTGAAGCTTTTTTTCCTCAAAATGCAGAGCTAGACCTTCTATTTTAGCTTCCTGAAAGTGAGTGATCAAAATAAATGTGAAAAGAATGATTTGGCTACTTCAAAGGCACCAAGGACTCAGAAACCTGGAAATTCAGTTTACACCTGTTGACAGGACATGCTTTCATAGGTGGCAGTAAGCTTGAAGAACAGACTTCTATGAGAAACAGAAGGCAAGTGAAGTTATGTCTTCTGGGAAAGGTTACATGAAGGCAAAGCCCCTAAAATCCCATTGGAAAATGGAGATATTCAAGAACCTTACAATAGCAGCAACTGGGGTAGAGGCTGAAGAGACTTTTTGAGATTTGCGTTGAATTTTATTTAGGAGTTTTCTATGGCATATACTGTTCTAACTCATATATTTTCTAACATTTTAACATCATTTGTTTCTTAGTGACATCACAAAGTGTCTGTTTTCAAGAGTGGAGAGGAAAAAATACCGTTTTGAAAAAGCAGTGGTGTGTTAGGACAAAGTGCCTTGGACACACAAGCAGTTTTGAGTATATGAACCCACTGTTACTTGTAGTTACAATAAACCTTTATATGTTCTGTGTAATATAACAGACACAATACATCTTACATGAACAAGATGTATTTTCCAATAATGCTGGTTGGTTTTTTTTCTATTGTGAAATATGCTATTTAGTACATTCAGTTCATTTTGTGAACTCTTGACATGCTCACTGCTATTTGAATACTGCACTGGGTACACTTGGCATTTATTAGCATTGTCACGGGCATTTCTTGTGAAGCACATCACAAACACAGTACTAAAAGCTCAAAGAGTGGATATGAATAAATACTATGTACTTCTGCAGATCAGGCCAGTGCTGCACACAAGCTGTTGTATGTCCAGCTGAATTGATATGTTTCTGCCCCTCCTGCTGTGCCAATACCCACTGTCATTCCCCAGAGCTGAGAGCAAAGTTGACCATGTGTTCACACTGTTAGTAAACCTGGTGAGTTTTAGTCACTTGCAGCAGTTTTTTGAGTCCCTAGATAACACAATTTCATGTTATATCTAATCTAGCTTATTTGCATTTACCTTGTATCAGCACTGGCATTACTATGATCCTGCAATTAAATATGTCAGAAGACTTATTTTTATAATTTTTGTTGTTGAGGTCTGTCTATTTGATTAGTTGATTAACAAGCTTCCTGTGGGGTTCAAGAGCCACTGGTACAGAGGAAGTGCAGAAATGTGGTTGGAGAGGAAGGTGATGCTTGGTATCCATGGAGTGACTCAGACATGTTGTAAAATCCATGGCCATGATTTCGCTTAACGCTTCAGGCCAATGTCATTTGGCCTTGCTTCAGAAAGATTTAATCTCCTCCATTCCAAGTGATTAGTTCCTGCCTCTCTTCTTGTGTCATTGCATATTTTGACTGGCATACACTAATCAGGGCTAAACTGATGGTTACTGCAGGGAAATCCTGGCTATGTTAGTATAGTTCCTACCCTTCCATATGAACAGAATCAAACACCTACCCTTATATATGTTAGAGTGTCAATTGATCTTCTTCATGTGGACACAAATTTTCCATATGGGTTTGTTCTTTGAAAAAGTTCATTTAAATTAATACATTCTTGAGGTGTGGGGCATAGCAGAGAGACTTCCCGAACACTTGATATAATTTATTAAGAACATTAACTTTCATGGTGTTTTCTTTTTGAATAAATATTTTTTGTTTATTTCTAGGTTTTCACTGCTTCTTCTTAACCTGGAAGAATATTATTTTGAACAGCACACAGCTAATCATATTATAAACAAAGGCTGCAGAGATGAAAGGTGTGAAACTCTTACATATGTTCACTTATTGGAATTGTTCTAATCCCGTGTGTACCTAACACATACACAACTACTTTATTTTTTTATTGTTCCTTTTAGAAAATTCAGAGGCTCTCTAAAAATCTGTTCAAAGTCAATCATTTTTGAACCTGATGACAATATCCAACCCATTATCAAGGTAAGCAGTGCAACCTTAAAATTTCTTGGTAACTTAAGATTCTCTTTAAAAAGCTTTTTAAGAAGGAGTATGTATTTTTATAACTTGCTGCAGATACCACTGAGAGACTGTGTTAGTATAAAAGCCCCAGAAGACAATGAAGCAAGTAACCCTTTTACGCGGTACGTGAATTTGAGTTACTGTATGTGTTTTTAACTCTTTTTAAAGCTGAAACACCCATCTCTTCAAATATCTTATTTACCTTTTAGGGACACATCTGGAAGGTTTTCTGTTGTGTGTAATCAGGTAAGACCTGTATGTAACAGATTCTTGATGTATAAATGAATGAGGTAACGTCCTTTAATGGTGTCTTTCTTGAAGCTGAAGTCTTAGGGTGGGGGGGTTAACTGGAAACAGAGCCAATTAGTGTCAAAGCCTTAACATTCATGTGAAGCTATTGATGGTAGAAATTTCAAACTGTTAATGACTTCATTAAGTCATTAATTTGATAAAGTGAGCTTTTTGCACTGTGCATTTTATAATGGAGCTCAGGGCAATTTTAGAATTGAATGAAAAAGGAGGATAGACTCAAATTAAACTGGTTATTAATCATTGTTGTTTTGACCTTGCTATATTGCTTTCTCCTACTTTCTGTGGTGTGTAGTGGTAATGACAAAGCCATCTTGACCTTGTGATTCAACTTTGTGAAAACATTGGACTCTTGCTGTATGTCCACCAAATAATTATGAGAAGCTGTCCTGAAATCTGGATTCAAGTTTCAGTCATGAGTTGTAGTTAACTTTGATATGTCATGCTTAATTTTAAGCAAGGGAATATAGTTCAAGCTTTGGTAAATTGCAGCTGAAAGGTGTTCCAAAGCTGTAAAAGTTTCAAAAAAACCTGTTCATGTTTTCATTTCAGGAAAAAACAGAGTTGAGGTGGGAAATATCCTTTTAAACATTCTAGCATGTTTGTAAAATCTGCCTTTAGTAATATCTAAAATTGATAGCCTTGCTCAGTTAGGTACTGCTGCAGTCAAAAATCAACTCAAGGATTTAGGATTGTCTATGCTGGAGAAATCTGTGAACTGTGTTAAAGTAATTTAATCTTGCAACAGCTTCTGTGCAAAGTGTTGTGTAGTCAAGTTTTCTTGTGTTGGCAGGTTTTTTGTGTACTGAGTGTTTTTTAAAAGGTATTTCTAATTGTTCTGTGCATTTGTTCCACCATACATGAGTATGTTCTGAAGAACAAATAATGATAAAAATATCTCATTGGAAAGGAGAATTAACTTTCAAAGTGTCAAGTGTGGTTAGCAGCCTCCACTAACACCCTCACCCCCCTGCCATGTGTGGCTTGCCAGTCATCCTTCTGGGTCTGGGGAAACGTTCTAAAGTAGTTTGATGGCATGATACATGCTGGTATTTTGTATAAAAGGCAGAGGGACTTTTGAGGGTGAAGTACTGGCTGGTTGTACTTATGACAAATCACTACCTAATTATAAATATTTTTTTCTAAGTAGAATTTCTGCCTGTAGGAAACTTCATGTAAAGAAAAATTGGAATATCTTAAACGTGTTCGCCTTTTCTTCAGGCTCAAGCAGTATGCATAGCTGGATAAGAAGCTTTGCTTTATGTAACAGGCAACTTAGAAACTAATGGCTATATAATACAGCAAATGGAAATAATAATTGGAGATTATTTCAGTATTTTTTTTCTCAAGATAAAATTGGGGAAAAATCCTTCAAAATAGGAAATTAATACATTATGCTGAAGTTTTTGCTCTTGTTCCATATTTTTTTGTTTTTATTGTCTACTTTTTCATGTAATTTGGGGCTCTCAGCATAGAATAATGTTTAATTATCCTGCAGAAGTGTGACCTGAGTGTAAAGCAGGTGTCTGATTCATATTCTCCTATGGCCTCATTCAGGTCTGTACAAGCTGATGTCAGATGAAGGGCACTAATTGCCATTATTTTTTAATGCAGCACTTAGAGAGGCATGCTGAGCTTGTCTAAGCGTACCACTCACGTTCTTCTGGCCGGATGGTTCTGTGAGGGGTTGTGTGGCGAAGGCTGGCTCTGCTGTCCGCTGGTGGCACGTGGGAAGGCTGGTGGGACGTGGGAAGGCTGTGAACATGCCAGAAGGCCTCTGACTAGAGAATGGTACACTGTGTGGTCTCTTGAGAGTTTAATATTTGGTCTTGGTTTGAGGCTGCTGCCACGCCTCAGAGTGGAGAACCACAGGCATGGTGTCAGCTGTAGGAAGCAAACTGAGGTACCCAAAAAGGCCCTTTCATTGGCCAACTCTCTTGGGCCATGGAGTAGATGACTCCATGGTAGCACAGTCCAGTGTGTTTTGCGCAGTTCAGAAACAATCCTGAGTCTTATGCTCAGGCCTGAGATTGGGCAAGTTTGAGCCGCTCTATGAGCAGAGCAAAGCCATGACTGACTTCTGCCTGGTCGTCTTTCAGGCAACAGATAGTAAGGCAATATCTACAAACCAATGTGCGAGCAGTCAGGTCTTTCTATAGGAGTTGAGAGAATGTTCTGAAGAAGAGAGTGGTTTTATGTGGGTTTTGGGGAGGGAAGATCCTCTCAGCATAAGAGAAATAAAACTATTCAAAAACATGCTGTTGGATTAGAGGGGAAATCTGGTGTTTGTGGTGGTTGTAACTGGAAGTGAAACGTTTGGCAGTGGAAGAAAGGGTTCATTCGAGAAGGTTTACAGAATAGTTTATGTTGTGAGTTACCCTTGTGGGGTAAGGGTCAGAATCCTGAGGCCATGAGCTACCAGAAGAAAAGAAGGGGAGGATCCTCCCATTGAGTGGGGTTAGACCAATTGCTGTGCTTATTGGCTTTAATCTTGCGACTCCTCGAAGGTCACATGATTAGAATAAAACCCACTAATAAACTGCCTAGGTAAGTAAGCCTCTGAACTAAATTGGACACTTGCCCCTTTTGCAGTTAACTGCTATAAAAGGTCATTGTTTTTTCAGCAGTTTATCTGGGGTAACCAAAGCAAGATACTGCAACTAGTGTTTTGCTTGCTTAAACAGCATTCTTAGCTTTGTCTTTATCAGTACTTCTGATTTATTTTGTTGTTTTTTTAAGGACTGAAACTGTAATATCTCTCGCTCTTTCAGGTTTTTCTCATTAAAGAAAGAAATATTATTGCACCCTATAAAACAGTAAGAGTAAGTATATATATTTTTTTACCACTCTTAGCAAACTAACGTTCTGCAAGGATTCATGTTCTCGTTTCTGAAAGAGTAAGATAATTATAATTTGAGGAATATGACAATAAAGCTTAAAAAAAAACCCCAAAAAGTAATTGTTCATATTGATCAAAAAAGTGTCTGAATTCCTTCATAATAGGTTTGTGATATTTCTTGGAGGACATACTGCAGACTTGGCACTTGCTATTTAAATACCTTAATGTGCAGCTCTGTGGGCTCAACGGTCAGAGCTGGCTGCTGGTATTTCAGTGGACACCACATCCTGGCTAAATGGCTTCTCCTCAGTTCTGCTCACACCCGAGATGAGAGATTGCTAACTGATGTTTCCCAGCTGAGTGCTTCACAGTTCAAACAAATGGCAGAGAAGGCTGCTCACATCACAAATCAGAGCTTAGTTCTGATTGCTTTCTGCTGATGGGGCTTCTGAGCCTGGAGGCTTCAAGGCATAGAAGGCATAGAAGTAGGTCTTTCTCACATGGAATGCGAGATGGGTTAGGACACGAACACAAAATGAAAATGCAGAGTCATTGAACACCAACTTTTTTGTCCAAGAATTGAAACAAAATTGTATTTCTCAACATACTTGTTCAAGTAAGAAATTTCAAGAATGATGGAGACCATAAGTCTGCACTTCTGCAATGAACAGCAAAGAGGCAAGAGATTATGTCCATTCTTTCAACAACTGCTTTGGGTTGTTTTTGTGATAAGATCTGTATCTGAACTAGGCCTTTTTATTTTCTTTGTTTACCCTATTAATTCTTCATGTGTTGAACCTGTTTTCTACTCCTGTTTTCTGCTTTGCCTCTGTGTGCAAAATTTTTTAAGTATCACACAAATATCACATTGACAAGACAGGAAAAAATAAAAGAACCAGAGGGGCTGTTTGGAAGTCTTTTCACTCTATTTTCTTCTAAGTCAAGATTCATTCATACCTAAAACATTCCTGACAGTCAACCATTAAATTTACTTCAAAAAAGTGTAGCTATGTTTCTGCATATTAAAAGAAGAAATCTAGCTTACCTTCGATCATTTCAGATTTGTTTCCTGTTTCTGCTAAATATCTTCTACTTGACTCATTGCCAGTTCCAGATGCATCACTGAGTGTTGGAATTTGGGAGTACGTTTTATCTTCCATGTCTCACATTGATTGTTTCGAATCAGTTACAAAATAGTGAGCTATTGTCTTTGCATATGGCTGGAGAGCTGTAGCGAGAACTGCTCACAGAAGCTTTTACATGGTTGGTTGTGAGTAATCCCTGTAGACCATCCACTAGGATTTCTGAGAGCCATGCTTTCTCTGTGGAAGGAAAGTGGTGCTCTGGGTGAAATGTTACAAGGCTTTTGTCTAAATTGCTACTGAATTTCATGTCTCCCTTTACTCCAGCTCCATTTACTTTCTGAAGCGTGCTTTCCTCAGGAATTGCTGTCAGTTCAGCTCAGGTCACATACATTACGCTGAAGATCATCTAGATTTCCATGTCTCCTTTCTTTCAGTTTTAAATTAATCCAATTGTATCCACTGATCAATGTCTTGATGTAGACTTACTGATCACCTTTAATTTTTTTTTAAAGTCTAGCCTGAGGAATTACAAAACCCTACAGAAATGTGTTGATAGTTTTATACTACATTCAGAGTTCACCAAGGGATCTCACCACCTTTTCAAAATATGAGTTATGTTTAAGAGTTAACATCAGTTGATCCACGCACACACTTTAAAAATCCTTAAGTCAAACCAGAAATATGCACTATGAAACAACACTTAAGAAAGCTGGGAAAACTGTGGAGGAAAAAAATGAGGATGCCACATATCCTGGGTGATGTGTTAGTGAGGTTTTTATAAATGACTAGTCAAAATAAGTTGTGATTGGCTTTGGGACCTTTCAGCTCAAAACTATTTATGTAGCGGAGAATGATAACATCTATAGTCTAGTATATAAAGATTTGATGGGGTGGTATCTTTTGTCTAAAAGATATACAGTAGCTGTTTAAATGTAATATGTCATTTGCTAGTTCTATATTTACATGTGTTCACCTGATATTAAAATAGAGCAGATACTAGTTAGACATTTACTGATATTTATACTGTATTAATTTGTTCACTTGAAAGCTATTATGTTGCATTGTATTAAAGAACAGACTAAATACTGCACAAAGAGCTTACCACAGGGAAGATGTATTTGTAAAGAAAAAAATAAGGTTTAACAACTGCCTTTGGAATGTTTCAGCTATACTGCAATCTCTGCTTTGGCCAGGTTTTAGATATTTTGATTTTAGTTAAAACTCAGTGGAAGAAAAGTTTAATTTTAAACTAATTTGTAGTAAATGTTACTTTTGGTTTAGGGTAGAACAGAACACTTGTTCCAACTGGATGTTGCTGGGAAACTAGGAGACGTTGTGCAAAATCTGCATCAGGTATGTGGTTATTTGATATGTCTACACATTTTATCACAGCATCTTTTTTGATATTTAATGGAGAACTTTCTTTAAATATTTATTCTCAAGGTTAAATTCTTAGAGTATGTTTTTAAAACATAGCAGTTGAACACATCTGGTTGTGACATGTTATAAGCTACTTATATTAGCTTTTACTATGCAGCATGGTAGTGTATGGACAAAGTAATAACATGACAGTAGCAGTGAACAAACGTTTCATACTTCAAAAGAAATAATAAGAGCTCTTCTAGTACTCTCTTACCAAGAATGCTAAAGCCCCCCCAGTTGCTATTGACTTCTGAGCTGTGTGGGAGATCTCTTTGCTCTTTCACTTAAAGCTCATTGTTCTCTAGCTTTACAGGGCTTCTTGTCTGGATAAGATGGGAGACCAAGCTGCCATGGTAAGTATCTGATTATTTGTGATATCACTGTTTAATAATGAGATTCTAATTGCATTTGAATCAGAGACCATATTAATTTTTTTTTCCTTCATATTAGATAACTGCTATATTGCAATCGCGCTTGGCTAGAACTTCATTTGATAAAAACAGGTATCCTTCTGTTAATTTTATACTGGGAAATGATTTTCATCTTGTTGATTGATTAGCCTACTGCATTAGTACTTAATAGGTGCTTGTTTGGGGCAGCATAAGTTTTCTAATTCAGAGAGTTATCTTCTTTGTATTCTGAACCATCTGGAACGGAGAATGGGAGATACCGTGGTGTGAACACGAACATGTTACTTTTTTATGTCTCCAAACTATTCCATTAATCTGTGAATTTGTTGCAAATTGAGTATCAGTATATGCCAAATAAAGCTCTGTATAGAAAAGTCAACTGGTTTGCTGCCAGGCGGGTGCAGAACGTAGCAACTTTCTTTTCTGGAGTGCCTGTTAAGGTAGAGGTCTCAACAAAGGACTTTCTTCATGTCTAAAATAGGCTTAGTGAAGTCCCCATTCTGATGTCCCAAGGTTATAGGCTAACCTAAAACCTTTCTAAAGAATGTAAGGATAGCTGTGCCTAAGTAAGAACTGGAGGTGAACTTACTCCCTTTCTTCACTTGTAGATTTCAAAGCATTTCTGAAACGCTGCATATGGAATGTAAAGCAGAAATGGTGACGCCACTGGTGACTAATCCAGGGCATGTGTGTGTTACTGATGCTAACTTGTACTTCCAGCCTCTTAATGGATATCCTGTAAGTGCCTCATAGACAGTCTTGCATATGACATGAGCACGCTGCCCCTCTAGTGAACAGTTTTCATTTTCTGCATTTTTCCTCTTAAATGCACGTGGAGCACATCTCCCAGAAGACTCTATTTTCAGTTACAATCAGGAGCTCCTTAGTTTTCCTTGGAGCTGTGCTGCTCTGTTGCCTTCAGTGTATCTCTACTTCTGAGGCTCTATTCTGTGCTAACTTGCCTAAAGTTAACCTCCTACTCACAAAGCATGAAATGTCCTTTGCTCATTCTGTATTAATATTAAAGATCACTTTTTGTAACATTTCATTTAAGATAAATTTCTTAATCTTACTCTGTGGTGCTGTTCCTACCTAGTGAGAACTTTATATGTGTTTATATTAGAAGATCTTAGCTGGGTTTTCTATTAAACTGATCATTTCTATCTCTAGAGGAAAACTGGCTGCATGTCACAGACAGATTACTGCTTTGGAACTTTGTCACAGAAATAGCTGTGATAGTCTTAGCAGGCCACTAATAGACTAAAAGTATGTCCAGACAATGCAAATGTGTTTCACAGCTGAAGATGACAAAATGCCATTTAATTTCTGTCCACCAGGTGGTACCATTGGCAAACAGTTTGCCCTGCAGCCCAGGGACTTCCTTATTTTTAATACAGTTTATTGTGTTCTGCTCCTCTCTTGCATGATCATTGTAACAGGCAACAGATTCGGGTGATAATACCTTATTCTTTATTTATTCTTAAACTCCTTTGCTACTCAGACAAGAACCAACAGCAAAGACAAGCTGCTTCTTTTTAGTGTAACTGCTTAGCACCACTGTTCCACTGCTAAAATGACATGAGTAGATATTGTTTTCATATTACTAGCATCTCTAGGCAAGAGAAACTTGATATTGACTGGAGAGGTTAATGTAGAAGAATGTATACGCTCTGGAATATCTCCATCTTTTCTTCCCTCTCCCTAACCCCCCACAGAAACCAGTAGTACGAATAACACTGCAAAATGTGCGTCGCATCTATAAAAGAAGACATGGCCTAATGCCACTGGTAAGCTCAAATATATGTATTTTTTATAATGTCTTGCTGTATATATCATTTCTTAAAATGACCGGCTGAAACTGTGTGCAGCATTAGGTAGAAACTACATGTTTCTAAAAACTCTGCATTAAGTAGTGAACAGTACTCAAAGATCCTTTCTGGTTTTTAAGTGTTTTAGTTCTCTGTGTTGTCAAAAAGATGAAAACAGGAAGAGTGAACCCTGTGAAGGATGAAAAATTTATTTCATAAGCAGTCAGTGTAGGAGAACAGAGAAAGGAGTACCTTCAGGGAGCAATTAATTCCATTTATCTCAAACACTTATCTTGGGATAGAATGAATTGCTCTCTCATGGTGTATTTTCTCTCTGGATTGATTCGTGGAGGGAGCTTGATCACTGGTTCAAGTTGAGGCTAATGTGGAGTGATGAGTCCTGCTGTACATGGCTGAGGGATGATCAGAGTGCTGCAGTGGAACCTCGGTCATATGCTTTCACCGTTTGCACTGAAATCTCGGTCTTAAACAAAATTTTTGTCTCAAGACATTTAAACTAAATAGACATTTAACTCTTGGCTTCACTCCATTCACTTAGGACAAAAAAGCATATTACCTGTGCTTAATCAGTCCAGGCAGAGCTAATCTATGGACAGCTATAAATCTACATTTGCTCAGTTGAGTGTAAACTGAATGCTTTTATGATAGGAAACATCAAAATGTTAGACCTTGTTGGCAAAACTGCTACCCAGTTTAAAGTATTAATTTTTAGATTTTAGCAACTGGAATATTCTATTAAAAAAACCTAACATGAATATTACAGCTTGTCAGTAATTACTCTCATTTACTTTCCCCTCCTCCTTTAACTTCTAAGGGACTTGAAGTATTTTGCACAGAAAACGATCTATGTTCTGACATCTACTTGAAATTCTACAACTATCAAGATCGAGATGAGCTCTATTTCCTTATTGCGACATATATAGGTTTGCAGTATTTATTTATTAATGTTGTCTGTAGTACCTTGTGAGGGGAAATTTGTCTGGGTTTTGCTCTGTTGATTTGTGGAAAGAATGAGAGGAATAAACAGATATATTAACCCTAAAAACTTTTGATAGAAGTAAGCAAACTTCAATGAATGTTGTGAAGCTGCATGTATTCTGTTTGTGTTTGAAGAGCTGAGTGTGAAAGCTGAGATAGTAATATTAAGGTGAAACTAATTGTCTTGATTTGCAACTAGATATGCACTGTCGTTTAACATGCCCCAAAGTGTGGGGGGGCAAACAAAAACCAAACTCAAAACACTTTATCTTCAAAGCAAGAGGTAAATAAGATTGACTCAGCTAAATTGTCTTTTGCTGAAAGAATATAGACTAACTGGTGGGTGGATCCCCCTGGCCCTTACTTAAGTCCAAGTAAAAACCCTTTTGAGAAAGTTCCTGTAATGGGTGGATTTCCAGGGCACACACAAATACTTGAATTTTCCTCGATCTTAGCAGGGCTTGATGAAGATTACTGTTATGAAACAATTAAATTCTCATTTCTATTAGATCTTGTATGCATTAATTCCTGGAAAGTAATACGTATCTTTTGCAGATCATGAACAGAAACTTCCTAAAACGCTAGTTGGTCCTGGGGGGGCAAAAAAAAAAAAAAAAAAAAAAAAAAAATGGAAAAAGCGAATAGATTTTCTGTGATGCTGCTACAACTGACACACTGAGACTTGTGTTTACTGCCAATATTGAAAGTGTTTATGTAGGGTTTTTTTTACTATTTAGTTATTGTATCACAGGTCTAGTTTTGTTTTAATGAATTTGCTTGAATATCAGTTGACATTTTCCCCACTTCACAAAGTAGAAAGGCCACGAAGAAGTGATCATCTGAGAGTCATTTTAGTTTTTTAGATTTAGAAGAAATAGATTGAGATGATTTTCTCTGTTATTGAAATAACTGCATGCTGTTACCCTGCTTCAGACTTTGTTTTCTGGATAACTTTCAAAGGTGAAACTTCAAGGTGCAGATGAAAGTGATGATGTTGTTGTTGCTGGAGCTTAGAAATAAAAAACGAGTGAGCCCTTTCTCCAAAGGTGTTTGTAGCCCCTCAGTAGCTGTCTCTGACAGCAGAAGATCCTCTCTTTGAAGGTGTTAACACTTTTTACTGGTATAATTTCAGGAGCTAAGGTGAAGGGAGGGTTGAGTTATGTTTTTCCAGCCCATGCTAAGCTAAAATAGAGGACCACCACATCCTAATCTGAATTCCTTCTAGTTAATAATTGTAGTGATAATATTAATTTGATGTTCCATAGAAATCCTAATTCTTTAGCTTTGTCTTGTACCTTTCAGCAGCAAATGGTGGTAAAAGCTATTTAAGGACTTTTAAGTAGAAGGAAGAGCAGCCTGTAACACAGATGCAGTAGAACAAGCGTACAGAAGTGTGCCGTGTAACGCTTTGTATGGCAAGGATGTGGTTTCCCTGCAATTACTTCATGAAGAGGCTGATGATGGTTTCTTGCCATCATACCACAATTGCAGTCCTTCAATTCTGCTATTGCAGGTACTTGCCAAAGTGCTGTAAACTGGACCAATGGAAGGAACAATTAAAAACAACAATAAAACACTCCTCCATGCAAAACCATTCCCCCGGCCCCCTATTTCTCTTGATAAACCTGCTAGTCACAGGACAGACAAAAATAATGATGATGATCTCTTTAATTTCATTTTAAGATGGAGAGACAGAATGAAATCAATATTAGCAGGTCAATTTGTTGTACAGCAGCATACCTTTGTGTTGTAACTATTGAGCATAGTGTAGTGCAGTATTGAATTTGTTGAGCACCTGCCTAATGCTTCAAACAGAAGCTCCAGGTGCATAATACCTACTTTCTTGAGGGGTGGTCAAGTTTTATCTTCCTTTAGTCTCTCTGTTTCAGTGGTTCTGAAACTGGATCCTACTTGCATACAAATGTGACTTCTTTCCAGAAGTCATTGTTAGTGGGCATCCTTAGTTGTCCAGTAGGAAAATATATTTAATTTTTTTCTTGACTCTAGCAGAACTACTTCTAGAAATTTGAAGTCTTAAAGGTTGCACGATTGCCGAGAGAGCTGTTCATGGTCTGCAAATATTTTTCTATACCACCATAAATCTTCAAGTTCTTTCCCATCCGTTGTTTCCATGTTTGGTTTCAACACTCCTGCATGATTTTTTTGTTGAATGCAATTTAGGCCTGTTTAAACAAATCTTATAAGATATATAAAGTATGGTGGCTATTGAAACATAAAGTTACCATTTAATTCTGGCTTGTTCTTTTAAACAACTTTGCCCTTAATTATTTTATAGTACCTTTCAGAATGTTAATCACTGTATAATTTGGGGGTGGAACTCCAAACTTCAAAACTCTTAATGCTTTGTTTTGTTTTAGAAAATCATATAACAGAGCATACAGCTGAAAGTTATATGTTGCAATGGCAGCGAGGACATATATCAAACTACCAGTATCTTCTTCATCTCAACAATCTGGCTGACAGGAGCTGCAATGATCTCTCCCAGTATCCTGTATTTCCATGGATCATAGCAGACTACTCTAGTTCAGTATTAGGTATGTGTATACAAAAAGGCATGTTAGTGTATCGTGTCCAACCTGAAATATCTTGGGTCAGAGGGGATGTGTAAAGTTCATGGTACATCAAAATGCACCTGGTGTTAGCGATCTTGGGTCTTTTCTTGTGCATTTACCCTTACTCTGGAGTTTAGTGGACAAAATACCTCACCTTTTTCTGTTAAATATTTCACTCATCACATACAGAGTTTGTACCAAGCATCTGCTTGGTCACTTTGAAAATCTGTGGTCCTGAGCGCTCAGACACTTTCTGTGATTCCAATAAATGCAAAAGAACCAGTAAAATGGCCTTTTATGGAACAAGCTAGGTACATTGAAGTACATAGAATCCAGGTGTTCTTTTACAGTTCTCAGCATTGCAAGCTGAAAGAAAGAGACTAACAAGGCTTGTGCCTAAATCATGCGTCTTTGTGCAATATGTGTTGGATGCTTCTCCTTTTGGGGGATTCTGTCCCTCGACAAGGAGTAGAGGAATCTTGTGGTGTTCATCATCACTGCCTCAAACACTCCAGTCTGGCTATTCGGTGGGGTTTAACTGTAGCGTGACAGAATAGTTAATGAATAGAAAGAAGATTCCAGCTGCTTTTGTGCCTTATGTAGCAGGATTCATGTTGACTAGGTGATATTAGTTGCAATAGCCATCACATGTATGTAACTACTGGTTCTTAAGCAGGAGGTTTGAGGTTAAGCCTACTTGAAAGGAAGGCGGTAAGTAGCCATTTACAGTAAGACTTTATTCTTTTGTAGTTAAGGAGCAGAGAAAATTACGGGAGGGGGTCTGAGTTGGTTTTTCGTTTGTTTTGTTGTGGAGGTTTTTGTTTGGTTTTTAAAAGAGTGATTAGAATATATTCTTGTCTAGTAGAAACAACACATGTAACTATGTTTTTTTTAGATCTCACAAAGCCTGAAACATTCCGTGACCTTAGTAAACCAATTGGTGCCCTGAATAAGGAAAGGCTGGATAGATTATTGGTATGTATATCTTGGCTTTTATGCGTTGCACACTTTGGGCCTTACACATATTGGGAATGAAAGGACCTCTGTCAAGCAAGCTGTGAGAACTACGTAGTTATCTAAAACTAACTATAAACCTTTTCAGAAGCAAACTTGTCTATACACATACCACATTTATTTTCAGCTTGATTTCATCAGTACTAATTTTGTCAGTACTAATTTAAAGTGATTTGAACCCGTTTCCTCTCTCTTACTACCGTTTCATATGTATACGCTTTTATATGTTTTATGTCACTTTCAAATAAAATCCCAAAGTCCATTTAACTATTTTAACTGCATTTCTATGGCAGGCACTGAGGTGTTATAAACATAGTTGGAAATACAAAACTTCAAGCCCAATGGGTTTAAATATGTCATGTAAAATACATGTATGAATTAAACAACACAAAGTAGTAGAATTCTTAAGTACTTCCATTTAAGCAAAATGCTGAATTTGAGGGAGAATGCTTCCAAGGAAGGAGATCTGTATCCACGGAGATCAGAGCACCAACTTGAAATTTCCACATGCAGATAATAGTGCACAAACTTTTTCCATTTCTCAAAGTAGTCAGTTGGTTTTTTTGTTTCCATGAGCAGTCAAACACGTGGTTACAGGCTTAGAAGGTTCTTGGTTTCTTGGCTTTTAATCCTTTGTATAAAGTCATTGTCTCCTATGGTAAGTTAATTAGTCCAAAACCATTTACAGAATATAACTATATTTAATGTTTTGGAATCTTTATTAGTTCTAAATGAAGTATTAGGAAAAAAATATTGCCAGATTAACTTTTTTATATTGACAAAAAAGATTAAATATTTCAAAATCATGAAGCTTCCTGAGGTTGTGGAGGGAAAGAACATGATCAGTATTAGGTTTCAATAAGAGTAAAGTTTTCTAAGATCTGACTGTTTCCTCAAACTGTTAGCCACCTCATACATAGTGCAGTAAAAGTAATTTTGTTTAGATTATTATAGGTTTTATGGATAACACCTAGGAGCTTCAGACAGGAGGGAATCTTCCAGATTGAATTGAGTCAATATGTTCTTCCATCCTCATTAAACTTCATGTGAAAGACAAAAAGAAAGTCTTTGCACTCCTTTGAAGTTGAGTCACTGCAATTACGAGTGAAAATGAGCGAAGAAAAAGCTGAAAACCTGATAATTCTGGATGATAAGTTCTAACAACTTTTTTGCCGTATTGATTTACTGATCTGATTAAAGCTGAGTGGTTGTTAGAACTTAGGGTTTTTTCTCATTGGAAAAAAAATAGGGTAGTCCTAATCTGTGTCTTTACAAAAAAGTAGCAGGTATGTGTTCAATATTGAAGGAAAGCAGGAGTGCTGATTTTAAACAGACCTCTCTTTCTTCTTTACACGTTGCAGACACGTTATCGGGAAATGCCAGAGCCCAAGTTCATGTATGGGAGCCATTATTCATCTCCGGGTTATGTTTTGTTTTACCTTGTTAGAGTCGGTAAGGCAGCTTTTACATGCTCTCTGAGCAGACAGCTACCTCCACAGTGAACAAGGTTTGGAGGAAACTGATGATTTTTTTTTCTTCTCCTTAGCTCCAGAATACATGCTGTGTCTGCAGAATGGAAAGTTCGATCACGCTGACAGAATGTTCAACAGGTTTGTTTACATTTTATCTGTAACTAGGTTGGTTTTGTTTTCAAATGTGCATCAAGGGAGTGCAAAGCCTTAAAAGAATATTTTTTTTTTTAACAAATGTTGATTGATACGTGTTATCTAGTCTTGCAGAAACTTGGAAAAACTGTTTGGATGGTGCAACAGATTTCAAAGAGGTAAATAGTTGGAAAATGGTGTGAGTCCTTCTTGGTATCTATGCTAAGTTTTCTGTTCTTAGATGTCTCCTGTTGATTTGAGAGTTTTGGGGTGGGGTGTGTTTGCTTGGTTTTTTTAAATTTTGTCGTTTGTGGTTTTTAGTTGTGTAAGGGGGTTTTTTGTTTGTTTTTTAAGGCTCTTGACTGCATTTTATGACTCCTTTAACATTTGTAACTTGTTCCTTCTCTGTAATTCCATGATTGCTTGTCTGTATCTGCTTTCTGGCTTACAGTTTGACAGAAGCGTCATCGTGAATGTTATTGGAATAAGTGGGAATTACCAGAGTGGATTAAAGCTGAAAAGATGCAATTTTATGTATTGTCTGCTGGAATCTTATAAGGATTTGGCTGTATTACATCTGGAGAGGCTGAACTATAGAAGTCCTTTCTTAGTTATTTGAGCCTTATAGAAACTATAACTTGTAGAATATATTGAGAATGATTAACTGTCAGACAGTAAGTGCTGGTAAATAATGTTTCTTTTATAAGGAGTTTAATATAGTGGTACTTAAAAAAAAAATCTGTTGTTAATCATTAACTATAGTGGTCTTTAAATAATTGACTTCTGAAACTTTTGTCATCATGCAAGTTTTGTTCTAGATTTTTTTTACTTGGCTTTTACCTGATGTCTTAAAACTTAGAAGGTACCTGTGCAATGAGAGTTCTGAAGATACTCTTAGATATTATGGATCCATATGTCACATATTACATGTTAAAAATATTTATGCCACTCTGAATTTAGCTCAGAGACTTGCCTTTAAGGTAGTCAAGAAGCCTGAACGTAGTTAGAAGGATAATGGGAGGAAGTTTCCAGTGCTTCTTTACTGACAGAGAAGAAAGCTTGGAAAAATTAATACTCAGCTGTGGGGCTTGATTTACGAACTTTGATAACTTTTAGGTTTTTACTGACTGCATTCTACTTAAGTGATCGAAGCTAAGCTAATCTCAAAACTTTCTTCTTTTTTTTTTTTTCTTTTGGTCTTCCAGTTAATTCCAGAATTTTATGAAAATGATTCTAGTTTTCTAGTAAACAGTTTGAAGTTGGACTTGGGAAAAAGGCAGGGTGGAAAGATGGTTGAAGATGTAGAGCTTCCTCCTTGGGCATCAGGTAATGACAGTCAAACTTCTTGCATTATGAATTAATTCTAGATTATCTAGATTCCTGGGATGGTGGTTCTTCTCTCAAAAATTCCCATTCTGTTTTCTTTTGAAGGAATCTTTGGTTCAAAACATTGATGTAATTAATAGTTGTATTTAATTTTTATAGCAAATTTGAGGATTGGTGTGTGGTGTTGGGTTAGGGGTTTTTTGTTTGGTTGGTTTTTCAAGAAGGAAGAGGAACAGAGGTGGATGATGATACTGAATGGGATATCTTCTCCTTTAATTAATCTTTCTCTTGCCAGGTCCTGATGACTTTCTTCAGAAGAGCCAAGAGGCTTTAGAAAGTCAGTATGTATCAGAACATCTTCATGAATGGATTGACTTAATATTTGGCTGCAAGCAGAAAGGAAGTGAAGCAGTTGCAGCTCACAATGGTAAATACACACTTTACAGAAACAGGGAAAAAAAGGATGCTTTAATTAGGCAGAAATGGTAAATAACAGCATATCTGTAATGCCTGATTTCTTTTGAGTATTCATAACTATGCTTTGAATGCTTGATCCTTAAAGGAAAAGCAGCGCTTTGTTACTGGAAGTAGTCTTACCTAGTAAAATCTATGGCCTTCATGGTGATTTGCATCTTTGAAGATGTACTTAAGATGGCAGGCAAGAAGATTCTACAGCCCTGCTGTTATTTGCTCACACAGTGTGGTGTGGCAATGTAGGATGGAATTAGTGTTTCCCAGTTAAAGATGGGAGTCTGTAGGGTCTCCACACAAACAAGTATTTAACTCTCCTGCACTGTAGTTGCAGTGTGAGAATTTAAACGCGATATATTTTTTTATTATTACTATTTCCTCCCTTCTCCACCCCCCCATCCCCCCCCTCCCCAAGAGAACTGGCAAGGGAAAGAAGGGGCTAATTGGTTATAGCTCTTTAGGAGCAAGAATGAAGGAAAAAGTGTGCAGGTGACTCTGTCCTTGTGTACATCTGTACTACTGCAGTAGTATATAGGCCTTTTACTGTACACGTGGAAAGTTTCACTGTTTGCAGTCTTATTCTGAGGGTGTAAGTAGCCATTGTAGATGCTTACAAAAGGAGATGTTATTCTGTGATTGCTTTGGTGATGTGTTTAATTTATCTAGACCGAATAGTAATGTCAACGATTAACGTATTGAGCAGTCTGATATTTAGCCATGTACGTTACTACCCAATAAGGAAATCTT
Source organism: Caloenas nicobarica (assembly GCF_036013445.1). Taxonomy (NCBI): domain Eukaryota; kingdom Metazoa; phylum Chordata; class Aves; order Columbiformes; family Columbidae; genus Caloenas; species Caloenas nicobarica. Next base: position 125,729,935 of record NC_088246.1, on the reverse strand, counting down.
TTCTTGGTAAAGAAGGATTAGCAGATCAGACTTATAGGGTGTTTATTCCAGCAACCCTGATCCTTTTGAAGGATTACCAGTAACAAACAATATTGAGACAGTTTGCACTTAACAAGAAAACATAGATTTAAAAATAAGACCTTCCTACAACAGTGGGGAGGGAAGGAAAAAGCAACTCTTCATTTTGATTGTCAGTGCTTTCTACTTCCAGGGTAAGATAATGCGATTTGTTTTGTGATGTGGTTTTTATTGTTGTGTGTGCTTTTTGGGCTGCTTTTTTTTTTTTTTCTGTTTTTGTTGTCATTGGGTTTTTTTAATATGCTTCTCCACAATGTCCTTAAAACACGATTGGCTCTATTTTAGATTTTTGGGGTTTGGCATCTGATCATACTGTGACCATAAATGTCAGTTACAATGCGCCAGGGGCTTTGAATATTGCAAATTGGCATTTAAATTATGGCACCTATATTTTTATCTCTCAAATGAGAGCACTTTTTATACATAACGTGCTTCTGCTGCAACGTTTTTTTATTAGCGTAATGAATTGCTGACACTTAGGTAGATAAGAGAGACAGAAGGGATCTGTGTATGAATGAACTTATGTCAAAACATAAGGTAAGTATTGCTTTGCAGAGGCCCCAAAGTAATTCACTATGTAACTGCTGGGCTCAGAACAAATGAACAAATTAACAGGTAGACCTTTATGATTATTCCTTACTACATTTTGTTACCTGTCTAGAAAATAATCAGAGATCCAGTTATGGAACTGTGCTTTTTTTTTCTTTCTTTATTGGGGAGGGATGGTATTTAATGAAGCTTAAATAAGTCATCCTTCCTTTACAGAAGAACTGGTTTCTTCTCAAACTTTCTCTGAGTCCTTTAGAAATCCTAAACTATATTCAAGTAAGAAACCCAGGATTAAAACACAAGATCTCAAAGTCTACAGCCTGCAGAAATAGTTTAGTTGCTTAAATATAACCAAGTTGAGTAAAAAATACAACTTTTTTATAGTAGGTATGCAAAGCAAAGGAAATGAGCTTTGCATATCTACATTGTACAAATAAACTTTTTTTTTTTCCTCCAGTGTTTCACCCCTTAACTTATGAAGGAGGAGTGGATTTAAACAGGTAATTAACAAGAATCAGAATGTTTGTGTTAAAGCAGTTAGCTGAATTTCTCAGTATCCCTCCAGATTCTCTGTGGGCTGTAAAAGCGCTCTGTGTGTGAATGGTGTAGCTTTTCGATTTTTATACTCCTGAACATGCAGACAACCAGCATCAGGTTGTCATTTTTAGCATGTATTGAAAGGTTCTTACTTGAACATATCTTCAGTCTGGCTTTTGCGAAATTGCGTTGGTTTTGTTTGGTTGTTTTTTGTTTTGTTTTTTTAATCTGCAAGCATACTGTCACTGTACATAAACAAAATTATGAAGCTGTCATGACTGTCCATCACATCTGTGGTAAATCAGTTCTGTAAGAATTTGTGATGGCCTGTAGTGCTGTAGTAACCGCATGTGCAGGCCCATGCTTCCAGGGGAGCGGAGGGAAAAAAAAAGCACTCACCTACTTGACTTAATGAAATGTCTTGTTTTTGTAAAGTATTATGGACCCCAATGAAAAAGTAGCTCTGCTGACACAAATCTTGGAGTTTGGACAGACGCCAAAACAGTTGTTTACAATTCCTCATCCCCGAAGGATAATACCGAAGTTGAAAAGCTTGTCTCGAACATCTAGTCACAGCGTTTCCATAGCTGAGTCTCCAGGTAAATGTATAACAGATAAACTGATGGTGTAATGGATTTGTAATTTTGAGAAGTTCTGTATCTTTCTCCCACAGGATCTCATTATACAACTCTCTTGGCTACTTTCCCTATAAGACAACTCAGAATAGATCCATGAACTGTTAAAGGAAATCTGGCAATACCAGCTTCAAATTGGAAAACAGAGGTGTTGTCCTGCATTTTTGCCTTCTGTTCATGTGGTCTCCTCTGGGACTGCTCAACCTCTGCTTTTGAAGCTGTGGAAGGTCCATCGTCCCTGGCCTTTCATGGCACTTCAAAATCAAGCTGATATGACAGCAGCTTCAATGACCGTATCTGCAGGCATTCTAAATGATGTAACGATTTGTTCAGTTTTTGGAACAGGGATGTATTTGGAGTGATCAATTATCACTTAAATTAACTTAAATTAAGCATCCAAATGTTTTTCCTTTTCCATTACTTGGATGAAAATCCGTAAAGAAATTACTGTTTTCCCTAGATACCGTAGGGACAATGTTGACTGAATAACTGTCTTCAAGACAAGTGTGTGTGTCTGTGTGTGTATATATATATGTGTGTGTGTGTATATATATGTATGTATATATGTATATGTGTGTGTGTGTGTGTATATATATATATATGAAAGCTGTGGACAGGCTGGAGCAAGTCAAGAGAAGGGCTACAAAGATGGTCAAAGGACTGGGAAGTCTGCCATATGAGGAAAGGCTGAGAGAACTTTTCCATTGGGAAAGTTCTTGATATCTCCATGGAACACCAAAACATCTCTTCTGAAAAGTCTCTTGTTTGGGGTGTTGTGTGTTGTTGTTTAGTTTGTTTGTGTGTGTTTGATTTCGTTTGTTTGTTTGTGGGGGGTTTTTCTGGTATTGGAAATATATTCTGTAAAGTCTCGAGTTTAATAGCCCTGGTTTGAAGAGAAAAATGGTATTTTTGACTGTGTAAGGCTGTACATTCAGGAAGAGATTTGGAAAACAGCACTCTCTGCATTAGCCAAAAATTCTTACTCCATGGAGCTCTGCACGATATCTGTACTTTCATATTTATGTTCGCAACTTCAGCTACCTAGTTTACCTAGTTACTTGAAATCTTTTTATTTTCTATTTGTGTTGAAACTTTACTGTGGCATTTTATTGCAGTTTCTCCAAATGAAGAGTCATTTGAAGATTTGACAGAAGAAAGTATAACACTTGCTTGGAACAATATTGCCAAACTAAAATTAGATGAGCAATATAAAATTCACAAAGAGTAGGTACTATTCTTTTCACAGTTAAAATTGTTCCATTTAATTGAGGGTGAGAGGGCATCTGCATGTCAGTCTGAATGATGGGTTAGGGCCTAAGGTAAATACTTTTCTTTGTGGAACAGCTATTGATTTGATTATGCAAAATGAGTTTGAGTATATGATGGGTTATCAATCCAGAAAAGGTATTTGTCAGCTTTATTTTTTTTTTTAATTTTTTTTTTGTTCCTAATCCAGCAGATATTGATTAGCCTTCTATAAAACAGTGATAGCAGCAGCCAGATAAAGTCTTCCATTTATTTATTTGTCTATGTATAATCCTAGGAGGACCTCACTTCTTCATCCTGTTTTATTTGAAAGCTTAAACCACTTAAATTCATCTGCCGTACACCTTGAGCTGCTGCTGTATGAGCAGTTTGTGAGGTCTCCAGCTACAAGTTTTCAGTTAATCCAGATAGCAAACTACTGGTCCGATGGTTTCCTAAGGAGCTGTGAGTGGGCAGGGGCACTTAAGATGAGCTTTGAAAATACCTAACAATGAACAGCAGCGGCTGCATTTTAAAGAACGGATTTTCCTTTGGCACCTTCCCTTGTCCTAGTGACTGGACTAGTAGGAGGGTTTCTTGCTACCTTAAGTGCAACTACTTTCTTGGTGGCTGTAACTCAATCTAGAAAAGAAGTATTTTCTTGTCTAGAAAACAAGGTAATATTTGTAGTGAGAAAGAGTCTCTGTTACCAGATTGTTAGGGTTAGGAAAACTTTGATCCTGAAAACGGACTGGAATTTCAGCTTTTGATTTTGATTTTTTTTTTTTTTTTTTTAACCTGAAGGCTGCTGAGAAAAAGAAAAAATAGAAGCAGATCTGTATAGCAGGATTTTGGCTGTGCAGAATAGTCTATGCTTCCTAATAACTAGTTCCGTGACATAATCTATATGTCTAAATTTCTAAACTATGTTGACTTTGCCAATGTCAAGTTTGAGGAGAAAAGACATGCAAGTTCTGATTTCTGACACATGAGGTGTTCAGTATCTGCTTGTAGGCAGGTTCCTGACTTCTTGTAGCTCATCCTAAATTGGAAAGACTGAAGGTGAAACTCTTTGTTCTGTCATTCTGATGAGGATGAAGTTCTTGGGGAACCTGTACTGGTGTTTCACATATTATGTCAAGGTATATTTTTGTCTCTAGGCATATAACATACCACTGTAGTGCTTTTCATCTCCTTGTATGTCTTTGCTCTTACAGAGATCAATTAACAAATTTCAGCTGTAGTCGATTTACAGTATGGTGGTTTAAGTTTCAAAACTTGTGAAATGACCTATAAGCTTACTTGTATTAAACAGGGCGATCACTGGAATAGCAGTCACTTGCAGTGGGTCGTCTGTTTTCACTACATCCCAGGGTAAGTATTATTGCAGAGGTATTTACTAGAACCTGCAGTGTAAATGCAGGCTAATGTTTTGTGAACAAAATGGCATGAAACTCTGACATGTAGTTAAGATTGAATCCCATTAATATCCTCCCTGAGAGCAAAATGAAGGCATTAATAGGGATATTTCTGGAATCGCTGAGTTCTAGGTTTTTTACAGGCATGGAAGGAGTGGCCCTAGTCTTTTGCCAAAATCAAGATTCTTGTTTTCACTTCATGCTCAGTTCCTTCTTACTGTTTGAGGGAATTTCAGTGTTTGTATGTGAAGGCTACTTCTGTTTGGCTTTTGGATTGTCGCATTTGCAAGTCATCTATTATAGAAATGAAGTTAAATATATATTTCCTGTAATTATATAGCTTAAATACATGAATTTTTTAAGTTTTAGACCACTTTGACTCATGGGTTTCAATATTATCTATATCTAGGCTTATGAAGGTGGTGATTTCTCTTTAGATACCAGAGTTATCTTAGAGTTTGATGGGCATGGGGAAGTCCATCTGTAACTGGTGTAAAACAGGCTAGTTCCAGGCTCAAGTCAAAACCTTTTATAAGAGTTTCTCAAAGACTATAAGAAACCTGTACCTGCTTTTCATAGTAAGATATTTGAACATTCAAACAGGAGCAAAATTACTAGCTTCTATAATATGAAACAGTCCTTTTATCTTCTATTTTGTCCATTATCCCCAGATTCAACTTTGAAGATGTTTTCCAAAGAATCAAAAACAATCCAGAGAAGTGTGTCCTTTTCAAACATGGTAAGTTGCTGTCAAAATAAAAACAAGATCACTGGGAATCTTCTGAGAGCTACTCAGAGAAATGGCTCTTGGCATTACATCGCTGCCTCTTTTCTTCCCCTGCCCACTCAAATGGATTGTGTGTGAATAATTCAGCAGAGTGAACTGAAACTCTTGTCAGGCCTCCAGGGAGACAGAGAGCATTCTGTGAACACGGACAGGGAGAATTAAATGGCTTTACTTCACTTCTGCACTATAATAGCTCTGTTCTGAGTTACCCTGCTATCCAGGGAAGGGCTCGTGGTAGACAAAGCTAGTCTGGCATGAGCAGAGGAGTCTTCCTGAACAACCTTGAACTGCCTTTAGGACCAGGATCACAAAGCTTAAATTCCATCCAGGTGCTCACATCCAGCATTGCCTTGCTGCTCCCAAGTGTTTGAAGGCTGCAAGTCAGCCAGCAGAGAAGAACCAAGCACAGGGAATGGAATCTATGCTGGGGAAATTTGAGCCATCCTTCCCCGATGAGCAGTGATCTCAGCAACCTCTGAACAACATTTTTCCCCTTCTTCTAAAACAGAACTTGGAAAGAGGTTCTATATTTGATTTTCTGAGCACAGACCTGGGTCATAGAGATTCATTCCCAATTGTCATGTTCAGAGTCCTTTATTGAGGCAAGGCACTAGGATATGTCAGCCTTCTCTATACCCTCATCTCTAGGGGGAACAAAAAAGGAAAATGGGTTGCCCAGACAGAAGCCATAGCATGCCCCAACGGGTCCCCAGGTAAGTTACAGGATCAGTACCCTGTGGTCTGCCACGGCACAAGGCAGGTAAATCTAGATACAGCAATCCCTAATGCTTTAGCCAAGGTAAACTTAGGAATGTCACTTCTTGGCACTGTAAAAAGGGAGCTCTTTGCCTAGGCTAAAAGTCAGATTTTCATGTGGAGGCCTTGTATACTTCTTTTTTTAAATTATTCTTCTCCTCTCTGTAATTTGAGTGCTGATTTGTTGCAGCAATGCTAGAAGCAGTAGTCTTTTTACAGTCCAGAAGCATACTGTTCTTTAGAACAAGTAGAAAACATGACCAGTAATGCTACTAGTAGAAGCACTGATTTTTTTTTTTTTTTTTTTTTTTTTTTCCTTTCTTTCTTTCTTTCTTTCTTTCCTCTTGCTGCTTCCAGTGATGGTAATGTAGCTAAGCAGCTGTCTGTAAAGAATGTTAAAGAATGTTTCTTGCTGAGAATAGTAGGAATTAGATTTCTTGTTTGAAAGAGCTGAGCTGATAAGTAACTGTCATGGAGAAGAAACAGAAAAGGAAACCTTCGTTTTTACTTTCTGTTAGCTGTTTGCATCTAGAATTGACAGTAGCTTACAAGATGAAGAGCTGACCTAGTTTCTCCTAAGTAAGGAATTACACGCCATGTAACTTTGAAAAAGGAGGTCCATCAGTTCTGCATGTTTCTGAACTTCGGTGCTACCTTTATATTTACCGGGAATTAAGTATTCTTGCTGTTCAATGTCTGACAATAAGGTTTTGCTTCATTAGTGTCCATATAGCACCTGTGTCTGGTATGTATAGAAGATTAAAATGGTTCTTGTTCTCCAAAAGCATGTTAATGTACTTTTGTTTGATTTGGGGTAAGAAATTGAACACTACTTTTTTTTTTTTTTTTTTTTCCTTACAGGCTTTGTCATCTTGTCTTATCTTACCAGGAGATACCACTGTCATAAGTTCTTCGTGGGACAATCATATGTGTGTATTTACTTCCTATTGACTTTATCGAATTACATTGCAAGCCTTAGTCGTCATATTTATGGTTTTAGATAAAGATACAGAAATTCATTGTTAAAACACAGTGTCTATATTTTTACTTTTTTCAGTAGATTTCTGTTAGACACTGTAGAAGCAAAGTTACTTTCATCGATTTACAAAAGGAAAGTTTACATTTTCTGAAGACATAATGGCTTTATATCCTCTTCCTGTCAGATATTTTTATTCAATTGCATTTGGAAGACAGCAAGACATCTTAATGGGACATGATGATGCAGTCAGTAAGATCTGCTGGTGTGATGGGCGTTTATATTCTGCATCTTGGGATTCCACTGTGAAGGTTTGCATATGAGTTTTTTATACTTCAATAACTATTTAAAGCCAGCGCTTTGTAATATTCAGCCAGCCAAATGCTTTGGGGTGGATGTCCCTGGTGTATTAGAACAATAACTTAGCTAGTATCACATTGAGTTTATTTCCAGAATTTCTTCTTCACATAGCTTTATCTCAAGTCTGTTTCAAAGCTAAAGGGTTACTTTAAAGAAATGTCATTGATTCTAACTTACTCTAAATGTGGGGGTTTTTGTATTTGTTGGAGGATTTAGAGTGTTTTGTGATCTTGACTGATGGTTCTGTTTGAGTGGAATAGGCTTCTAAAATGTTTAAGTTTAATAGTTTTGTAGCTTATGTTCTTCAGCTAAGTGGACCAGGAGCTTGCTAATCTGAGGAGCATGCCTACAGTTAGGTGGAAAGATAATTTGGAAGTTAGAGACAGGAAAGAATTTCCCAAAGCCTTCTGCGTATGGCTTTTTGGTAAGTATACATTCAGTGCAGTGACATACCCCTACTTAGGTAGACTTCTTTAAGCTACCTGGAATCAGCATAATCATGTTTAATATGTGGCTCTGCTTAGAATAAATGAGTTCAGGTGCTGTTTATTGCTCTGTATTCTGCCACGTACCCAAGACCCAAAGCTGACACGAGCCGCCCTCCTTTTAACGTGAGAATTCAGTACTGAAGAAACTCATCCAGAGTTACATTAATGCTTCCGTGAGCAAACTTAAATATGTGTGTTGTAGGTGTGGCACTGTGTTCCTGGAGAGATCTCGAGCAATAAAAAGCACCACTTTGAACTGCTTGCGGAGTTAGAACACGATGTTAGCGTAAGTATGTGGATATAGTATCTCTGACTTTAATGAGCAATTAATTTCCATATTCTAAGTCAAGATCTAGTGTTAAGGCACAAGGATTGGGTTAGGGGGCTAGGGGAGTGTGTTGTTTTGGGAAGTGTGTGTAGGGTTTTTTGTTTTGTGGGTTCTTTTTTTTTTTTTTTTGTCTGTCCTGTGCCAGTGTTGTCTGCTTCCTTGGTTGAAAAGTCCATGCCTGGTGACTGAAGCAACAGCATAAACAGAGGTTTCTTAATTTGCTTTGCTCAGCTTGTATGCACAAAGTTCCAGGGAGTAACAGGGAGGACTGGGATTTTTTGTTTGCTTGTTTGTTTTGGAAACAGACTAATGTTTTTCAAGTATTTTCATTGTTACAGCTTCTTTTTAACGCATCTTTGCCAAAGGCAAGCAAATGAAAAAGATTTTGAATTCTTTGCCATGCTACAAAATATATTACTGAATTTCAATGTAAATATATAAACACATTGTGTGCAGTGAATCATAAACGTGTAACTGCACACTCTTATTTATAGCCTCTAATGTCACTCTAGTAGGATATTTATTAATAGAATTACTGTGTGTTAAACCTTATTAATATTTAGTTTTTAAACAGGTCACAACATAGGCTGATACTGAAATAGTTCTGGTAACATTTAAGAATTGTACGCAAGAGAACTGGAAACAACTGACAGTCAGGAAGTTCTTTAAAAGTAAAGAAGAAAGTCTTCTGTCTAGATGGAAAAGTATGGGTACTACAAGTAGTCTGAAATGTCAGTTTGCATTTCTGATTCTTCAAAGAAAAAGCATTTTAAAATATCAAAGGGACCAATCATTTACTTTTTATAGGCACAATTTTTAATAATTGTACTTAATAAGGATGTTACATAATTAAACGTAAAAGCTTTTTGTAAATGAAATACCATCTTATGGATAATAGGCTTGCTTTGTGTATGTTTAAAACCTGTCTCAATATGGCTCACATGAAAGAATAGAAAGATCTTGGGATGTTTAACTTCCTAGGTGAATACAATCGACCTTAATGCTGCAAATACCATACTAGCATCTGGAACCAAAGAGGGTACCATCAGTGTGTGGGATGTTACTACAGCAACGGTGCTGCACCAGTTGCCGTGTCATTCTGGGACTGTGTTTGATGCTGCTTTTAGTCCTGGTACGTTGGATTTCAGTTTTCAATATGTTGGGAGATTCAATGGGAATCTCATTCTTGAGATCATGTAATATACCCTTGTTATTGGAATTACTACTTTAAGGGGGATGGTGAGATATTTTGGATTGATAAGCATCTCCATTACAAGGAATTCCTTAGTTGTACACAAGACCATATTGGACTATAGACCAGTTGTGTAGAGTCTAAACCAATTTTGTTTATCATTGCTTGCTTTGAGACTTAATTTACAGTACGCTATCTATAAGTAAGTGGGTCGGGCAATGTCACATCTAACGTGCTGGACCACAGACTGCCTTGGGAACTAGAACTGAATGTCTAAATGTGCTTTTCTGTTGTTGTTTCTTTTGTTTGCTTTTTTTTTTTCTTTTGTACAGACAGCAGACATCTACTCAGCACAGGAGAAGACTGTTGTTTTAAAGTAATAGATGTACAAACTGGAATGCTTATATCTTCTGTAACTGCTGATGAGCCACAGAGGTAATTCTGAGAACACACAGATTATGAAACTGTGTGGCCAACTCACTTAACTGTGGAAATGCTTGATTGTTGGTGGTAGCGAATGGAAAGGGCAGGAATACTGGCAACTATGTTTTATCAGATTACTTTTGAAAGTGCAAAGGCTGACACTCTAGCATGTTCACAGAATCAGAGAATGTTAGGGATTGGAAGTTGTGCAATTATGGTCAAGCTTTCCAAACTGGGACAAAATCAAATAGGTATCTATGCAAATAACTTGCATTTTTTTCAGCAACCTTAATTTCCATGAAAGATGATGAGAGCTGTAGCTAAGCAGCTCTTCCAGCAGCTCAGCTACTGAAATTTCTAACAAGTAGACAGTTCTCTTACTTGAATCATCTCTGTCAACAATCTTTATTTTGGTTGGGTTTGGGTTTTTCTTGCAGTGCTTCCTTTTTGTTTTGATAATCTAGGAAAATATTGGCTATTATAAAGAGTGATCGCTTTTTTCACAAACAAAAATGCATAGAGTTCTCTATGGTTTATCGGGAAAACAAATGGAACACTTACTCAGTTACTGGAGTGAAAACATGACAGCCAAACATGGAGTACACTTGGTTTCTTGTGTGTGTATATACATAAATATATATGTATATGCATGTGTATATATATTTTTTTTCTTCATCTATTTCCCCAGAAGTTCTCTTTGCACTTCAAGTAATTTTTTTGGGAACATGAAGTGACAGAAGTGAAAGTGGTGGTTCATGAAAGCGCTTGGGAACTCACACATGTACAGCTGACCTGGTCCTCTTCTGTTATAGGAATATGTTTCCTCCTCCTGCCAGGAGAAGTTCTGGCTGGGCCCAGGGCAGTCAGAGGAGCAAGTTTGGATCATGACCCTTTAAAATAATTTGGGAATAACCTTTCCAGAAAGACTGTTAAAGAGTAGAGTTTCCTCCAGTGTCATACTTCCATTTTCAATTATTTTTTGGCTTAGTCAGTTTGGAAATGTTCAGCGCTTATTATACAAAAGCTTGAAGTGAACTGATTTCAGACTCGCTTGCAGGTGCTTCAAATGGGATGGAAATACCATCTTGTCAGGAAGTCAGTCTGGTGAACTACAGATTTGGGACCTTCTTGGAGGAAAAGTTATTGAAAGAATCAAAGGACATACAGGTATGCCTGAACTGTTCATATTCTCAAATCGAGTGGAAGGTTCCTATTTTCCAGCTCTGTTAGTACTGAAAAGTTTGAGAGTCATCTGCTCAGTGAGTGGGTTGTTGTTGATATTAGTGTTACCTGGAACACTAGAACTAGAAGTAGGTCCACATGAGCCTCCAAGGAAATTTCATAGCAGTGGAGGAATATTGCTGTTTACAAGACTGACCAAAGGTAAATGACTTAAGATTTTTCTAATTCACACAATATCACGAAAGTCAATATTTTTCTACCTCATAGCCCTAATAAAGTGTAGTATAGACTGTACTATATACTTTGTCAAAGTTCATCCAGACTGTGAGTCTAACAACAGATTAAATGATGTGCACTACAGAAATTGTTTTGGATGAGGTTTTACAGACTTCTTAAATGTATCTGTATAGTCTTCAGTAGATTAGCAACCAGGATGCGTGAAGGAGAAAAACTACCTCAGTTTTATTCAGTTTGGTTTTCAAGGCTGCCTTCATGAACAGTTAGTTCAAACTTCCCTACTGTAAACTTGTACTCTGGAATTTGACCTGTATAGGGATCATTCTGTAGCTGGAGGAATCTTTAGAAGTGGGCTTCTAGGCATAAGCTAGATGTGAATACACCATTAATACAAGAAGTCCAAATGGTAGAGTGAAAAATCTAGAGAAACCTCCTCGTGTTGTCCCCATGAATCTCTTAGCCAGTGTGCCATCTGCGTTCTGTGCTGCAACTGATGCTGTCCCTCTGGTACCCAAAGTCAGCAGAGGCCATGTAGCATGAGATCATTACTGTGAAAAAGAGCAGCCACCTCGCAGCCTACTAAAACTCTTCTCAGCATATGTGGTGTCAATGTAATCCAAACTAATGATCAGATGATCCTAAACCCTTAAAAAGATCTGTTCCATCACCTTGAGTACCGTTTGCGTTTGGATTTACTTGTTTGGTTGGTTTTCTTTCCCCTAGGTGCTGTAACGTCCATGTGGATGAATGAACAGTGCAACAGTGTTATTACGGGAGGGGAAGACAAACAAATCATGTTCTGGAAACTGCAATACTAAGTGCCTTTCCCTCCAGATATTTAAATGAACTCTTATTTTAAACCAAACCTTTTAAAGGAACTTAACTGTGTGCAATGATGGCTGCTGAAGTTCAACGAGACAGGAAGCTTTGTTCAGCTACAACTTTCTATGTTATGGTGACTTCAGTGAGAGCTCTTAACTACCCTAGAGTATGCATTTGTTTTTCATGGACTATCATGCTGAAAATGCTTGTCTAAAATTATATCTGAGATGAAATTAAAGACCTATTTTTCTGTAATTAAAGAGCTCTTAACTTGCAGTCATTGTTTGATTTGCGTAGAATGCATCACAGCATGCTGTTGGAACTGGTTTCAAAGAAGCATTTGCATTCTTGAGTCTTTAAGGGTGCTTGCGACTAACACCACGTCTCACGACATAATGTATGTGCCTCTTGTGTAGCAAACCTTTCTTCCTAGTGAAGAGACAATGGTAAATACTGATTTGGATGCTAAGGCAGCTGTTGTTCTGAGCAGTGGTCAGTCTGACCCACTGTCTAGTCTTCAAATGTGGCTATTTGCAAAGGCATGGAGGAGAATAAGAACATAGTCTATATTGCTTTTTCCTATTGGAAAACAGCACTAATGTATTAGCCTGAAAAGAAGCCACACATTAAACTGATCCCCTAACAGAGAGCTGTTACACATATATGTAGTGTCTTGATATAGATCTTCCCCTAATACTGTGCCCGAAGTGATCGGTCATCTCTTATGCTCTATTACAACTGCCTTTCCTCACTTCCTTTACTCTACTTCTCTTAAGAATCTTCAGCATCTTTGTGGTTTGTTTGGTGTTTTCAATCTCTTTCATCTTTGGGATGAAATTTAATGATTGATAGCATTTAAACAGAGCTGCAGCTCCTGGGGTTATTTAATCCCTTGTTGTCTTAAGCCAGTGACAAAGCAGTGTTGCACTAGGCTTACATTCTCTGTAGGACTTAAAGGTATGATTTCCTGCAAGGGGCTGTCCTGAAGTTAAAGACTTGAAATAGTCTTTAAATGGCTTATTACAGCAACAAGCTGTTCAGATGTTGCCCCAGTTTGACCCAAGATCAATATTTATTTCTCTGGTGTTCTCTGCTGCTGGTATGAAGAAGCCCTGTTGCTGTGTCCAGGACAAGCACTCTGCTAAACTATGTTCAGTCAGTCCTTGTCCATAGACATCCTGCCTTGGTTTTTACACCTTACGCCTATTTCAGGGCACAGCTGGTTTAGCATTGTAAAACAATTGTTTTATGGTAAGGGGCTGTCTTTTCATTCCCTCAGATTTTTATTATGCTGGACTTTGAACTTTTCCATAAGGTAATGGAATGTTAAAGCAAACAGGCACTTCAGCTGCATTACGCACTTGGCTTAGAAAATAACTGAATTTTTGTGTAACGAACGTGTGTGGTGAAAGATTAAGCCATGTCATGCATGCCTGCTGTTACCAGACTTAATGTCACAGCAGAATGGTTGGTGTCTGCCCTGTTTCTTTATCTTTCATTATGTTTATTTCTGAAACGTATCTGTGTGTAGGCAAAGACAACGTAGAAACCCACATTCTACACTTGTGTGGAAATATCTCGAGTGATTTCTGGATTGCATTGAAAGCTTTTTTTATGTGTTTTTAAGTGTATCTATATTGCTTGTTTACCTCCACCCTATTGTATTTTTCCCCTGGCCCACAAAGCTTAGGTTTTTCTGCATTACAGTACCAGCCTGGGTTTAAAACCTTTAGCACATCCTACTTTTGTATTCTGTTCCTGCTAATGTGCAGTTTTGCAACTCAAGTTATACTCCCCTGTGCTTGAAAATCACAAAGGAATTACTCAAGCAATAGTAAAGTACACATGTTCACACCTGTTTTCTTGATGCTGTCTTATCCAAATTTGGGGCACAGCTGTGCTCCTTTGTCACTAGGTGGCCTCCTACTGCTATAAACCAAGGGAAAGTGACCCTGAAGTTTGTGACCTGTGACTTTAGCAACCTCAGAGAGAAAATGCCCTTAATTTTGGTTAAATACAGATGTACACAATGCGTAGCTCCCAAGTGAATCTGAGGTTTGCTTTCTGCTGCAAAGCATCCTCAAAAACCAGAGCCCTCAGCCAGCTGTTTCATTGCTTAGAGCAGCCTTAGTTATGTGGGTTTTTTTTGAGGGGGGGAATCAAGTTAACCCTATTACCTGGTTATATCATCAGTATCTTTTTTTTTTTAATCAATCAGATGTGTGCAAGAAATTATGTGTAGACCAATATTTTCTTGTAGCATAACTCAGTTTGTCTTCATGCATATAACCATAGCTTACTCTTCAATGCAAGCTGGTTTCTGCATGAAAACAGGTTTTTCATTAGTTCTTTTGCTTCTGGTTGCTATGTACTACAGCTGGAGGGAAAACAGTACTTGTACTGAAGTTCTACCTCTATATTAATTCCAATAGATCTCCCCTCTAGTTAGAGCTGTCTGCCTGATAAAAAAGTTTGGATTCTTCTCGCTATGTACTTGTGTTCCTCCAACTTGTTTTTGTTCCAGTTTACTTTTAAGTTTTAGTAGACTTAATAGGAAATCACAAGGTTTTAGGTTTGCTTGAATAATTACTTTTAAAGAAGGTTGAATCCATACAGAGCTGGCCCCTGCAGAATCATCTGCTCTTAAGTGAAAACTGGTCAGATGCAGAGCTCAGCATTTCAATCATACATTGTTTTGGGCTCAGCAAACTTGCTCCCCAAGGAACTCAGAGATGACTGCTACAGGGCACGGGCCCTATGCCCATAAGGCTGAATCATACCAATGTTAGATGAAGCCACCAATTACTGCCAGTAAGCACTTGCTGTGGTGGTTCCAGAGACCTATCATTTAGTAACCAAACAATCCAATTAAAGTGAATCCCAGAATGAATTTGATCGCCACTACAGCCTGCAGGAGTGTAATGATTTTCCCTCATTTACCATAACTGAAAAATTCATTTGAGAAAGAAGCAGCTACAAGACAGACTCTTGTTGCCAGGCACAGCTGAGTTTACACTGCTAAACAGTACTCTGAACCTCCTAGGTTGCACAGCTGAAGCCTGGATCAGAGCTTTAAAAAAAAAAAAAAGAAAAAAACTACTCACCAAAACTGGTATTTAATTTCCTATCACTTAAGTCTTAGTTGAACATGCCTATGCCCCAGGCTGGTGTGTTGACTGCAGCTAGGCCTCCACTGAGTTCACACAGAATCACAGAATGGTTGGGGTTGGAAGGGACCTCTGGAGATCATCTAGTCCAACCCACCTGCTAAAGCAGGTTCACCCAGAGCAGATCACACAGGAATGTGTCCAGGCAGGTTCTGAATGTCTCCAGAGAAGGAGACTCTACAACCTCTCTGGGCAGCCTGTTCCAGGGCTCTGGCACCCTCAAAGTAAAGCAGTTTCTCCTCATATTCAGATGGAACCTCCTATGTTTCAGTCTGTGCCAGTTGCCCCTCATCCTATCATTGGGCACCACTGAAAGGAGTCTGGTCCATCCTCTTGACACCCACCCTTGAGATACTTATAAACATTGATGAGATCCCCTCTCAGCCTTCTCTTCTCCAGACTGATCATACCCAGCTCTCTCAGTCTCTCTTCATAAGAAAGGTGCTCTAGGGCCCTCATCATCTTTGTAGCCCTCCACTGGACTCCCTCCAGTAATTCCTTGTCCTTAAACTGGGGAGCCCAGAACTGGATGCAGTGCTCCAGATGTGGCCGCATCAGGGCAGAGTAGAGGGGGAAGAGAACCTCCCTCCACCTGCTGCTCATACTTCTCAATGCACCCCAGTTTCTTATTCATCTGCCCCACAACAGGATGAGTAAGAGAATCAGAAGGGCAAAAGCTAGGAAAATTTGTGGGTTGAGATGAAAGACAGTTTACTAAGTGAAGAGTAAGGGGAAAAGGAAAAAAAAAAAAAAAAAAATGAAGTGATGCAAAAGCGATCACTCCCCACCTCCCAGCAGCAGCAGACTGATGCCCAGCCAGTCTCCAAGCAACAGCTACTTTGGAAAAACTCCCCCCAAATTATTGCTGAGCATGATATCAAATGGTATGGAATTTTTCTTTGGTCAGTATGGTTCAGTAGTCCCAGCTGTGTCCCCTCTCAGCCCCTGGGCCACCCCCAGCCTATTCCTGGAGTCAAGGGACAGAGCGAGAAGCAGAAAAGGCCCTGACACAGTGCAAGTGCAAGCACCGCTCAGCAACAGCAAAAAAATTGGGAGTGTTATCACCACTGTTTTAGTCACAAGCATCAAAGATGGCACCACACCAGCTGCTGTGAGGAGAGTTAACTCCATCCCAACCAGACCCAGTACACCCAGCAAGCTGCAAACTGTCTCAGAATGAAATTGCAGCTACGCAATTAGATGTCTGGTGGAACAGCCAGGCTGCTATTCCATCTGTTAAGCTGAAGGTACAAAAAGTTAAATATACCTTGTCTGAAGTATCCCAGATCTACCCTTTTAAAACATTTCAACATTGTAGGCAGTGAGCTTACTCAGCAAGCTCTTATAAACTGCATTTCTTATCTTCAACAAAACAAGCCTGTCTTGGCTCATCTTAAGAATCATGCACACAATATCTAAAGGTTCCGTCATTTATTTGGTTATTTCTGAATTCTTAAGAACATGGTTAAGGCAAGAGATAAGCATATTAGTTACAATTTGTATAACAAGTAATAAAAAGATTTGAGTATCTGTACACTACACTGCTTACTTACTGAATGATGCCTTTAGCTATATTCAGCTTAGCTGGCATTCTTGTGTAAACAGTATTTACCAGAACAAAAAAATTAACTAGTACTAGCCATACTTCTAATACGCTACTTCAAATATACCCTTGCAAACAGAAAGCAGTAAAAATACTTATTTGTCTTAAACGTGCAAAGCACAGCATTGTTCTAGGTAACAACATGTAACTTTGCAAGTGATATCTGGTTCCTTTAGTCACAATGGCTTATAGTAGTAGTAAACTAAATAAAAGACCTACGAAAAGTCATAACACAATTGGAATTTCACATTTGTCAAGCATATAAGGCGACAAGTTTTACAGTTTGTGAATGAACAAGATATGTTGAACTCTAACATTCCCAGCCATTATAGATGCAAATGCTTGATGCAGCATATCTCTTCTCAGCCTCCAGAAAGGCTCATGTGCAGAAGAAAGAAATCACTGAGTATAATAGCCCAAGTTTACTGGAATCATCATGATATATACGTGCACACACATACACGATGCAGGTTTAGACTTCAGGAATGGAGTGATCCATCAGGCTTTTCATAATGCTAGTTGCCATCCTAAAGAAAAGGAAAAGGCATTCAGTTTTGTAAGGCAACTGTAGAAGACCACTACGGCTCCTGATCCCTGTATCTTTGTCATCACCAGCCCTTTAGAAAAAATTTAGAAGTTGGCCGTTTACTCCACTATTTTTGACAACAAGTATGTTACTACAGAAAGCTGCGCCAAACCGCACACGCAGCAGCTCACAAGACTCAAGGTTTTTATTAATAATTGGGCGAGCAACTTCAAAAAATGTATTTTTGCAGGAGAGATCTAGCTGTGGAAAGCCAGTGCTGCCAAAGAATTAGAAAAAACAACAACTACATCCTGCCAAGGATCATGTTTACATCACCAGAATTAGTTGCACTAGAAACAGCATTTTAGTTACAAGGTAACAAATGCTTGTGTTATTCATGTACTTGAAAGATCTCAGAGACTAAAGTTCAGTCAAATTATGTTTAGAAAAGGGTTTTTCAAGAGAAGAAAAGGCAAAGGAGCATCACTAATATATTAATAGTTTAAAAACAGAACCAAAATACACTTTTTTGACTAAAACCATCAGGTTAAGCAAATTGTCAGACTCCCTCCACACCCTCTCCAGCCTCAATTTTAAGTTTGTAATTAGGTCTTATCAGAAGCACATTTTATTTAACCTACCAAAAAAAAAAAAAAATAGTCACTGTCACCTTGATTATAATTAACTCCATGGCTGCTTGGTTTATTACCTACCTCTTTATGATATACTCATAAATACTGGAAGGCATGACAGTAATGGTCACTACGTTTCCAGCTGTTGCCAAGATGTCTGCAATCTGGGGGTCCTGTTATTAAAGAAGTCAAATAAGCAACATTAATCAAGCAGACTAATAAAGCAGCAGTTCAAGAGCTTTTTCTAGACACATTTCACGCAGCTTATAAAGACCTGCAACTCCTTGCTTGGAGTATTTAACCTTCAGGGCAAATCACTGAACCTGCAATACCACTTCACAGATGTTTGGTTATCAGTATCTTGCACAAACTGACTAGAGAAGAGACACAGATATTATACACAGAATTCTTACTAGAATTTGATACAAGCTGGCAGGATGAAGCTTATTATGCATTGCCAGCAAAGTTAGACTAAAAATAAAAACTGAGGGTGAGACTAGCCAGGTAGATGCAGAAAGGAAGAGAATGAGTTGCCCTGCCTACTGACATAAAATTGCGAAGAAGCCTCAAAACATATGCCTCTCCAATCAAGTTGTTACCTCTCATGACTTAATTCCTCATTTTATGAACATTCATCAACATATTAATGTCCTTTCCCCTGTCCAAAATACAATTACCACACGCAGAGAGCGTACAGCTATCCACACTCACCACACACTACTTATTTTACCTTCAATCCAATTACATTCTGGCCGTTGATTTCACAGATGTTGTGCTCTGTAAGAAGTCCATTTCTTGCAGCAGAACTATCTTTCACTATTGAGGTTATTTTTCCATTCTTGAATATGAAACCAACATGTCCTGTGCTGTCCTTATGCATAGTAATAATTCGTTCAAAAGGCCTACAAGGAAGGAAAAAGACATTTAACATGTAAAACTATGTTAGTCTACTAAACCACAGAAAGTACCACATAATTATTGCAGCATCTTTGACTGAGTAAAAGTAATTGTACTCTGAGAGACTCATACATCAACTACAATGAAAAATAGTTGGGTTTTGTTAATATTTGCTAGTTTAATCTCTTCTTTCCAGGCTGAAGTCACAGTGCACTTGTAAACTTGTTTCTAAACCTTACACATTTTCCTCTGTTCTGCAGATATTCCACCATCTTGATTAATAATAGTAATAATAATAATACAAAAACCTCACACAACATCCGCACAAACGTACACACAAATGACCAATAAAAATTAAGTTTTATCTACAAATGTTAAAAGGTAACTAAAATAGTGCAGGCAGTTTAACAACTGTAGTCAGACCACAGGATTCTGGAGTACAAGGCTTCCCCAAGAACAATTCTACTGCTTTACAAACAATAAACCTTCAAGGCACATATTAAACTGTCAGTAAATCCAGCAAGGGGTTGGGGACTGGGGCATAGAAGTGATAGGGAATCTACTACCACAATATCTTGATTAAATACAAGATAGAAGCAGCAGCTGCCCTGACAGAAGTAGCATGTCCTCCCCTGGGTCAAACTCGGTTCCTAAACAAGAATGAACACTGAAAAAGCTTCAAGTCACATACTTAGTCATATCATGTA
Source organism: Caloenas nicobarica (assembly GCF_036013445.1). Classification (NCBI taxonomy): domain Eukaryota; kingdom Metazoa; phylum Chordata; class Aves; order Columbiformes; family Columbidae; genus Caloenas; species Caloenas nicobarica. The sequence goes on along the minus strand of NC_088246.1, from coordinate 125,710,390 downwards.
TTAACTGCCTTCTCACAGCTACTGACCTTAAGTGGAATCTGAACTACTATTACAACACACAACTAGCTAGAAGCTCATTATTTAATACGATTAAGAATCTGTATTGATTCACCACACATACTTTTAGCAAAACTGGCATTAATTCATAGGTAAATAACAGAGTTCACAAAAAACCTATCATGCTAAATAAAAATGCAAATGTGTTCCTTACGACAGTGAATATTTTTGAAAAAGCAATAAGAGATGGAATCAAAAGTATCAGCAAAATACAAGTTGTGTCCAAAAAAAGCAAAGAACTCTTGAATTCAAAGTTTAAATTTGACTTGTGCTATCACTTATTAATTTAACCTTCAAGAAATGCTAAACCTCATCACACCCCAGGCAAGCATGTGCTGGAAGTTTACAAGTTAACAACTATTTTGTCTGTTATTTTGACTGTTCCCCACAAAAGGGACATTTCTGAGGATATTTACTATTGAAGTACATGGACAAACAGATTTTGTAACACCTGCAGTGCTGCTCAAGCAAGGGAAGACCAAAACCCCAGTGAATTACCCAGAAATGGATAATAACAACCTGTATCTGCAGTTAGTTTTACCTGTCCCGAATGATCATGGAAATCCTTTCTCCAGGAGCCTGTTTCAGAACTTTATGCGCTTTATCAGAACTCCATCCTGCGCAGTTTTCACCATTGATCTGCAGAACTTGGTCCCCAAACCGCAGACCAGCGAGGGATGCTGGAGAGCTTGCCTGAACTAACTGGACAAATATACCCTACAAAAGAGAAAAGGAAAAAGAAAAAAAGAATGTTGTTCTTCCTTGAAGATGAAGACCAGTCACAGAACACACAGCACTTTAGCGCTTTTAAGTTTCCCATTCTCTATGTAATACCACAGAAATGGACAGAAGGACTTGCTAATTATCTCTCCTTAAGATGCATTTTTGAAATTTCAGTCTGCTTCTGCATGTCTTTTAAGAGACTGACAAATAACGCTAGAATAAAGTTAGGAAATAGGCACATTGTTCTTTCTAGAAATTAAAATAGGACAAGAGCATTATATTAAAGCCTTATTTGAAGGGGTACATACTATTCTGCTTTAACAAGAAATCTGAAACAACTGGATCAAGATAGACTAGTGGTAAATTTGCGTATCTCTTTGTGCATTTGACTAATAATTCCTTTGCAAGGCATCAGTCTATATATTGCTGAATTAGTTTTCTGGCTATGCTAGGAACTCTATGGCAGATTTTTCCTTCTTTTGCAACCCTATTATTTTTCAACTTCTTATTGACTATGATTTCTTAGGACCTCAGGTAAAAAAAACCCAAGGCTTTAAAAAAATATTTCTAGTCAAAGTACCCCCCAAAATCAAGTAAAGCATATCAAGGGAAACTGTAGAGAATACCTTCTCAGGAGGAGAAAAAAATTATGTTACTCAAAGAAAAACCCAGCATTTCCCGGGTTAGAACTACAAAAAGCACTTTAACCCTATAGGAAGCCTTGAATACAATTTTTTAAAAACTTTCATATTAACTGGCCTTGCTAAAATAACCCCAAACAAACAAACAAAAAAAAGTGTAGCATTTTCCACAGTAAGAATCAAAACATACTGAAACACAGAAGCTCCACAGCAGGTTTAAGGATCTTTTCCAGCTATGTTCATGTTAAGGGAAACTCAAAAAAGGCCAAAATTACTTTTTATCTATCCTTACTTTTCTCACCAGCAACACATTGTACAAATTTATTAAAAAAAGAGCTACTTGTAAGCCACAGGCAGTTCTCTGAATAATGCTGAACTTTAAGTACAGCCCAGCATTTCCACAGAGAAAAATCTTGAACTGCTAACAAGTATCACAGCAGCTTTGCAAAGACAATTTCACGCTTTAAAGTGAAAAAAATTTACAAGGATTTTTCAGGTGTTATAAAACATATGGAAGTAAATTGCTGCTGCAAATTTAGATCTTAGTCCAAACAGCTGTAACTCTATGTACTCCTCTAATCAGAGACTTTCAAATTCTGATAATGTACAAGCATTACACAACAGGCAATTTTCTGACAGTAAACTAACTTCACTACTAATTTAATCCAGTAGTAAGATCTCTATAGGCAAAAGCAAACTTCTATACTTACATTGTCAACAGACTTAAGGCGAAGTCCAATTTTGCCATCTTGATCTTTACATAAAATTGCTTCGCGGATACCTTGCTTAATCTCTGCTCTGCGTATTCCAATATCATTTCCTGTCACTGGAGCTACCATGTAATTAGTAGAAGGTCGTGTTACCAGTTGCTGATTAAAACAAAACAGCCAGACAGCTTAGTTTCAACTTTTTAAAATAGCTATGCATCAGTTTATATGAAGTGATATTTAAAAAGAAAAACCAAAAAAACCACAGATACCAATTAAGTCACAACACCAGCTCTTGCCCACCCCACCTCTCAACATTGGAAATACACTGCTCCGTTTAAGACCAGAGAAAAACACGCACTGTAACTTAATTATTTTATCAGTCAAGTATGGTACTTAAGACAAATAGTAGTCTACTCTCTAGAATGCTAGATATACATTTAGTCTTTCTACTTCTGCTTTCCAAAACATGCTTGGTTGGTACCTACACCCTGTGGCTGAGCAGCTGCTGCCACTGGCAGGTTTCTCTGCACTTCTTCCTCACTGAGGCTCAGGCCCATATACTGAGAAAGTTCCGGATACAGTCTGGGGTACAAGCCTATAGGAGAAAAAAAAAAAAAAAAAAAAAAAAAAAATCAATAAAATTGTTGGTTTAAGAGAACAGTTACCGCTTTCATATGTACAATTACTTCAACAAAACTTGTGCTATTGTGATGAATTTAATTTGAAAATTATGACAGAAGACCCACTTGAATACGAGCTGTTATTCCAGCCTAGTTTAGAAAAGTAACCAGACAAGGAACACTTCTGAGATAACGAGCTCACAGAGAACTTTCAGTTTCTGTTACTCCATTCACCCTTATTGCACAAACATTAGATAGATGGTGATAAATTCCAAAAACAATGTTGTGCTGTAGCCCGAGAAGACATGCCCTTGCTCCAAAGCTTGTGGGGGACTACTCTCCCCACCTCCCCAAACCAGGTGTGCTGGAGAACACACACACAGAGTGACCTTCCACCAACTGCAAGACAGCGTTCTCAAGAGGCGACCATGCCAAGGACATTCCAGATACCAGGCATGGAAAAGTTCCTGCAGAGGACACCCTCCTGGCTGCAAGGTCTACAGTGCAGTCTGCTTTAAGAGTCTTCGTGAGCAGCTGTCATTTTCTCACAGCATCCAAATGAAGTATTCAGACATGCTTCTCAACACGACTAAACAAACAGAGTCATTAAAATATCCAGCAGGAGATACCTCTATGCCAGAGAGGAGTGGGGCACAGGGAGTGGGTGGAAAGGAAGTTGAACTAGCAGACTCGTCAGACCTTGAGTTGAATCACTCTGGAAATACGCTTGATATTGCTCTTGACATTCCACAGACAATTAAATGGCAGGATTTAGCAAGTGGCAGTTACGAGAACTCTTAAAGAGTCCACCCGCCATTCTCACCGAATCAGTGGGGACAGAAAAGACAGCTTGGAAAGCGAGGTAGTGCAAGGGATGGGGCCTTGGGAGCAAGGAGCCTCCCCAGTTCACAAAGCTTGGGTTTCCAGTGTTCATTTGTGGGTACACGTACAAAACCAGCTATTAAAAGAATCCACATTTGACCAGAAATGGAAAGGAACTTTTCTGGGAAGAAACACAAAGGTCACTGCAAGGTGAATTCCAGTGTAACTGAGAGAATTTTTTGCTCCTTAATACTTTCAGTGGTCATGTTTGCATTTGGCTTCACATCCGAGCTGTCTTGTCTGATCTTATTTCCAGATTGATCTATTAGCTTATTTCTTCATCAATATTGATTATTAAGCTTTTAATGAATATTTCTTCTATGTTTGTCTTTTGCTTGTGCTTTCCAGCTCCTAGGGTTATACCACATTTAACGTTGCACAAGAGTTCTACAGCTACTCAATTTTTCTCTTTTGTTCTTCAAAGACCACAACACAGGAAGCATCTTTGCTGGCTTTATTACATTCTCATTCAAAACATAGACACCTCCGAATAGCAGAAAGCATCCAAAAGTTCTTATGTTGTATGTTCTCCTGCCTCTGCCAGGACAGAGGTATTCCCAGCAGGTTTGGCACAACCTATAGATGGTGTAGGCCTTCCTTCCTTTGGGATATATTGAGTGATTAATCACTCTTCAGCCATACACAAGGTGAGGTCAAAATTGTGTCATTTGGCACAAAAATTGTAGGAGAATTCCAACTCTGGACAGCAGAAAGAAGGCTGCCAGAAAAGGACTGCTGAAGCAAACTTAAATCTGGTCTGTGAGGTTAGGCCAGGTAAATGTCTATTCCAGAAAGGATCTATGAGAGGTGGCTCTCTGGTGAGCTACACAAACTCCTGCTTTAACGTCACCTTAGACACAACAGCACCAAGAGGAGAACCGGTTACATCTGCCAAGCTTTCACATCTGATCCAGCAGCATTCTTGACAGCTGTTCCAGTACCGCTGCTGGTGATGCTGGTTAGAGGTTTCAGGCCTTTTAGACCAAACATAACTTAGTAGCCCAGAGCTCTAAACTCAAACATACCTGTGCCCCTTCTTGGATGTACATGTGCATGGCAGAAGGAGAGGAAAAATGGGTACAAGTCATTCAGCTTTAGGTCTGATGGATTTCCCTCCAGACATTTGATTCCAAGATCTGTTGGAAGCTTTATGTTGACAGTCTGACAAGATTAAGTTCTACCTTCCTGGGCACTTCTCTATTGACAAAGATTCCTGTTTGTTTGTTCCCAAGCGAGTTCATATGGAGAGGAAAGACACTCAGACTCATGCTGCCTTCTAAAGCTTACAAAAAAAAAAAACAAAACAAAAACACCCACCACCACAAAAATCCCACTTAATAAGGACAACTAAGTTTGTTAGGTCAGAGTTAAAAAGAGCTCAAATGGTACCAACAGCAGATCTTGTTTTGTTAGGTTCACTTGGAAAAGATTTCAACAAGTTAGAAGGGTTTACCACAACTTTCTATTATAAACAAACACTGTTTTTTGACTCCTATACCACCACCAAGGTGGTTTGGGGCAGATGGAAGGGTGTTGGCCTTTCCAAAAAGGCATAGTTTCACCCTTAGTGAACAGAACTACCTATTTATAGGTATTTTTGACTGCACTGTAACTTTAGGTTTTCGTAACTGCTTTCCACAACATTAGGATGCTATACAGTACGCGAGCTTACCTCCATCATGAGGAATGGGAGCAGAAGCTTCAGACAAGATTGCTGGATTAGCTGGATTTGAAGAAAATGCAGTCTGAGCCTAAAAACAAAGAAACTCAAGTATGTTATCTTGTAGAAGAAAAATCTATGAAAACTTTATTAAGCAGCCAGGAGAAGGAAGTATTTTCTTTTTACTTGTACATGCTAGTTATTATTATTCTTGAAGCTCTGAAGTCAATCTTTTTTTTTTTAAAATAAATAGCTTCAATACAATATGCTGTAGTAGCATCAAACTACTGCAGCAGATCAACTTTTATCTTCCTCAGTGATAATGCAGAACGGCTTTTCTGTCAATCTGGTTTGGTTTTGTTATTAAGCAAGTTAAAGAGCATAAGATCTTAAAAGACACATTAAACTTGGCTGACAAAGCTTTATAACTTTAAGTTTTAAGGTACAACCTTTGGCAGAGTGTTTTGTGATTACTTTTTTCAGCCAGCTAGCAGCCATTTTTCTCTCTTCACCATTTACATACATTATTCCCGAGTTCTGCCACAGCCCTTTACAGGTTGTGAGTTAAGTTCCACACAATCCAATGCTACCAGTTTAACGCCCTCTGAAAGAAACAGACCTTATGAGATGATTTTTCTACAGAAGTTGCCACTACAGTGAGCTCACTCAGCTGGCTTTCTATATTGCTCAATGACTTAAAAATATAAGAGACCATATTAAAGCAAGCCAGTTTCTCTCCTTCTCAGTACCTCAGCTACTACTTTTTTGGCCTTGTGTAATCACGACCAGTCAAAAACGCTGCTGTACAGAGGCCTGCTAAGTCTGATGGAAATGGCTAAAATCACTAAATGCATAGTGAATCATTATGTGCTGAGCAGGGCACATAAATCATCTAACACAACATGACAGTTGAATTACTTAATGTTTTTAAGGAAATCATGCTTAAAATAGATACTTGGTAGACCTGTGCTCTCCAGGAAGTTGTTTTTAGAAAAAAGTTTCAGAACAAGAATGACTCATTATTTTTCAATATTAGATGTATTTAGAAGAACAGCCACCAACTCAAATCCTGGACAAAAAGAATAGGTTAGAATATTTAATGTAACAAGTCCATTTGTTTTAATCAGCTGTTATTTTAAATGTCACTAGCGTGGATACAGACTTTGTCTTTCAGTACTATGCCCCCTCCCTCCCTAAGAGGGCTCTCATATGCATTTAAAAAAGACAGTATTTTAATAACACAGTTTTTGGGAGAGGAAAATCATTTGGCCTTTGCTACCAAAAATATCAGTGAAAACAGAATGGCTTACTCTTAAAATAATGGTATTTAGCAACAATAATATTTATTTCCTCTCACAACTATACTCAGTAGACAGCCCATTACCCCCCTAGTTCCTCCTATGATCACTAGGAATGAGATGCTGTCGTGGCACTTCACCGCTGAAGGGCAACCTCCCCCATTGACAATGGCAACAAGGACACTCAAGCCTCCCCACCAGGGATCTGTAACTGAATGCTCTTGGCTCTACCTCCCTTCTCTCCCAGCCTCTCATGAATTTTCACAAACTGTCTTGCTTGACATCCCACCCATCAAGTGGTAGAACTTCGTGAAATCCTAATTTACGCTTTGAGTGGACAATCACCTTCAAGTAGGACAGCAAGCATCTGTCCTGCAAAAACTGGTTTCCAGAAAACTGATCTTTGAGATTACAGTGTCACCAAGGATTAAACTAGTTTAACAGAACATCTGTTATGCTCCCTATAGAGATCTCCATAAAGTTTACTCTTATTTGTCTGTGAAACACCACAATAGACTGCAGGTGTAGTCACATGAACAAAGCACTTCTGCCCCAGTTCATAAGCCCTGCTGAGCATAAGGGCAATACCATTTACAAGAAGAGTCCTTCCTCTATAAAATGACAGAACGAGGCTTACAGAACTCAGCATATAGACACCTTACTTCATGCAGTGGTCACTAAAGCTAAGTAGTAGAAAGACCACATGTAATATTTTTAATTGTAATATATAAACTCCAGCAGTTGGTTGTTAGAAGGCTGAAGGAGCACATTCTTGGCTCCAGGCGGTTTGTTTTTTCTCTTCAGTTCAGCATCGCCTGACTGTAGATAAAGAACTTTGGTAAGATAAGAAGAATGGGGCAGGGTGGGAGGGGACATGACAGGGAGAAAACCCAACATAATGCCCACAATTTCAAGAGCCCCAACCCACACATACAAAAACGGGGGAGACTGAGGCACTCTGCTTTGGGACAGCACAGGAGAGTTAATAATCTGTTCTGGGCAGTTTCCTTGATCGCTTCCCAATGAGGAGGACAAGGACAGAGGCAGCAGACACCTTAAAATACACTATAATTCATCCAGAATCACAGAATAAATCATTGCTCTTGTTTAATCTGGGAGGGAATCCAGTTTAGAGTTTAGGAAAGAAAAATGGAAGCTAGGTAAAATGCTGAAGAAAGGAAATCCCTTGTAAAATATATTCATGTCAAACTTCTCATAGAGTTTTATCCATTAAAGTGGTTTTTGTTATTTTGTTCCACAAATAGTTTTTTCATCCTCAGCCTGTCTAATAATAAAGATACAAACATTCTTACACATACAGGGTTTTACACAAATGTGACAATCTTGGAAGTACTGAGAGAACTGACCACTACCATGAAATAGCCAGAGTACAAGTCTGTGATTCCTGATGACATCACAAAAGTCAGTGCTTTTTTTTTGTGCACAGCTGACTATGAAAGCTTTCTGCCACAGGTTCGGACACCAGGAATGAGACACAGCAGGTTTATTAGTTCAGTCAATACCTATTCATCACATGAGAGCTGAACTATGAGAAGAGACTGACCGTGTTTGTCTACTTAAGACCAAGTAACTACACTTCAAAAAAAAAAGCCAAACATATCAACACATTAAAGACAGATGACTATAAATATATAAAACAAAATAAATATACCCCACAGTAGTAAAATAAGCATTGATCATATTTTATCAAGCTAAAAAGTAAACAGTTTGTCTTTCCCCTTTCAGAGTATGATGGTAAAACAGGAACTCACTCCTGCAATAAAAGTTTCCCCTCCCCTAGACTAAAAAATCATCACATCTATTACTGTCAACAAAACTCATCTTATTACAGCCCAACATACCTGAATAACTTTGTCCACCTTCAGATCTTCCAGGGAAGGATAGAGAGACATTTTGATGCAGTCTCACTGCATAGACGGAAGACAAAAAAAAAAAAGGGGGTGGGAAGCAAACAACAGGGTTGGTCATCAGATATATTTACTTAGCATTACATCCTAAAACAAGCAAAAAAGAATACGAAAGAAAACAAAGTGTTACATAAGTGATCTGTGACCTGCACGTCTTAGCACTACAGATACCTGGCACTGCAGATAGATTAAATGGGCAGTCTTAATGGAATTTGTTAGCAATAATAGCCTTTGCATAATAGGCTTAATTGAATATCCTTAGCATTGTCAAAGTTTATGTCTCAATGATGAGAAAGCCTATACAGAGAAAACCGTTTATTGCAAAGATAGACTTTAAGAGGCCAGAATGCAATGATGATGAGGGTTAAAAGGAAAAAAAAAATCTAATCACTCTCCTCCTACTCCTCCTCCCAGCTGGGACAGTATTTTATATACAACTGTGGAAGCTTTCACTCTGTCATCTAAAGTATCCAAACACTTCCATTAGTTCAAGTATTCCAGTAAGAAGCCACTAAAGCAAACTGGCTTCCCAAGTCCATTTGAAACACCAGAACTGGCTTCCTGAGTCCCATTGCAGAAAGGAACTATAAACCAGCAAGATTCAGTCAGTGGTTTCAAAACAGACGGAGGCTTCAGGCTGACTCATGTGATGCTGGGAGAGCCCTGTGACAACTTTTCAGGAAGTAATACAACAAAACAAAACCAAGGATGGAAAGGAGAAAAAAAAAAAAAAAAAAAGGCAAGCGAAACAAAAATCCCACTTCACGTGATCCTCTGAGGCACCACACTGACACCCAGCTCTGCCACAGCCGGGCACCTGAGGCTTCAGGAAATCCCATTTTTCCAAAGCTCCTTCACACATTCTCACTGAGGTCAGCTGAACTTTTCAAAACCATAATAAAACATTTCACATCAACATATGGGAACATTTTAATGATGGGGGGAGAAGGACAGAAACAGAAGACAACAAAGTGTGATACAGCTTTGCAAATTGGAAAAGGTACTGAGAACACAGTTAATGAGGCAGTTCTATCAAAAGCTTTTGGTTTGGGGATTAATTTTCTCACCCAAAGAACAGAGGCCCTTATTTGTGTAGCAAAAATTTCAGACTAAGAGCGACCACTGCATAAATCCTTGAGTTACTGCTTCTGTAAGTGCGGATACTGATTAAAACAAACAAACAAAAACAACCACACCACAAAACACACACAATGATGCCTAATGTGATATTGCAGCAACACAACAGACATCTTTTCATATTACATTAAGCTCTTTGACAGCTTTTCTACCTGTTCAGGAGAGTGGCCAACAGCTCCAGTATCATGTCAAACTACAATTAAAACTTTAAAAAAGCGTGCCCTAGATAGAACAGATCTAAATTGTGAACGCGTGGCCAGTTCTCTTGCAATAATTAATTGCTACTGACATTTTTGACTAATTGTTGCAACTAAGCCAAACATAATCAAAGCCTGGAAGCTTTATAAATTAAACATACACACTTAAAACTAGTTTGAAGTTCTGTTTTAATCCAGCGTTGACCTGAAACAATCAAGTGCTTTTGCTCAACCAAAATGGGTCACAGCAAACACAAGCCCAAGCACAGCAAACCCCTCACTCAGGTCTGCTGCCAGCACCAGTCAAGTCACACACAGCATGACGCTCACCGTCTACGCTACAGATGCCCCAGTACATCCTAGCGCCAGTCGAAGTCCTAGCACAAGCTCAAGGTCAGCACAGAGGCACAGCTGGGAGAAGAGGGTAGGGAGAAGAGGGTAGGCCGAGGAAGGTGCATTCCCAAAGTCACCCTGTTTTAGGGCAACGAGGGGCACAGGAGCAGCATTTTGTTGATGGCGAGCTCTGACAGCCACAGAGCACAGAACAAGGTCTGCTGGGTCCCTGGGCCCAGTGACCGACTGCCACACCGCAAACTCCAGTGTGTTCACACCTCGGCCAGCTTTAGGTCCCCTCCACAGACCAGTCTCTGCACGTGATTACCGGTGCCACTCGTCCCAGACCAGAAACCTCAACCTCCCTCTGGCTTACAAAGAGGAGTGTGGTGCTTTCTGTAGAAAACTATTAGCAAATCTAAACATGTCTTAGTTCTCAGATCACATCAGATGACACTCCAGCAGCTTATCCTGCTACTTTACAACCTCCCCGGTCACCTCCCGTCCACAGCCAAGGCTCACAAACCCAGGCATTTGTCATTGCTACCGGGGAGTACCCTCATCATAATCTCACCAGTTACTACTTTCGTTTTTCCGACTAAACAGCCAGAATAACTGTCACCACTGTAATTGCATCCAGTGAGCTTGTAACTTTGGGTACGTAGTTTTCAACTTCTGCACAGACAGTTGTAACACACCTTGTTAGGTAGTGTGAAATGCACAAAAATACTGTATTCAGTTTAAAATACGATTTTTTTAATAACAACTGCCACTGTCAGGAACCACCAGCAATCGCAGGAAGAACCTGTCCACAACTTCTGTGCAACGTTATTCACAGTATAAACAAGGACTTCAGCAGGCACTGTAACGGCTCTTGGAACAGGGGAGTGGCTACCACAGAATGTGAGTCACTATACTCTCCTTTTCTCTCTTAAAAATCTACACCAACACCAGAATAACTTTAGTTGATCATTTCCATATTCCCACGCCTTGTGAGGAACACAAGTGTTTAGGAAAGCAAAGGTGAAAAACAAAGGCAGATTGCGGAGGAGGAGGGACAGCCGTAACTCAGCTAGCGACCCTCAAAACCTGGCAGTGAAGACCTCTCCCCATTTCTCAGCACCTTGGCTGGGAACTTCAACCACCAGTACCCCTCAGCTCGTCCCACCATGCAGATCCTGTCTGCCAAAGGGAAGTGCTGGGCCACCGGCCAGAGACCCATGGAAAGGCGTCACTCGTGACACCCTGGGGCTGCCAGCAGGAAGTATTGCGGGCGGGAGGGATCCCGAACTGCCCTCGGTGGCACGGCTGGGAGAACACAGGCTTCCACGCGTACTCTCCAGGTCAGAAAGCACAGAGCTGAAGGCAGCGTGGGATCCAGCTGAACCCCAAGCCTGGCCAGCCTGTAGCGACTGCTGCCCCTGAAAGCACCAGCAGCCAATACTGAGGGAGGTAAAAAAAAAACAAAACAAAACACACCACCCACGAGTGTTTTCTGCCTGTGGCGCATGTAGAGATGACAGCAGGCCACAAAGCCAGCACCTGAACTGAAACACTGGTTTCCACTTCCACTTGAGTAGACGCTCATGAATCCAAAAGTTGATCTTGAAAGCCGATCCAGGGCAAAACCACCTGGAGGGCAGGCTAAGACAGCAGGAACCGGGGAACTGTTTTGCAAGACACGTTCTCCACCAATAACTCAGAGTTTCCCTTCTGAGCCGTATCTAATTAGCCTCTGAGCAACTGCTCTCATTATGCATTCAGCTCTGAAATCTCCTGCCTCCATTTCAGACCGGGAGCAGAGCTCACTTGCCCGAAAAGGGGCGTCGCATCCATTCCACCCCTGCAGCAATATTTAGCCCGTGTTAAGAGGCCGCTACAAATACCCGAGTTCCTTACAGACACCGGCCGAGAAACACGGTCCTTGGGCAATGACCCTGCGGCCTGAACGAGAGGTCAGAAGGCAGTCCCACCCCCGAACACAAGACCGCGGGAGGGTGCGCAGACAGGCACACGGGCGGCTATTTCCTCGCCGTTTTCTCCGGCCGCGGCCCAAGGAGCCCCTCGGGGAGCCGGGCCCCTCTCGCCCGGCAGCCGCAGCCTCCCCCGGCCGGCTCCGGGGAGCGGGTCGCCCCGCACTGCGCCGCCGCCCCACAGGAGCACGACGCGGCTCGCCGGCGGCAGCGGGGACAAGCGCTGCCCTCGCCAGCGGCACGGCGAAGCCACCTCGCACCGGCCGCCCTCGCCGCGCCCCTCCCCGCTCCGCCATGCCCGCGGCCCCCCCGCCTCGCTCCCCCCTCACGCCGCCGAGGATGGGCCGCCGCCCCCGGCCCGCCAACGAAGGCCCGCGGGGAAAGGTCCCCCCCCAGCCCCTCCTTTACCTCCGGCCCAGGCGGCAGCGGGGCCCTCAGCGGGGAGAGAAGCGGCGGCGGCTGCACCAAGTCCCGGCAACGCCGCTATGAGCGGAACGGGGGCGGTGGCGGAACTGGCCGGGCCCCGCGCATGCTCCGAGCGGCGGGAGGGGGCCGGGCCCGGCGGGCGGGGAAGGGGCCGGGGCCGGGGGTCTGTGCCGGCGGCTGTGGGGCGGAGGGGCGGCGCGGGGAAGGGCGGGCAGCCGGGGGCGGTGGCGCTGCTCCGCTCGCTCGTTTTACTCATTCTTCATTTTTGCGCTGCCTTGTCAGCGATCATTTACCTTTATTGGCGCACAGCTGTCACCTTCATAAAAGTATCCTTTCTTATTCATTTTTCAGTTTCCGCCGCCCCCCGCCCCGGTAATTAAGCACGCCCCGGTAACTGCCTTGTTTTCTCTGGTTTGCATGTTTCCCGGCCGTGCCGGGGAGTTGCGACACGTCAGAGCCGGGTGCTGACGTCACGACACGTCAGAGCCGGGGGTGCCCACGTCAGAGCCGGGGGTGCCCACGTCAGCACCTGGAGCAGAGCGCTTCTGAAGCAGCTCCCGTGGGGAAGCCGTGATGACAAGTGACAGGGAAACAAGCTCAGAAAGAGGCTTTCATACTCAATTACCCTAATTATTCCACATTTGCCTTATTTTATAGCACGGACTTCTCTAGCATCAATTTCCAGTCTTTAAAATCCTTCTTCACTGGACTGCCCATTGTCAAATCTTGTTCATCATGTAGATAATTAAATGTGCTGAGCACCCTGGACCTTCAGGTAAGAAACCAGGGTATTCACTGAAACAGTTTGTTTGCCAGCACTAAGGAAGGGGCTCTGCTCCTACCTCCAGTCTCTTTCTCCTGTCCTCAGCCAGTCCCAGCATTTGTCCAGCTTTTCCATGGGACAGCTTAACTCGGTGGTGCAGCAGAAATCGAATCCACCAAAAAACAGGAATGTTTTTTCTGCTGGGTTAGAGAGCCAAACCAGCAACAGAAGGATCTCGCAAGCACCAGTGCTGGCCAGAGCAGGGGTAGGGAGGGTGTGGCTGAAAACAGGAGAAAAGAGGAGGAGGAAGAAGTGGGTATGAAAAGGAAGGGTGATTTCCCTTCCTTCTGGCACTAACAGGCTGTTTCTTCATTTGGGCTGCCTGCACAATTGTAACCCTAGTTAAGCTGAACGGAGATTTTGTTGCAATGTATATTTTCCAATCCTCATTAAGTTTCTTGATCCTCTCCAGTTGCCAGCATCTTCGGTGAGCACCACAGGGGTGTGTAGGGTTGGGGTAGCAGCTGCAGCAGTGCTGAATACAGACGTCCAGCCTCTCTCCAGCTGCTCATAATGCTGCTGGGTCTACAACCGGCAATCAGCTGGGCCTGCCACCTTCCGTTGTGAGCATCTGAACCTTTGGCTACTGAGTCATACAGTTACAGATCATTAAATACATATGAAGTGCAATGTTTGGTTTAGGGTATAAATTCACAAAAATCCTGTGTTCGGTGCCTTCTGGGCTGGGAGGAGGAAGAAAAGTTCTGGTTTAATAACAACAGTTGATTACTGCTTTTGTCATGCTAAATTTCCTGTGCAGCCAAAGGTGATTGTTAAAATCAGTGCAGTAAAAGGTTTAAAACTTTACGTACTCAGAACAAGGCTATAACTCTTCATCCTGGAGAAGAGAAGGTTCTGGGGAGACCTTATTGCGGATTTCAACACTTAAAGGGGGCTTATAAGAAAGATGGGGACTGACTTTTTAGCAGGGCCTATTGCGATAGGACAAGTGGTAATGGTTTTAAAGTAGAGTAGATCCAGACTAGATATAAGGAAGAAATTTTGTATTACGAGGGTGGTGAAACACTGGCCCAGGTTGCCCAGAGAGGTGGTAGATACCCCATCCCTGGAGACATTCGGGGCCAGGCTGGACGGGGGTCTGAGCAACCTGATCTAGTTGGAGATGTCCCTGCTCATTGCAGGGGGGTTGGACTAGATGACCTTGGAAGGTCCCTTCTGACTCAAGACATTTTATTATTCTATGATTCCATGAGCTCAGTGCAGTGAAGCCCTGTGCCCAGCCTGGAGAATCAAGACCACTGTAATGTCTATATGGAATGGAAATCACAGGTGTGTGATTGACTGTTGTCCAGGTGGTGCAATTCTGCTGGATGCTGGTGCTGACAACTGAAGGGGAATGTTTTCTTTTGGTTTGCCATGGAATGCCCCTCTCATTTTGAATACACTGCTCTTTTCTCCAGAAAGCTAGGTTATTATTTGCTATTTCTGCATTACTTTGTCTCCTGTCATGGTCTCTTGAGACAGCTTGCTATCAAGGTATCCACCTGATGGATGTCAGACCTGCACTGTCAATGCACACTTCCTGATTTTACCCATGAGACTGTAATGGACATTCATTTTTGCTAGGACATCATCATAAAGAAAGTGGCTTCATATAGTCTATTACTTGCTGGGCATACTCTGTGTGCACTATTAATAGTATGTCACCTAAGAACAAGCAAAATCCAGGTTACAGGCAGCAGTTCTGGCACAATGGCCACCTGGGGGACATCCACCTTGGTAACAAAAGTGAATTTCATTTTCTCCAAAACACGAAACACGATTTCAATTAATATTTTGAAGAACAATGTAAGGATGCATCCTTGCTAAAAACAACTTTTGGAGAGATAAAATTAACCTTGTACTGAAAAGCTTTCTCAAAATTATTGTTCATTTATATGTAGGAACAAAACATAGTGAAATAGAATGGTAATTTCTAGAAAATGACTATGTCTAATCAGTGCAACCAGAGCAGTTTGGTATGTCTCGGGGGCTTCATCCTTCAAATACACAGACCAGAGGCAATTTCAGCTACTCTTCTAGTCTAACCCATGGGTCTGAGTTTCCTTCCTGGGTAAACCAAAGCTTGGAAGGGGATTACACAGGCTACAGTCGCTCTGTGACATGAGCTGAGGACCTGGGACAAGGGAGATAATTCTGTGCCCTTGAATTCAGAGGCGGGGCGGCAGAAGGGCCCAGCCGTACCTTTCTAAGAACTTCACTGAAATTGGGGAGATCTGCGGAGTTGGAAGTGAATCACCCAAACAAATGGCTCTTGATGAGTGCCCGAGGTACTTGCAAAAAGATTACCTATTGTCTGACAGAGGTGGAACAAATGGCCAAGTTATCAGATTTTGCTTGTTGAAATTAGAACACCCATGGACAATGACATGGCAATATTCCATTGTCAATGTACTATTTGTGGGATTTTTTTACTATTCTTGTGCCAACTTTCAAAGAATAATAGAAACCACCTACTGATTGGTATCAGTCTCAACAGTTGCAAAAATCTGAATAAAATAATGCGTGGTCGTTACCCAAAAATCCACGTTTCTCCTTTGAAGCAGGAAACAAGCTGTGCTTTTGTTCGTTAGGAAATTCTCCACCCATTCAACAATGAGACGTTATCAACGGTCACTCAAAACCTGTACGAGCTGTGCAAGATAGCACCCTGCCAGTGCTGGAAGTAGAATAGTTGTATTAAAGCGGTTCTGTACCTGGGGAAGTTACGAGGGAGTTAACGGGTCCTGCTCTAAGCCAGGTGCAAGGAGTGTCCTGACGTGTTGTTTGTATTTCTAGAACAAACCAGCCCCAAAACAGCTTAAGTAACTGTGCTGCATTGCACTGAGCTGTGCCAATACACCTCTAGACTTTGTAAACAAGAATTTTTGGAGTTTGCATCTAGAAACAAGAATTTCAGCATAAAACCCTTTTATACGGAAGAAATTACATTACAGGAGCTTCACTCTGGTAAAGGACTTACCATTAGAAACTGCTGGGATTAAAATTACCCGGGTCACTTTGTTTCTGACTCCCTGTTCATTTGTTTTATCCCATCTTTGATGGGAAATGTATGTATTACTTTCATTGTCCCTTTCTCAGTCCACAGGGTGGATGGTGCTCAGTGAATGTATAATTTTCCACTGTTCACTTGGCAGTTTCATGCCTGATTTCCTGTCTGCTATTCAAACTCGTGTCTAAAGATGGAAATGCTAATGCTGTCACGGTCTTTTCTAAGTAACACTCCAGTGTCTGAGTGCTGTGCAAACAGTTACTAATTTTCTATCCTAATTCCCAGGATACAGACAGGGAATTCAGGCACTTAAGATGAATATGCTCATGATGCATTATTTTGAGCTCTCAGCTCTAGAAACTTGTGGCTCATGTTTGTGTGAGAATACAGAAGGTTTTCTGTTTAATCCCCACCTTCCTGACTTCACTCACAGTTGCGTGCGCCCAACACTTCTGAAAATTAGACTCTAGGGCCTCTGTGTGGCAACTGGAAAATGAGGAAAATACAGGAACCACTTGTGGAGAGCCTGGCGAGAGAACCTGTTTGTCAGGAGAGCAGGAGAGCTCTGCGGCAGAGGTGGGAACAGCATCCAACTGCTCAGCCTGGCAGTCCAGGGCGTGAGCAGCAAGGTGTTCCTCTCTCCTCCTCAGCCATTAGACACCTTCCAGCCTTGACAAGAGATGAAGCAGAGGTCCTGCAGACAAGAGGCTCCTTCATGCAATGGCCTTGAGTCAGTCCTAGGAGAGAGGAGACAGGAAAGAGAGCCCAGGAAGGGCTGGATTTGAGCTCTACGTGGGCAGGCGGGAGCGGTGAGTGTGCTCTTCCTGTGCCTGATCCACAAGTGGGATTTCAGTGGGAAGGACTTAAATAGCCTGAACAACTCTTTCATATCTCTGACGTACATGTTTCAATCTTTAAAAACCTGTACTCTTTGTTTTCATGCTGTAAAGGCTAGAAACAGAAGGGAGGCATAGTAGAAATAAGGCATATATTGCACAATAAGGGTAATTTTTACTGTTTACCTGCTTCCCTAGGAATTAAATGTTTTTTCCTTTCTCCCAGTGTCTCTAAATCAACATTTTATACATTTATGTTAGACACAGTCTGGTTCCGGCTGTGGTTATGGTCTCTGAATTAGGTGGCATCCTGTGGTCTAGACAAAGCATGAAGCCAGACTAGAGGACTACAGACAGACCCCTCTGCCCTCAAAATATGGAAATACAATAGCCTGGTGGAGCATACTTCTGTGTTCTGCCTTTACTGGGTCACAGTGGCACACTGGAGACAGCTGAATGTGAAACTGCAGCAGGAATTTAGATGGACTTGAGTGCCACTGCCCAAGAAGCTCTGCTGAGATCATTAGGCAAACAGTCCACTTGAGGAGAACACCCTGGCCACCTCTCCTTCACACTTTGCGAACACAGGGCACAAGTGCTTGCAGCAAGAGTGGCACGAGGAAACGTGAGCTGTGACACCTCGATGGGAGCCTGGCACCTTGTCTTAAAAGGCCACTGAGGATAAATTTGAGCAGCCTGTGGGCTGGGGTGGTGGGACGGAGGTGGATGTCTCTCTTGCACTGCTGTGGCCACTGAGTCTGTAACTTCTGGCAGAAGAGGAGAAGGAGAGCTGGGGCTTGCAGCGACGTCAACCACTTCAGCAAGGCCCACCAGTGGTGTCTATTGGAGAATTTTTATGGTACTCCCAAGGCAAATTAAACACAACTTCATGCGTATATATAAAATAAAAAATTAATGAACTATGCGTTGGGCAGATTCCCACCACAATATGCAGTTCTAGGTGGAGTCTGCAAACATGCATCACAAGCAGATTCCTTAAATACACTTGCACCAGCACCAAGCCCAAGAGTAGTTGCCTGGGGCACCTTAGTCCCACTGTGGGTCCATCCCCAGTCCAGCTCTGCTGCCCAAAAGTGGCCCCTGAGCTTTGGCCCGTGAGCGTTCCCTTCCAGGATGGCTACAAGGCAATGCTGAAGTTGTTTCTTATCTCATCGCCAAGGGAAACTTCACTCCCTTGCAAAGAGTCTGTTTTGTCCCTGGCCATTCCTGCTACCAGATAGTATAACCCCTCCTTGCAGTTGAGCCTCCTTGCCCTCCGCGCCGGATCATTCCTCGGTCACAAATTGCCACTGCTGAGCAGTTATAATTAGAATTTCCCTTTTGCATCTCTCACCACTGTAAGTCTTTAGACCAACCTGAAAATTCTGGGGGAGGCTGTCATGGGAACTTGAATTGCTGTGGGTGATCAGAAGGCGGCTCATCTGAGGGCAGGGGTTGGTGTTGGCACAGCACCCTGGCTTTGCTGGGGAGCTGCCTCCACACTGACTCAGCAAGTCAGATGCTTTCCATGGCTCAGGAGTGGTGTTTCTTGGAAGACTGCCACCGCATTTCTGACTACAACAAACCTGTTTACCTTATGAGATCAGACTCCTGAGTCATATGGCTACAGGAGCACCGACATTTGTCAATTTGTTAAGAAAAGCAATCATTTGTTCTCATTTATGAACTTTCCAGCTCTTTCAATGCTTCTGTGTTTTACCTTGTGTTTCGTCTTTATCTTCCTCAGTTCCTGTTCTCTGCAACACCTACCTGTCATCTCTCATCCATAAGTTTTTTCTTCCTACCTTATCATGTTCTTTTTGTGTATTTCGTTTTTGTCTTCCTACTTGCAGTTTAAGTCTCTTCATCTGCAAAGCCATAAGACCTAGATCTCTGGTCTTTGCCTATTTAAATTTAAAAATAACGTGAAAATATATAGAAAAATATATAGAAATGGGTAAAGTGCAATATTACAGCTATTCTGGTAGTGAAAAATCAGAATTACTTGTTAAACATCAGCACATATGGATAGTTTTTCGAATTAGCCATCTACATTCAGTTGCAATTCGATTTTCTCAGGCCAGAAAGCTGATGCACACATAAAGCTAGTAGGCTCTGCTGTGGACAGCTTGTTTATGGAGTCCCATATTAACCTCTTTTTAATCTAATCTGGACAGTTGAGCAGCCTCAAACTTTGAAGTTGCTTTCATATTATGTGTATTACAACACCATGCCTTATTTTTCTTTTCTTCTGCATAATGAAGATGCTGTTCACTGCCAGGGATCCTTTTAGCCAAAAAAAAAAAAAAAAAAGGCGCTGCATAGAAATATGATAATGAAGACAAATCTATCACAGAAGAGCATTGAAGCTATGACTGGCAGATTTCTGGTGCAATACAGAAAGGCCCTCATTCTTCAGTTCTTCACTTGTATCCTCCAATAAATACTATAATATAAAAAGTAACACATGGAGATGGGGAAAATGTAATATTCAAGTAATTCTAGCAGTAGAAGGACATGTATTTTCCCTTGGAAGAGTAAAATGTGGCTCAGTCACATAGCTCTGTGCCCCACACTTCGCTGAGTTCTTTGCATTTTGCACAGTCCAGTGAAGCTCAGATCCACGTTAAAAGACACATTTATGTACAACGGTTCGAGGGAAAATTTCCCATACCCAGGCAAGAGGCTACTAGCAATCCACCAAGGATGCTCTCAGGGCACAATCCCTGTGTTCATATATGGATTAAAGGAAAAAGTGATAGAAGATCCTGAAACAAAAGATCAACTGTCCAAGGAAAGCTGTGATGATAGATTCTCTCTGCCCACCAGGCAGCCCCCAGCATCTCCAGGTGGTGGATCCTTTCCAGCTGACATTGTCAGTCCAGCTTCTCCATTTCTCCTAAACTTCTGGAGACTTCTCCAATCCCAAAGTGGCCACAATAGCCTCTGAAACCACCATCAAGGGAACTCACTGATGGTTTCCAACTACTGGTTCGCTTTTGGCCTCTCTCTCCCTTTAGCTCTATAGTGGACACAGCTTGAAGGGTCTCCCCTGGGACTACAGGTCCCAAGCTAGCTCCCAGCCCAAATGGCATCCCACCAGTAAGGTGGTGGACCTTTTCATTTAGATCCATGCTGCAGCGAGGGAGGATGCCACTGCACAGGGTGATTGCTTCAGGAGCAAAAGGAAGCACGTAGCCAACCTCTCAGCAACCTGATGCTGAGCGGGCACAAACCCAAGCTAGAGGACCAGAGGGATACCAGCACCTGCACAGAGAAGATAGAAATAGCTGTAAACAACAGAGTGGTTCTGAAGATACCACTCTTCTCACAGAATAAGTACTGGCATCACTGGTTATTTTTAATATTTGCTTACGTGCCCGCCCAGCCCTTTACCATCTGACCAGCCACTCTCTGCTTTCTCCTATTCTGTTGGCAAAGCCTTGCAGCAATCTTCCAGTCTGTTAAAGCTAAAACCAGAATGATTTCATCTACGTGCCTGCCTTAGTCCTTAGTGGGGCGAACAGCAAAACAACCCTCTCTCTACTGTCCTTTGGTGTCCATTTAAAGTGTCTGATAAACAACAGCCAAGGTATCTGTGAAAGGGCTGGATGCTTTCTTGGTAGTGGTTGAGCCTCTTTGCTGATTTAGAGCCTTTGGTTTGACTTACTTGACCAGGTTTTTCTCTTTTCCCTGACAATTGTACGATTTAGATTTCCAGCAAGACACATGCAGAACTATCTTACTTGGGTATGTAAGTAAAAAGGGGGAAGGTCTTATGTATGTTTGTAGAAATAAACTTGAGCATACATATTTTAGATGTATCAGGAGTGCAAAAAAAAGCTTCCAGGTGTTCCCTCTTAAAATGCTTTAGTTTACATTTGGTGAGGCAGGCTTGGAATTCACAAAGTGGAAATTTTTTAATATTTAGATTATTTTTGTTGTTATTTTAGACCTTTGCAATACAGGAGGACACCTAATCTGTTCTACTGGTGAATATTCAGTCCATTGGGCCAGAGTGTGAAGATAGAAGAAAAAAAAAAAGTGGACAGAGCGGGTATCAAGTCTGACATAAGCTTGGATGTGTAAGGACCTTCCAACATCTCAATCTCCATGGCTTCTAAATGGAGATGTAAAGTGAGTTGAGTATGATGAAGCAGGGGATATGAATTAAGAGCTAGACTTAATGGATCACTAACACAGGCAGATGAATCCATGCAACTAATTGCAAAAGAGCAACTAGTAAGCTACAATGCTATGTGGGAGACAGGATGGGGAACTGCTTTTTTTTTTTTTTTTTTGAAAGATAAAGCAGCAGCGTAAGAAAAGCCAAGGAAAACAAAGCAAAGCAGAAGGTGCTGTTACATTCCCTGCTCCACCTGCTGGGGCAGCCCAGAATACCTTATCATTTTCATCCAGACAACTGTACTGTAGTAATCTTCTACTGGCTTGTTACCTAGCGACCTTTCTCCAAATAATTTTTTGGTAGTAGTGAGCTGCATTATTTTTGTAATCACATCTGAGCCTTGATTTCTCCCTGTTCAGTGTTTTGAGTAGCTGCAATTAGGCTTTTAGGTGTAATACGATAATGTAGAAGCTGCTGTTTTGTTATCAAGTGATGTGATTCAACTCCACAGTTTAAAACAAAACAAAACAAACAAACATTGCTCTAAGAAGGTGCAGTTTGCTGCACTGAGTGAGCAGTAATTACTCCTCATGGTTTAGTTTGCATCCATTTGCTTTCCCTGCTTTGGTTCCCATCTCAGTTCTCTTTTGTCCCCGCTTTTGTAATTACCCTCTTTCGTTACAGTTTCTTCTCTGTGATACCTAGAAACAAGTGACTTAACCAAATCTTAATATTCTCAATTGTTCCTAGCAACTATAGGTTTAGTAGTTCCCTTTTCTACAGTTTTAAAGAAGCCTGTCATGCCAGAGTGCAACATTATTAAAATACTTTCATTCGAATGAAAGAATGGTATTTGTTAATGAGATTTAGTTTATAATGCTTGATATTAAAGAGTAGATAGTGGCATTGTAAGTTCCAGGTTTTAACAGAAAGGTTACTAAATTTTGAATTGACATTCCAAAAGAACAAAGGGAATCCCAGAGAGAAAATGAACTATATGCTGTAAGCAATCAAAGTTAATTACTTGATATATGAGCACTTCTGAGGATACTCTGAGATAAATATGTAAATATTAACTTGGTCGTTAGAGGAAACATTTGTCCATACTATCATTTAAATGCTGAGGGGCAATTGTCCTGAAACAGGATGCACATAAACCCAGTTCCCCAGCCTGTCCAACTTCATAAGCCATCAATGTTGATTATCCTAATGCAAATACAAGGCATTGTATATGCAGAGTGCTTCATAATGAAAAAAAGTGGCAGAGTCAAAGATATCACAAAGATATCAGATGACAAGAGAGTTGTATCTCTACCATATTACATTCAAACAATCTACAGAAAAATAAATAATAATTTTTAAAAAATAAATCTGAGCACACTGTTTTCCTGGAGCCAGATGACTCACAAATTTTGCAGAAGGCAGAGTGCAATGTAGACAAAATCTGCCTTTTGAACAACCATGACAGTTGCTAAAATAGAGCTGTAGCATGTTACTGTACTAGCATGAATTTATTATAGATTGTGTAGATCATTAAATAATTAAACTGATTGCCATTATTCTCTACAGTATCTTTAATATTGTTTTACTCATATTCTTTTAGATACTCTATTCTTATCTAGGTATACGAGACTTCCACCTTTTCCATTGACCCAAGAAAACCAGGGAAAAGGTGAATCCAGATAGAGATCTGTTGGATTTATTTTTGGGATCAGTCTCTCCGAGGAAGACACTACGTTTCTGTAGCCTGATCACTTGATAACAGCAGCCTGTTTATGTTCTTTCAACAGAGCTCTAAAATGATGGAGAAAATAAGACAGGATAAGAAGAGGCAGCAATCCAGAGGTGCCATAATTCCATTTTGCGGTAGTAATTTTTCCTCAAGGGGAAGCACAGAAAAGCTGGAGTGTGATGGAGATGAGGCACAAGGCTTAATGGCTTGTCTGCCATTACCTGCTCCCTAGGAGGGCAGGTCTTTGCCAAAGCCCAGCTGGGAACCAACCCTGATTTCTGGAAACCACAGTGAAGGCAATGTGCCATGGTTGGAGGTCAGGTTGTTGCTGGTGGACACAGCAGCCAGCATTTTCTCCCTCTCCTCTCCTCTCCTCTCCTCTCCTCTCCTCTCCTCTCCTCTCCTCTCCTCTCCTCTCCTCTCCTCTCCTCTCCTCTCCTCTCCTCTCCTCTCCTCTCCTCTCCTCTCCTCTCCCCTCCTCTCCCCTCCTCTCCTCTCCCCTCCTCTCCTCTCCTCTCTCCTCTCTCCTCTCTCCTCTCCTCTCCTCTCCGCCTGGAGCATTGCTAATGCTTTCCAGTTTCTAGACATATGGTGGCTGTATCCAGTCAACACTGATGCTGGACCTTCAATTTCTGGACTGTCCCCTCTGCACAGGATCCTGTGTGATGACAGCTGTTGTTCGTTTCTAAAAATAGCTGCTTCTCATGGCTGGAAAATAGGAAAACCCTGATTCTGTTGAAGTCAATAGCAACATTTGCAGTGACTCCTGAAGAGCCAGGTTTTCAGCTCAGCCCCCAGGAACATCAGTGGTCTTACGCAGCATATCAGCACAGACAGCAATCCACAGCCTCCAAAACACCCAGGCTCTGAACAAACCTAAGTCATTCTTCCCCAGAAACTAATAGTATAATAGCTTTCATGAAAGCTATACTTGTATGTAAATACAAAGAAAAATACTTAGGCACATAAAATAAATACCATTTTTGTTCTATAAAACAAGAAACACATACTGACTAGCACAGTTCACATTAGAACACAACACACAAGTCTGATTCAAAGTTTACCAGCAGGTGGTGACATATAATTATTTACTAGCAATTTTCTGGCTGCAAAATATTCTGAGCTACAAGCAGCTACACCGTACAAATTTTCGTTTAGGCTTTCTTTTCATATTCCTCCACCTTTCCGAGATGTCTTTTACATGCTTCACAGCTGCAGAAATGTTTCATAGCTGCAATTGCATCTCCTGGCTGTAGCATGTCAGGCTGCTCCTGCCCTGTGAACTGCAGAGCTGCCTTTGCACTGCTGAGTTGTTTTTTGTGCGGTTTCTGTGGTTTTCATCTCTTGATGAAAAATATTAACCCAGTGAGAGAAAAAATGTCAATAATTTCTTTATAGGGTGTACGTCTTATATAATTCCAGTGAATAAACAGGTTTTATAGTTAGCTGTGTGCAAATTTGCTATTTACTCCCAAATGTCAGCAGCAGCTTCTCCTAACTCCATCACATCCTTCTGTGCACCAGTGATCCTGAGCTATGAAGCCATCAGTAACCTTGGAAAAAATGATTCACCTCATCTTGGCCTATCTATTATTGTCTATTTAAATACCATGTATGGGTCATGACTAATGAAAGCCATATAGCTACAACATATTGGATGGCTAGCGAGTCGTTTCCAAGCAGCTGTATGAAGCAAGCCAGAAGGCTTCTCTTTGGCTTGAGGTCCTCTCCAGAAGTGAGCTGGGCCTGTTTGCTTTATGGGAGCAGTATTGGCTCCACGGAGGCCACAACCAAACATACTTCACCAGCTGGAGCAGAGGTGATAGATAAGAGTGCTCCTGGCAGCCTCTGCACACAGTTAGTGGCCATATCTAGGTGAAAAATGTCTTGGTGCACTTTTGGGGACAGTGATGCAATGTAACCATGCATCAGTCTCGGCACAAGTCCTGACCCTGAAGGCACAAGCAAAGCCGTATCTCTGCTGACCTTGCAGCCAGTGTGGGCAGCTGGGCAGAGGTAGAAGCAGGGGCTAAACACATCGTACTGGGTAAAATGTCAGCACGCTGCTTTGTCTGCATCCATGTTCTCTTGAGTTCTCTTTTTGAACTGGTTCTAGCTCAGTACGTGCTAGAGCTTAACCAAAAGATCTAATGACAGTTGTTAAACCAAAAGATCTAATGACAGTTGTTCTGAGAGGTTTTCCACTTTCCAGCTACCACCCACTGCACTGCTGAGTTTCCTCACTGTTCTTAAGGGATGAACACCCATATTCAAACTTGCAATGATGAAGCCTTATACGTTCAAAGACACTTGGTGCTTTATTCCTGCTGATGTCATTGGCCTGAGGGAGTCTTGAGCCCAAGTCATGTCAGTTCTTTACACTAATATTCTTCATACTGTTTATGCTAGGAACTTCCCTCACAAAGTCAGTATGTTTTCCTGACTGCATCTGTAACTCCTATGGGTTGCCATTTTGGGCTAAAGCAAGAGAGCCAACCTCATACACAACACACAATGTGCTGCAGAATATGTAATATCTGTCAATCAGTGCGGCAACATGGTGCCTTCAAGCCCTGCTCTACAGATTGATAGCAACTGCCTGTGCTTTGGCAGTGGGAAATGGGACCCAGGCGGATGTCATGTCTCTCTCTGTCTAAAACTGAAGAGCACTAAAATACCACATCCAGAACATCAGGGTGCCCTACTGGTGCTGCTGAAAAAAATCAAGAAAGCCTAATGCCCATTGATATAAATGAAAGGAGAATCATACTTCTCGTCTGCTGAATTTGTGGGAGTATCTGTGGCAGACAATGCTCTTGCTTATGTTTCTCACAAGAACTTATGTCACAGGCTGTAGCCTACTATAGTACTGGTTGGCTTTGGGGCTATAGATTGGCCTGTTTAAGAAATGATGTGGGAATTGATCTAGCACTAGAAAGGCCCTTAAACTATGTGAGAGTGACTCTGTTCAGTGATAATAGTTGTTTATCAAGGGCACTACCACATGAAGATCTCTTAAATGGAAAAGAGGGAATATTTGATTTTCCTGATGGAAAGAGCTATTATTTAAGGTAGGCTGTCAAGGAGCTCTGGTTCTTTTCCTACATCTGGTTAAACTTTTAGTATGTTATATATGTACAAATCAAAACTAGAAAGAAGGTGAGAAACTTTAGAGAATTTACTCCTGTTGTGACACCAGGATGCTGTTTATAAATGATGTTATCATCACACTGCAGCACAACTACCCAACGCATGTAAGGAAAAGGCACATGTGACTGGCAGCTCTACCTGGTGCAACACGTGATAGTGTGAGGAACCAGAGGTATTTGTTGCTGGTTAAACATTATTCCTGCATATTACGTACAAAACTGATGGAAGCTTCTCACTCAGTGTTGTTTGGATGTAAAAAAGCTGAGACCTACACATGCAATAAGAATTAGACAGAAACATAACAAAATGGTCATTGGTTTTTAGGATGAAGGTAGGAAGTGGTCAAAAATGACACCCAGAACTGTAATTTCCTATAATGGAAACCAGAAGGAAATGGGAAAGCATAGATTTTATAAAGCAATTCTAACAGGCTAAGTTCAGCTATTGAAAAAACAGTTTTTTCTAGGAAAATATTAGACACGCCGGTGCTTAAATGAAAATGGAGTGGGGGACTGGATCTTGAGCTGACATGCAAAAGGAGTTGGCTATTAGATTGAGGGCAAGCCTCAGTCCTGTCAGAAGTTCTTTTCTATCCCATGCCTCATAGCTTTCCTTTGTTTGAAGCCAGGACAATATTCCCATCTACCAGATTTGCAGCTTGACGTCTTCAGGGTAGGGCTTGAAGGGGCAGACTTTGGTGAAAAGTCCAAATCTTTACTGTTTTATTACACAGCTGTAGGGACACCAACAAAAATGGGTACAAAAGTGAGCCTGGAAAAATGACTAAAAGCCATCAGTTCCTGTCTTAGAAATATATTAGGCCCTAGATGAGTAATGAGACATCACTATATGCTACCTGAGCTGGCTCTTCAATGGCTCAACGCCAGGTGCTAGGAACAAGCCAAAGTTTGGTCTCACTAGTTAACAACAAGGGGAGAAATGTTCGATCTTATGTGATAAAACTAGCAGCATAATAGAAATAACATATCTGTGCCTTTTTTTCCTATGATCATCCAACAATCCTCACTATGCAAGTTAGTCATGGTACGTGTTCATTTCAAACAAAAAGCAGCATAGCCCTCATGACCTTTTCCTTAACTTTTCTTGAAGTCTTTAAACAAAATACAAGAGGGAATTTCTATTAAATGTTCACTAAATTCATCCCAGATTACACTCTTCCCTCTTCTGAGTACCAAAAGTGCTCTCCTACTCCCCACAGCTTAGCCTAGAGGGAAAGCAGAAGGGAGAAGCTTGACATTCTCTCTGCCAGATAAAAGCATCTCCAGGAGCAGTCCCAGCACTGACTCCTGAGCAGCTGGAATATTTCCTCCAGTTACCTGATACCTGGATTATCTCCAGCCCACAGCTAGTAGACTTTTTGTTCCAGCCTCCCATTTGGCCCTTTGCAGTAGGTCCCCCATTTAACCCAGTCCTCTCTCCCATGCAGTTCTTCCTGACTCCTTTCCTTCCTTCTCTCATCTAGATCATTTCCCCCCCTGAATTAGCAACATTTGTCTCTCCTGTCATTCTCCTGGCCACTCTGCAGCAGTTATACTTCATGTGACCCCACTTCAGAGTGAGGAATATGCCTACAGAGCACTTTAGAAGGGACTTAGCAATATATGGACAGTGTATGGCAGAACTCAGTGTGGATGATAGGAGAAAATGAGTACATAGGGATACATTTAAGCAGAAAGGACTGAATTAGAGAAAAAAACAAAGCGGGGGCTTGGTCCTCTGGGTGCAGAAAATTCAATACGTTTTTCAGAGTTTTCCTGGAACAGGACCAGAGGTCATATTCCAAGTCTGTGAAGTAGACTGAATTGGTGCTGTACAGCTTGGAGCAAAGGCAGAAAGAAGAATAATTAAATGAGAAAGTAAATGGTGCATTTGGGATCCAAGGATATAGAAAAAACAAAAAAAAAACCAAACCAAAACCAAAACCAAAACCAACCAAAAACCAGTGTGGTTGTCTAATCCTGCTCTTCTCTCTCTAATTCTCTCTCCTAATTCTTCTCTCTCATGCTGTATTATAGAAACCCATTTTTCCCTTTCTACCAGAGAAAGGTTGTTAGAGGGAGTAGGTCCATCCAACCCTGCAGCCATCCCTTTACCTGCAGCGAAAGCCCCCACCATTCCCTCTCGCAGTGGCACACCAGAGCCAGGACAGCCCCACACGAAGGAGGAGGGAGGGGATGAGCAGTATGGCTGCTAAAGGACAACGCGAACTGCAGCCACCATTTAGCCCAGTCTGAATCCTCTGGACACCTGTCAGTAGCCATTTCATAGATTGCTAAACTTGAACTATAAACTGCAATTGGTAAATCTGCTGGACAGATCAAAACACACCTGACAGACCTTCAAATTATCAACTATTACAGCTCTTTGATTACTTTGGAACCACTACTGATAGGTGACATCAGCTCAAGGCCATGTCTGCAACTGTCTACATCAATCCGGTGAAGCTCTCTGCAGAAAGATGTCAGCATAGAGGCAAAAGAGGCCCTCTCCAGAAATGGTTAATCAATAGCTTGCTAGGTGGGCTGAAGGCCATTAGATACAGTGGTGCACCTACTGTATATAAATAGTGACATGTCTTCTGTGTCATTCCCAGTCCCCTCTCCTGCCATACTGGTAGTTACCAGTTTTCCACTCGGAAGTTTTTGACCATTGCCAGAAATGTTTGTAGCATCGTGGATCTGGGGAACAGTGATAATACTCTGTTGTGGTTTTTGGTTTCTTGTAGGGAGGAGGAGAAGAAGGTAAGGAATCTATTTGTAAATGCATGTCACTGTACCTGGTCTTTATTTCTGTCAAATATACTGTGTACATAACTAAAAGAAGTGTAATCTTAAGACTGTCAGATGGACAGATGCAGGATAGCATGGGCAACAATGTAGTTTGGTCTTCTAAGTGATTTATTTTACAACAGAATTTTTATGTATGGGCTTTTTAATAATAATAATGAGGTAATGCCTAGACATAGCTGTAAGTACAAGTTATGCATAAATGAGGCCATTAAAATATGAATATGCATGTTCTGCTTTCCCAAAGTACTGGGCTGTAGTTTTACCTGCATTCTAATCACAGCTAATACTTATATTTAATTATAGTTTAATACCTACTTGCACACATTTTCATATTATCAGTCTATCATATCTAGTTCCACTGTTGAATACAGATAACATTTATGTACCTTACTGTGTCAAATACATATTCCTTGAAAGCACATCTGCTGGCACATTTACATAAGAAGCAAATAATTTGCTTACTTATTGTAATTTTGTATTTTTCAGCAGTCATTTTCTTGTTTTACTTTTAAAAGTTTAATAAAAAAGGTGAAAATAATTAACTTTAACCATCAGGAATTTACTATAAAAGATAAAGTATCATCTGAAAGTTATTTAAGTAGCCATGGTGTCCCTATGCAGGAAAGTAGTTTTCTGACTCAGAATAAAAAATATCATTTAAATGTATACTTCACTTTAAGTGTATGGTTAACTTAAAGCATGTGCTCAACAACACTTCACCTCAAAGACTAACTCTTATGCTTGCTGAAGATCATGGCAACATTCCCACTGTTTTCAGCAGCATCTGGTCCAAATGGGATATGCCAATAATAATAAGCTTTCTACGCTAAAAAAACTATTCCCCTTGGTATTCAAATTGAATTGCAAATATCATTGCCTAAAAATGCGTCAGATGATATGAATGAGATGGATTATTCATTTATGGGACAATTATTCAGCAGTACATGTTAGCTAGTGGCAACAATGTTGCGTTCAAAGAAGTGAAAGAAAAATTTCTGACCCAGAGAATAGAAAAATTATAAAATAAAACTATGTTTTATTATGTTTATTATAATACAGGGTGTTAAAGTTATTCTTTCCTGTATACTATAGACCTCACAACAGGCTTACTCTTTAAATGAGAGAAAATATTTGTCAATATACTATTTTTGGTTTGGTTTGGTTTTTTTTACATTTTTCATATTACAAAAATCCTTGCATCATCATTTTATTTACCCTGAAGTCCTGGAGGAGAGAGTTTTATACACACTTCTAAATTCAGCTTTTGTTTGTGTTTTGTAGGCGACGAGGCGAGCCACCCCTTGAAAATGGGTTCCTCCCGTACCTGGGCTGTGCCTTGCAGTTCGGTGCCAACCCCCTTGAATTCCTCAGAGAAAAGCAGAAGAAGCATGGCCACATTTTCACTTGCCAAGTAGCAGGGAAATACATTCATTTCCTCACTGACCCTTTTTCCTACGAGGCATTGATACGGCAGGGAAAACACTTGGACTGGAAAAAGTTCCATTTTGCTACTTCTGCCAAGGTACCACTTAAAAAATGGTTTTAATATCTAACATGCAAAGTATCTGCTGGCAGGACAGATGTACCCAGTTGATCTCTACAGCATAATTATGCCTTTGAAATATAGTTGGGTTCTATTGGTTTAAAACACTAGGGTCTTTTTTTCCCTTAATGGAAAGGAAATTTGCAGTGATTTGAATTGTCCAAGAATGACATTATTTAGTCATGTAGTATCCCAAATTGCTAAAGTAGAAACACAACTAGCACCACCTACAAAATGATAATACAGCTTGCTGAAGCTGAAATCTTCTTCAGGAGGTGCTTGCCACTATGGAAGACTTGGTCCTAGTGCCTTAAAAAATGATGCAACACAGTAGGAGCTCAGGCAAACTCTTAGTGAAGTGAGCAAAAAGTATCCTGTTGATGTCAATGGGAGTTGAATGAAGGTGCAGGTAACTACCTCCATTTATTTGTAAGCATCTATTCAAATCCATCTTCATTTGCCTACTCAACTGCTATGGTTCACTGAGAAAGTATCAGTTCTAGTATTAATACCCCTTATTATGCTTCCCCCTATTAAGCTATGAAGTTTTATTTTGGCTTTTTCCATTAGACTTTATCATCAAGGTTATGGCAGGCCTTATTTATCATGCATACAATTTATTTTGTGACAGGCTTTTGGGCATCGTAGCATTGACCCAGCAGAGGGAAACACCACTGAAAATTTTCATCAGACTTTTATTAGAACCCTTCAAGGTAATGCCCTAGATGCCCTCATTGAAGCAATGATGGAAAACCTACAATACGTCATGCTACAGTCAAGAACACCTAAACTTCAGCCTAATGCCTGGGTGACAGAAGGACTTTATACATTCTGTTGCCAGGTGATGTTTGAGTCTGGCTTTTTAACACTTTTTGGTAAAGAGTTTAATTCAAATCACGACAAAAATCTCTCATCAAAGCAGGAAACTGAGAGAGCTCATATCCTAAATGCCCTCGAAAACTTCAAGGAATTTGACAGGATCTTTCCAGCCCTTGTGGCAGGGCTGCCTATTCACCTCTTCAAGAGTGCCCATAGTGCACGTGAGAAGCTGGGAGAGGCCCTCCTCCACAAGAACCTCCTGAAGAGGGACAACGTCTCTGAGCTTGTCACCCTCCGCATGTTCCTGAATGACACTCTATCAACCTTCGACGACATGGAAAAAGCGAAGACCCATGTGGCGGTGCTCTGGGCCTCCCAAGCCAACACCATACCTGCCACATTTTGGAGCTTGTTCTATCTTCTTAAGTAAGTCCCAATATTTCTTGTTTCCAAACAAGAAAAATGTTTGTTGTCTTTCAGAAACCAGTTAATTAATAGAGGCAAATTCCACTACTTGATACCTCATCAGTGTCAGAAAGCTTACTGATTACAACAGAAGTGGCATGTTGTTCTGGACTTCCACAGAAAACTCCTTCACTTGTCTGGGACCAAGTACTGGTGGCAGCACAGAGCAATTCCGTAGAAGTTTAGAAGTTTTTTAAAGTTAAAAAAAAAAAATTCTCCAGGGCGATGCTACACTTTGTCAAGAAAGCTTTGGAGTAAATCTATAGGATATGACATTAAAAGTGCTGGTTGCAGTCAGAACATTAATGGTATTCAAGGCTCCCAAAATAATTGGACGTTTTTAGACCATCTTATCACGGCAGGCAAAACAAGCTTTAACTTCATTAATGTTTTCACAGATACTTAACAGAAAATAGTTTATATTTTCATAGATCTTACCAAGGTTGTAGCGTAGGCTGTTGTTACTCATGAGACGAGTGCATACACAGTTCAGATAATACTATTAAATGTTCATTTTATAGTGGGCCTCTGTGGAGTATAGTCTACCTCAGCATGACTAAGTCTTGAATACGTATCTAAATTTCCAACATTTTTATTTAGCCAGTGGCTTGCATCCTCATATCTACCTGCCAATACTAATATCTGCAGTTCTTTAGTACCTTTCATTCCAAGAACACATTGTCTTTAGGTCTTCTGGCCTTGGAGTCTTTTAACACCCTGATCAGTTGTGCCTTAATCAAGACACAATTGCATCCTGTATTATTATCTATATGTATTTCACCATAGCTCACATATTCAGTGTCTGTAAGAAAGTTTAGACAGTGAAGGATACTATGTGGACTTTTAGTATTAGGAAGATTCTTTTCAGCTAGACAGAATATTGCCACATAGTAGGACATCATCCAGGATAAGTGATATTATAAAACTGATCTATGATCCTGTTCCTACGCTTCCTACCTGCAGTGGGACTATTTCCTAATCTACAACTGACTGTTTTATTTCTTATTCTTGGCATTGCTTTTTAGTGACATTCCTATTTATTACCTGAGTTATGCACTCACCTGAGTTCTGCCTTACTTGTCACTGGAGGCAGAATCAAACCCTTGGGGTTCTTTTCCCTTTTTTGAAGCTATCGTATTTTTGCCAAGACATAAAAAGTGTAATTTCAGCATTTTACTTTAACTTTTTCATTTTAGAAGGTTGTACTTGTCAGTTAACAAACTGAACTTTTTTTTTTTTTTTAAACCATTCTTAAGAGTAAAATTATGTTATACTTCTGTTCTTTTGATCTTAGGAGTCCAGAAGCAATGAGAGCTGCTACCAAAGAAGTGCAAAGTATTTTGGAAAGTGCTGGAGAGAAGATCAGCTTAGATGGAAAACGTATTTCCTTGAACCGAAAACAGCTGGATAATATGCCAATACTAGGTATGGTTATTTTATGCAGGAGTACTAGAAATCATCCCACAGCTTTCACAGTCTTATATTTGTTACTATATAAATGTTTGCTATGGCCTTACTATGGAATTAGCCAACACACACTAGAACAAAAACCTCTGTGTTCCTTAGCAATAGCCAACACAGTCTCCCCAAGGTCCCAGGTGATACTGATAGCATAAAAATTCACATGAATAGCACTTTTCTGGTGTGTAGTGGCATGTCTCAATACTGCTACACAGCTATACAGCATAGTATTGGAGACCCATGGATAATTCATAACAATATTTTGTTTAGTAATGACTTTAGATCAAATAAAAGGGTGTTTCCAAATTTTATATCCTAATTCTTATTATGTGAAGCAATATGTTCTAATACCATTACTTTTATTTCTTCTTAATATGTTTAAAATCATAGGCACATTTTCCAAAAGTGTCCAAGTTACAGAGAGTTTTGAAAATGTCACCTTATAACTATTGTTCTTTTTTTAAAAAAACGGCTTATATTGAAACAAAAAAAACCTCAAGCAAACTTTTATGAGTACTGCTTTCTATGCACCATCTCTTAAAGTTTCAGAAAATCCTGATCACTGCACTGTTTTGTTGTTGTTGTTGTTGTTTGGGGTTTTTTTAATGTATCCAGTTTTGACTGGTTTGTTCTTTATCTCAGAGTGAAAACGTGTCTCACTTTCAAATGTTCTGTTGCATCAACTCTAAGTATTTTTCTAGGGGAAAGCAGATTATGTTCTTGGTGTTATCTGCAGAAGAGATAACAATGCTAAAAAGAAATGAGAAAGACACTTTCTTAGGCATTTACAAAGTTATTGTTAAAATATTTCTTTTAATAAATGCAGAGTTTGATAATGGGTTTGAAACAGTTCAAAATATGTGACCTTCTCCAAGGACATGCACATACTATTTCCCTGGTAATCGTTCATTTTCCTCTCCTGACAGACAGCATCATCAAGGAGGCAATGAGGCTATCAAGTGCATCCATGACTTTCCGAGTTGCCAAGGAGGATTTCACTTTGCACTTAGAGAACGATTTTTACAACATTCGCAGTGATGATATTGTAGCTCTTTATCCTCAGCTCTTGCATTTTGATCCAGAAATCTACACTGATCCCTTGGTAAGTATTTATCGAAGTGCATTAAACTCTGTGCTGGAGCAAAACCTAACATGCCTTTAAACAGCATTTGTCGGGGTGCCCCATGTCTGGTTTTCCGTTGTAGTCCAGTCTGTTCTTACACCTGGAGACATAATGGTATGCAAGAAAAATAATAAAGTCAGTGCCAGCACTATCTGCAAAATATGTTTTAGTGTAATCAAAAAGTGTGCTGCCAGCCCAACAGAGCCTTCTACTGACTGTCTTCTTCAGTGAGGAAAGATCACTATTATAGGGGGGTTTGAGGGAGGACAATGGTAAGGATAATATTTTCCCAAAGGCACAGAATGAGAAATCTTCCAGTTCTGCTGCATGAACAAGGATGCAAGTTATAATCCTTATTTTAAGAAGTCACAAAAGAAAAGGAGAGCTATAAGCAAAGAACGTGAGATCATGTCCCACATACCAGAACTTCAATATTCAAATATCAACTAACTCTTTTGTGGGTTCAATTACAGACATTCAAATATGATCGCTTTCTCAATGAGAACGGAGAAGAAAAGACTGACTTCTACCGAAACGGTCGCAAGTTAAAGTATTATTACATGCCATTTGGGACAGGCGTAGCAAAATGCCCCGGCAGGTTATTTGCTGTCCATGAAATTAAACAATTTTTGGCTTTGATTTTTTCATATTTTGAGATGGAGCTTGTGGACAAAAATGTGCAATGTCCTTCTTTAGATCAATCCCGTGCAGGACTGGGTATTTTGCAACCAGTCAATGACATTGATTTTAGGTATAGGCTGAAATGTGTATGAATATATATTTTATAATATACATATAAAATATGTACTATATAAATACACTACATAACATATACTTTATATATATTTTATGTATATATGCAAATGAAATGTTGCAAGTCTTCGGGGAAAATCTATATGAAGATGCTAATTCATCAGTCTAATGGAAAATGCATGATGTATACTGTTACAGTATCAGCATGCAGTGAGTTTAATGCACCGTATTGATACAGATGTTTCCCCTTTTACCAGCCATTTTGGAATGCAAGTTGAGATTCTGAGTTGTGCATGTATAGTAGTTCTTTTTTTCCTGTCAGCAAATACTTCCCCAGAGTGAGTTAAAATTTCATCAGCTGATTCAAAATAATTGTCCAAATTCAACTACAGTTAAAACTTATTCTTTTTTATAATTGAAATGTTGAGGATGGTGGTTCTCCCCACAAAGAAAATGAGAATTTTGTTGTATAAAGGCTGATTTTCAGTGGGGAGGGGAGAATTTCCTGGGGAAGTACCTTTATGGTTTTATGAAAAACTAGAAAAAGACCTGAAGAAAATCTACAAAACTGTTCACGTTCTAGTGAAACTGCAAAACTTGTATTATATTCATTGTAATATATTTCTTTTCAGAAAGTTGGGACTGTATTAAAATAAATGATAATGGCTGAACCAAATACATAATCTTACTGTTTGTCATTTTAATGTCTTAAAGTTCTCAGAGATTTACACCAAAGCCACCTAAGCCAGCTTTAAACCAGCCAGCTCAAATGCCAATATGGAGATGAATAAATAGCCACCATATATTCACCAGTGGTTCTGGTTGGATTTTGCACCATTGTCTCAACTCAGTGTTTCCATAAGCTTCCATCAGTCATACTCCTTAAGTCTTCTTTGTCTAATTCTATTAAAGTTATCATGGGTGGTGTGCCCATGGTGGCATGTCTATGAGAGCAATTGTTCCAGGGACAATATAACATGGTTCTCTATACCATCCCTGTCCTTTTCTGCTTCAAATAATGGATTGATAGATGTCACAAAAGTCCATTTTTAATGAAACATCTTCAGGCCGAAAGAAAAAGCTTTCTTATCATCTGCCAATGAAAAGAACAAATGGACTTAAAATACTCTTGTTATCCTGGTTTTGTATGTTTCTAAGGACTTATGGTCTGACCTATTGTCCCTGACTCAAAAGTAAGCATCATCACAGAAGATCAGATACAGGACTATTAGATGTTTTCAAACTTCACATTCTGGCAAGACATCCAGTCTAGCTGATGGAGCTTTTCCTGAACATGTAATTCTGGATTGAGTCCTAGAACTGCTTAAAATTATATAGAATCAGAGAAT
This sequence comes from Caloenas nicobarica, assembly GCF_036013445.1. Taxonomy (NCBI): domain Eukaryota; kingdom Metazoa; phylum Chordata; class Aves; order Columbiformes; family Columbidae; genus Caloenas; species Caloenas nicobarica. Next base: position 125,673,802 of record NC_088246.1, on the reverse strand, counting down.
CGTAGAGTTGTTTAGGCCAGAAAACACTGCCAAGTCCATCACTAAACCACGTCCCTAAGCACCACATCTACACGTCTCTGAAATACCTCCAGGGATGGTGACTCAACCACTTCCATGGGCAGCCTGTTCAAATGCCTGACAACCCTTTCTGGAAGGAAATTTTTCCTAATATCCAATCCAAACCTTGCCTGGTGCAACTTGAGGCCATTTCCTCTTGCCCTATTGCTTGTTACTTGGGAAAAGAGATCAACACCCATCTCGCTACAACCTTCTTTCAGGTAGTTGTAGAGAGTGACAAGGTCCCCCTTGAGCCTCCTTTTCTCCAGGCTAAACAACCCCAGGTCCCTCAGCTGCTCCTCATCAGACTTGTGCTCCAGATCCCTCACCAGTTTCGTTGCCCTTCTCTGAACTCTCTCCAGCACCTCAATGTCTTTCCTGTAGTGAGGGGCCCAAAACTGAACAAAGGATTCGAGGTGCAGCCTCACCAGCACTGAGTACAAGGTCGCGATCACTGCCCTAGTCCTGCTGGCCACACTATTTCTGATACAAGCCAGGATGTTGTTGGTCTTGGCCACCTGGGCACACTGCTGGCTCATGTTCAGCCGGCTGTTAACCAGCGCCCCCAGATCCTTTTCCACTGGGCTTTCCCTGTAGTGTTGCATGGGGTTGTTGTGACCCAAGTGCAGGACCCGGCACTTGGCCTTGTTGAACCTCACACAATTGGCCTCAGCCCAACAATCCAGGCAGTCCAGATCCCTCTGTATGGCCTTCCTACCCTCCAGCAGATCAACACTCCTGCCCAACTTGGTGTCATCTGCAAACTTACTGAGGGTGCACTTGATCCCCTTGTCCAGATCATTGATAAAGAGATTAAACAGAACTGGCCCCAATACTGAGCCCTGTAGAACACTTCTCATGACTGGCCACCAACTGGGTTTAACTCCATTCACCACAACCCTTTAGGCCTGGCCATCCAGCCAGTTTTTTACCTAGAGGAGGGTACGGCCATCCAAAGCATGAGAAGCCAGAATGTCCAGGAGAACGCTGTGGGAAAAGGTGTCAAAGGCTTTACTAAAGTCTAGGTAGGCAACATCCACAGCCTTTTCCTCATCCCCTATCCATTTCTCGTCTCATTAGCCACTGTGCTAAATATTCAAAGGTAAATAAAAAGATTCTGTAGTGTGTGATTATTTAATACGTGTGTGTTGTCTTTGTAATTTATTTAATCTTCTTTCATTTTCAAGGGAGAGCAGAGAACAACAATTTGTTGCCATTTGCAATACTGATAACATTAAACTATTATGTAAAATGCAGGTGGTTTTGAATAATTATAACACTTTGGTTCTCTTGGTAAGGTAAGTATCCAGTCTTTAGGTACAGCTTGTTTTCATACTTCGGTCAATTATATTGTTGTATTATTTATATAAATTATAGCACATTCAGTGTACGTTAGCACTGACTCAGAGAACATGTGAAAGCCTGACATTCTCATAATTACATATATTCTGGCACATATTATTACCATTAGAGTATCTACTCCCCCATTCTTAAACAAATCCTGCTTAAAACAACAGTTTTTGAGGCTAGCAAGACTATGCAATACTTTAAGCAAAATACCCTTTCTTGATGGAAAGGAATTCAACACAGAATTACAACAGCAGATAACAAAAGACAAGAAGATGACTGCTAAACTAATTCTAGGTTCCCTGTAAAATTAAGCCTCCTTTTACATCCTCTTGTCTCCTTCAAGCTGGCTGCTCCAGACTGCTCTGACTGTGGTTTAATGTTTTCTTTCAGTTCCCTTGATCTATAAGAAATTGAAGTATTCAGTAGCTCCTAGAGCTGATCTGACTTTCACCTACCCAAAGAATACTGACAGTAGCAAACTGAGGGGAAGGTAAAACCACCACAGGATTCACCCTGCAGGTTAAAATCAAGTTCTGAGCATTGTGGGGAGGCTACTGGCTTCATTCCCGAGTGTCAATGCCCCAGAGGCAGCAGAGAAGATACAAAAGCCAGCGTCTCCATGTCTGCAATGTCTACTTGTCACTTCTTCCTCCTTTCCCTGCTGTGTGATAATCTCGCTCCACTGGAATTACATTCTCAGGGCTGTGCCTGATCTCATCACCCAGCCTCCCCCACAATGCCAACAATGTCTGCATTCGGTCAGATGCCTGTTTTATTTCCTGGGACTCTGAAGACCAGTCTTCCCTCAACTACTAAATCTTACCCTTGTTATAGTCCTTTTTCACTCCTTCTGGACACTTGCCACCTGGGCAGATCTACAGAGTGTATTAGGAAAGGCACTGGTGTGGTCTCTCTGTCCCTTCAATCCCTTCATAGGGACTTTGGCATTTTAACTAGAAGTTCAGCTGCAGGGAATCATGACACATTTTTCATTGCAGCAAGCATATAGCGGGGAGGAAGAAGGCTCACTTTCTGTTTGAGGTTTACTTTTTCTTTTTCAGTGAGGATTAAATCAGTCTTTAATATTCAGAATGTACCAGATAAATGCTACAAATACGTCAGATTTTGACTATAGCCTTCAGCAAATTTTGTACCAAGAAGATAAAGAGCAAGCAAATAAAAATTCTGAAGTTCTGTCAGGCTGGACTGCTATTTACAAATTTATGTTCGGCTTTGTAGTCAGTGCTAAAATTGTTGGCATTCTAGAACAAAAAGTGCTTCATTGCAACTTGCATAAATCCCTATAAATTTCTAAAGGAAATAATGTAAATTGATCGTCTTAAAAGTCTATTTGCAATTAAAATAACTACATTTAAAAAAAATGTAATACATATCGATGTCTATGATGAACAACTTTGCTTTAAAAAATATTTACTCCGGTACACAAAGTACAAAGCTTAGTTTTCAAAGAAATCTTAATAAATCCAAGTCCAGTGGAAAAGAGATCTATTCCTGCTAGGGCAGATATAACTAAGGAATGGCCAGAACTCCCAAATGTTCATGCAATGCAACTATCACGTAATAATAGCAATACAGATCTGCATACTTTAAAATGGCCAGCTTTAGTACTTCACATTGCTCTCCTGGAGAGCTAATTCAAGGGTTTCCTAACAGAGGCAGTGATACCATTCCCAGGTAACAACAGCAGCAGAGGCAGACCTGAGGGTCCGTATCCATCCCACCCAAGTCCAGTGTCTCAACTGCAGCGTCATCACAAATTGGCAGCAGCCAGTACTGGTGCCAGATCGTACACGGGGTCGTGCACAGGTGGTTTGGGTTCTCCTGCCCAAACTCCTTCAGGAGCATGGTCCTCACCACTCTGCCTCCTGTCACTGTTGCCGGGTTAGCAATTCTCCATGGACAGCTGGACCTCATAACCTGTGGATTGATATTCAGTGTACAAAACAAGAGAGGTGACCAGCTCTTTTTGCCCAGTTCTGAACTCATGTAACTTAAGGAGGATATCACCACATCTTCAGAGGACTTTGCGAAGCAATGCCACTTTTTAATGTTGAGTTAGTGTTACGCAGCTGAAAAGATCCAGTATAACCTCCTGAGCACTCTTGTGACAAAAGACATATAGAGGAACAGTTTGAACAGTTTTGGATAGGGATTTCCTTTTTTTTTTTTTTTTCTTTTTTTTTTTATATTGGTCTATATACAAGTACTTTAGTTTGCTGCCATGGATGCTTATTTTCTAACCTCATTTAAACCCCTGTTATTAGGGTCACACAGATGCAAGTCAGGGGAGAAGAAAGTGCAAAGTCTGTGGCTGCTGTGTTCAGCTAGTGTAATCAAATACTTCAGCAATCGATAGTCATCTGCCTTGCTAGGGTCATGGACACCACAAGGTTGTCACAGGGCAATTCTCTTTGCTGTCTCTCCTAATAGCAGTATTTTTCTTAAGACAGGAGACCAAAATAAATACGACTAAAGACTGTAAGAGAGATGAGAAAAAAATTTGTGTAGATCCAGCCTGGTGGGAAGGAGGCAGCCTCTGCCATGGGTTGTGTGAGTATTTCACATTACATACTTACTAGGTAAAACGCATAAAGCGATATGGGCAGAAGGAGGGCAAAGACCTCGCCTCCCACGTGAGAACTCTAACCGTTAGGTTAGCTCAGGCGTTCACTCCTTTTCTCTGTTTTCTCTGAAAAATGGAACAGACGATTTGCTTGACTTCCTGATGGCCCCCTTACAGCTAAAGTGCTCTCTTAGCTGAGAAAAAATTCAACTTTGACATGGCATTGAAGTCTCTGAGGTAGAGGAGGGAACTGAATCCAGTCTCTTCCACACCCCAGGGGACAACTCTAACCTTGCGGTTCTCCTGTAAAGGGTGAGTAAGAGCAAGAGGTACCTCCTTGAGGGAGGTACGAACACATTTTAGGTTAGGCACACCAAGGAATTTAAGTGTCCAAGCTTTTTTGGACCCAGATGAGCTCTGCATGGGGCTAGCCAGCTGCCTTTGCACAGTGATCTTTGGATTAGGAGCAAGACACAAGCAGCTGAGTGAGAGCAGGTGGCTCATAACCCAGCAGAAGGAGGCGTTTTGGCTGAGCAGATGGAATCTAGGCAGTGAAAAGGTTTTACAGTTTTCAGGCTAAAAGAAATCTTTACCTCATCATAGAGTTCTTGCAGGTGACATGATGACCTTACTAATGAAAAAGACACCTTATCAGAAAAAAAGACAGTTTTACATTTCTGAAACCATGCTGGCCATAGCTGTTGTTCACCAGCTGGGCTTCAACCACTGAGAAACTACCCTAGGTAAGCTTTTGCTGGTTGTTAAGGGTCTCGTAAAATTGCCCTGGGCAGAGTCATCTGCCTCCAGCAGGCTGGACCAGCTCCTTTCCAGCAACATGAGCATGAAGCAGCAGCAGCCACCCTTGGAGGCAGCAGCAGCAGGCTTGGGAGCAGGAGGATGTGGCATGAAGGAGCTCTTGGTGGTTGGGACCTGGCCCTTGTGAGCTGCAGCACACTGCTGATCTTCTCAAAGTTAAGGTTCAGCCTGAAACTGCTTGACAGGATGAAGCTAACACCATCCTAGCCACATTTTGAAAGGAAGAAGCTGCCACTGCATTGTGTGGGGACTTGATCTGCAAGGCTTGCTTTGAGGAGCACCCCCATGGCAGAGGGAGAGGACTCCTTGTCTATGGATCCTGATGGGCTGAGGGTCAAAGCTGCGTGCAAAGTGTTGCTCTTCTCGGTCAAAACTACAACACTTCTGGGCTCAAACAGAATCAGAACTGTAGCTATTTAGCAACAGAGCTGCCAGTGAGTTCAGGCAGCCACTCTTCAATTTGTCAACTGTGGTTTTGGTGACTGTCATTTTGAAAAAAGATTTTTCGAGTCCTGCCTAAAGCTCTTAAACCAGTTTTGGATTTTACTGTAGAAATATCAGGATAAATTGGTGTTTATAACAAGACCTTTCATGCATGTTTCCAAAGATATCAGAGAAAGCAAAAAGAGGAAAAGTCATGGGGCATTTTTTCCTGAAAGCATGAAATAAATTATAGAGATATATATAATTATAGCTTAGTTTTCATTGGGTGCTTCAAAAGATATTTTTCATGGTCTTGGCGTAAATGGATAGCTGTAGCAGCTTAAATAGGTATTCACCATTTATTGATGGTGCAGAGTGCTACAGTCACATGTCAGCAGCCTGAAGATAGGGCCAAGATCCTTGTTCACACCACAATAAGGTCAACACAGTTAAGCAGCACAAAGTACTTGATTATAATGATGCCTGCAGTCTGTCCCTCTTCAGCTAGCTGCATACAAGAGGTTTGGTGGCAAAAGCAGTCGTTGCCTCATAATAACCTTGGAATTAAACAATAAAAAGGTTACATACTATTAAATGGGCTGCTGTCAGTGTAAATACCCAGCTTGCTAACTGTTGTTGACTTTAGTTTGTTTTCTGCCAAGGCAGACAACTCTGTGGGACACACTTCAAAGCAAATGATCTTCAGTGTTCCACGTGTCATGAAAAAAGAGGTCACTTCAGAGCAATTCACTAAAGAGACACAGATTTTTTAAAATTAAAAGTTCATTTTACATAATTCACAAATAAATAAGATCTTACAGATCCTACTTAACTTTTTAAAGATAACAGTAATTTCTGAATTTCATGTCATCAGGTAGCAGGATCCCATAGAGATTTTGAAAGATTCAAACACCTTGGCTGACTGAATCCCTCTGGTTTTGAGAGCTCTTCAGTGTGAGAAGCCATGTAATTATTTCTCAGTAGCATTTGAGTAATAGGTGATTGGGAGGGGATTAGATGTCTCTCAGTCTCCAGTAACTGCAGACTCAAGACGTATAAACATCCACGAGAACGTGATTAAAGATTGCAGACTGGAAAGGGTCAGGCTAGAGGTCCACTTCAGCCTGGGTTTCTCTTCTGAATAATGCCCTGCAGGTGCCAATGGAAGTACATGGGGGTATGGCAAGCACAAGTAGAGCTTCCTCAGGTTCCATACAAGACTCCTATGTAGTGGACTTGCTCTCAGAGGTACTCAACCTACAAGTGCTCAGCACTTTTCAAGGAAACAATTGGTTTTCTGTGAGGTTTTGGAGGGCTTTGGGAGGTCCCCGTCTTTGCATTAGCTGCTGGTGACCACCTCATGCGAAGTGCTCCCTGGTGGGAGTGTGGGGCCCAGCCCCACCACCCCTGTGACGTGCCTGTGCCGGTAGCACCATGGCCAGCCTCACTTTTGCTTGGTTTAGGGAGAGATTAATGCCAGCTCCCCTGTTTCTTCTCAGCCCGTGCTCCAGACAGACATCTGGCCTACGTTGCACAGAGCGCCTCAAAAGGTAAATCAGAGCCTGCAAGAGAACCGTGGGCAGATGCAAAAATTTGGTGCCTGCGAAAGCTTTGTCACTGACCACCACAGGTTTGTAGGAGGGGTCTGAAGCACAGGGTGAGGAACACTGCCCAAAGGGTTGCAACAGCAAGTGAGAGGAGATCTGGGCCTTGCTGACCTCAGCTCTGCTCCCTTCTTTAATTATAATTGCTCCTTATGCCAAGGAAGACTCCTGCTTTATGTGACATTTCAGCTTGACTGCTCTACCCAAGAGAAGCCTCAGGAAAGGCAAACAAAAAAATGCATCCTCCACATCGAACTGAGTCATTTCATGCTTATTTTATTTCCCAGATGTAACAACTTGGAACAAGGAATAATATCCTTATGAGGATTAAAAGCTGATGTTAAAAAAGACAGGGGACACCATTAATGACACAAGCAACAGACAGTTATCTGGGTTCTGTTAAATGTGCCTCATACTCCTGGTACATAAGCTTCTTACAGGTATTATTTAGACACAGCAAATCCATGTAAACAGATCAAAACAACTGTTGTCCATTGAAGCTGTGTGTCTGGAGTTAGAAGGGATTCTTCTACATCTATGAAGAGACTATAGTTGAACGACTTTTCCTGAAATCTGATGATATGAGAAAGCATTAGGAATTCCACAGAATCTGCAGAAACCATAACCAGATGCTACAGATGCCGGATACAGATATACAGAGAGATGCTAGACTGCAGAGCTATCTGCAGATGGCTGACATTAGGTTCCTAGCGGAGGCATTGCAATGCCAGAAGGCAGATGCCTGGTTGCAATTCAGAAGAACCAAGCTAACTGCTGAGGCTCCTGGTACAGTCAAGAGCAGAAGTGAGGGCTGAAGGGCCAGCCCCACCTCACCCCATGTGTGGTTTCTAATGCTAAATGATGGCACAAGTTACATGTTTATTCCTCGGCCTCCCTACTAAGAACATTTTTACTATTGTTATTTATTATTGATACTATTTCCGCACAGATCAGGACTTCATTATAATTATACAGAGAACATACCCACCATGCTTCTCCAAACGATGTCACAATCTAAGGAAAAGATGAGGTGAAAACCACCCTCCTAGAGGAGGGCAAGGAAACCACAAGGCAGCGTTGCCAGCATGCCAGCTCATGGTCTGAAGAGACCAACAGGTTGGATAATATCAAGTTTGTCACTGACACTAAAGCATCTTGATCTGGTCAGATGTAAAACATGAGAACTAGACAGTTAATACCAGATGATAGATAGGTGAGGATTAAGCCATGAAGCTCATTGAAAGTGAAAAACGAACTGTTTATCTTTGGTGCTGTACAGGATGCACGAGAAGAAGGTAAGGGAGGAGAGATCACAGTATAGATAAATGACCTTTGCAGCAAAACTACAAATGGATGCAACAGGACAGGAGAGCACTGCAAAATTGCAACAGTGCAAGAAGAGAACACTTGGATGAATGCTTTGTTAGAAGAATGGCTAGGAAAGGCTATATCTTAACAGCAGTAATGCAGAAGCCAAGACAATATTCTAAGAAGAGGAGTACCACTGACTGTGACAGAGATTGCTGATGGGTGACCAAGGGTGAGCATGAGGTACTGTTTTTGAGACTTTACCTGACTGAAGACATTGGGAAGCAGTGTCACTTGAGTGAAGCAGGTATAAATTCAGTTGATGAGAAGCCAGAACAGCACTTAAAAGCAGTACTCCGGAATGCAATTTTAAATGGTAGCAAAAGAGTGAGGGAGAACAAAAGGTTAAGGGAAGGAGTGACAGACAGGATGACTCTTGGAAGATACAATAGGATGGAGTCAGAAGAAGAGGAGAGCCCAGTAAAAGTGTTGGTTTACTGGAAACCATGAACTTCAATTTACAGAGTAGACCTCAGATCCTGTTCTTAAACAGTTACTGCTGTAAATAAAACACAGCAGACTGAATCCACATGCATGTACTTATGCAAATATTTGCTACCACTCTGATCAAAGTTATTAGGTGATAATGTTCAGCCTTGGAAACTGGCCTTGAACAGCGTTTATTAAGGTGTTCCACTACTACAGCTATTGCTAAAGATCGGTACACCAAACCGCACCATCAATCAGCCTTGAACCTTTGAGCAGAGGACTACCAGTAAAAACACATAGAAAATAATGTATCTGCACCCTGCCAAATAAAACACATGTGAAACTATCACCAGCACTATAGAACTATTATTACAATTTATCTATTGTCAAAAACATGCTGGGTAACAAAAAATAAATGCAGAAATACATAATTTTCATTGCTTATTATGCTTATCTGGGGACAATCATAATATTTTTGAGGCAGGTGTTTTTCATAAGTTAACAACCTTTACTTCATGTTCCCAGCTTAAGTGTAATATGGATTTTTGTAATGAATATATAGTGACCATACAAGAAGGAAAGGAAAAAATTGGGTGGCACACATACAGATGAAAATAATTTATGTTATAGTCTGAAAAATAAAATATTAAATTGTGCCACCACAGACTATGGGAAGATATAATTTTAAAAGGTTTAAAGCCTTATTTTGAGAGTGGCAGAGTCAGAGTGAGAGTCAGATCACAGATTAAGGAACCTATTTGTACATGTCTGTATATGAATTAGGTTTCAAAACTCGCAATATAGCAAATGGAGATCTGGCCAGCACAAGCAGAGAGCTGAACACCAACAGCTGCCAAAGTATACGTGTCTAGGGTAAACTAAATAAATCTCTAAACTGAAATGATGGCACTAACAAGGGGTTTGACTGACATCCACACACAGATATCTAGACACATTTGGAACACCCCGTGGTATTCCATGTAATCTCTAGGCTCCCTTCATAAAGGCACATGGATCCCATAAGTCAAGTGTCAAATCTGTCAGCTTCATGGTGTAATAAGAGACTGAAAAGCATCTGGGATCTGACTGTGGGATGGCAACCTTATCAAGCCCTAAATCTCCACCAGCTAGAATGGGAGCTGGGCACCTTGCTCCTACATAAGTGTGTACAGGTAGATATCTACATTTAAGTGTCCTAATCTTTGAACTGAATCCCATTCTTAGAGTTTTGAGTACTGTCAAAAAACCACAAGCTTTGAATTCAGTTTTGGTTATTGGCTTTTAAAACAAATTTTGATTTCTACAGGAACAATAGCTGTAAATCATGTAAAATAAGAAACCTGTCCTGGAGACTTTTGCTCTCAATTACCCTCTGAAAGGAGATCCTGGAGACACAGGGTTCTTTGTTTAGGCATTGTATCATGTTATTTATGCATAAGCCAAGGGAGTCAAGATTGCACAGATCTGGCAAAACACTTGCCAACAACTTTTGTGGAAAAAAATACAAATTGTAGTCAATCAAAAGTTATACATGGTTTGTATTTCCTGAATCACTTGGACTGGAAATAAGCAAATTGATTTTTTTCCTTTCACTGTATTCAAAATGACACATTTCTGGTTTTCTTCCCATTTAAAAAGATCTTTCATTTCAAAATTACTTCAAGTTAAAGGATTAAAAGATGAAAAGCACAGCGCTTTGTTTCATCTGATCTGCACTGGCTGTCACAATGTTTTGGTTTGCTGAGGATTCTGATATATTTTACTTAGATTGATTAAATGGCTATCATCCAACTCCTTCTGAAAGAAATTATTTTCATAGCTTCCCTAGTAACTAAAACTTCTCTTTTTCCATTTTAACCATAGAACCATTAACTTTTCCCAACTATGCATTCAAATATTGACATCTATATAGACTCATATAGCATTTTCTTTTGAAAACATTTACCAGCCACTTCTTTGGAATTTTTACACAGTAGAAGTTCCCCAAGACACTTGGCATTGGTTTGCTTCCAGTCTCGTCAACATCAGTAAGAACTTAATCTGAAACTTCCACCATAGAAGAGAAATCAACCTGTACTCCTCTTAAAAGTCTCCTCTATAACTTCTACTACAAGGACAGAAAATGGCTTTGTATGTTTCTATTAACTTGAAATCACAGAAGAGATATATCGGGGCAAGTTCCGAGAATGATTTTCTTGGGGCAGATTTCAAGAATGATTTTCTATCTATTGCTGTATGCACAAATATGGATCCATCAAACTACAGGGATGTTCCTGTCTGCTGACATTAAATTTTGGTACATGGCATCTTGTGACTATCACAGCCATTCTGTTCAAATCATTTGGTGAGATGCATGTCGTACAAACCCTTTACAGTAAAAGTTCAGGTGCAGAAGTGCATCTTTTTTGTTTTCTTTAAAATATAACAGAGAAGACCTAACCAAATTCCTAATCACAAATCAAAGTCACTGACTGTCATTTTGTAATATTACTTTTTTGTTTTGTTTGCTGTTCATTCTATAAAGCTTCTGCATATTTACGTTTGATGCTACAGATGTTTCTTATAAACATGAGAATTTCATTAATTTGTTTGTTTTATATAGAGCTACAGAGAACAACCTGTACTTACAGAAAGGAAGAAAAAAAGCGCCTGTCTCACTACGTTCATGGGTGCAAGTCAAATTTACCTCCATCACTACTTTCCCCCTCCAAACCTCAGAAAGAAATTACGCTAATCATATCACTCAAAGGAAGAATTTTAAAGAAACCTGAAAACATCTGGAAAACTCTTCTGGGTAGGAACTACATTCTACCCTAAATGACAGTCTCACTAATGTATCATTGAAAACTGAGTTGTATTCCAAAAAATTAAAGTCATGATTCTGTGGGCAAAGACTATGTTTAGGCTTTGGGGTCTTTCCCTTTCTCAACACCTATTCCCATCCTTTGTGAAATAAGCTGTATCAAGGCCTTGTTCTAAGAGTTGTCACTGGTGGCAATGTTGCCAACATGTCCACAAACTTCCATCTTTTCATTTGGCATGTGCATCACAGTTGTCTGTTTTTCCTCAGCCAGGGAAATCCCAGAATCATAGAATAGTTTGGGTTAGAAGCGACCTTAAAAGGTCACCTAGTCCAACCCCCCTGCAATGAGCAGGGACATCTTCAACTGGATCAGGTTGCTCAGAGCCCTGTCCAGCCTGGCCTGGAATGTCTCCAGGGATGGGGCATCTACCACCTCTCTGGGCAACCTGGGCCAGTGTTTCACCACCCTCATTGCAAATAATTTCTTCCTCATGTCTAGCCTGAACCTTCCTTCTTTTAGTTCAAAACCATTACACCTTGTCCTATTGTAACAGGTCCTGCTAAAAAGTCTGTCCCCATCATTCTTATAGGCTCCTTTTAATTACTGAAAAGCCACAATAAGGCCTCCCCAGAGCCTTCTCCAGGCTGAACAACCCCAACTCTCTCAGCCTGTCCTCATAGGAGATGTGTTCCAGCCCTCTGACCATCTTGGTGGCCTCCTCTGGACCCTCTCCAACAGGTCCATGTCTTTCCTGTACTGAGGACCCCAGAACTGGATGCAGGACTCCAGGTGGGGTCTCACCAGAGCAGAGTAGAAGGGCAGAATCACCTCTCTTGACCTGCTGGCCACGCTCCTTTTGATGCAGCCAAGGATAAGGTTGGTTTTCTGGGCTGCGCGCATGTGTTGCCAGCTCACGTCCAGCCTTTCATCCAGCAGTACCCCCAAGACCTTCTCTGCAGGGCTGCTCTCAATCCCTTCACTCCGCATCCTGTATTGATACCAGGGGCTTCCCCAACTCAGGTGCAGGACCTTGCACTTGGCGTTGTTGAACCTCATGAGGTTCACCTGGGCCCACTTCTTGAGCTTGTCCAGGTCCCTCTGGATGGCATCCCATTTGCTGAAGATGCACTCAATACCACTGTCTATGTCAATGATGAAGATATTAAACAATACTGGTCCCAACATGAACCCCTGAGTGGCACCACTCATCACTGATTTCCATCCAGACATTGAGCCATTGGCCACCACTCTCTGGGTGAGACTATCCAGCCAATTCCTCATCCACCGAACAGCCAACTCATCAAATCCATATCTCTCCAATTTAGAGAGAAGGATGTTGTGGGGGACCGTGTCAAAGCCTTTACAGAAGTCCAAGTAGATGACATGTGTAGCTCCTCCATCATCCCCTGATGCTGCGACTCCATCACAGAATGCCACTGGGTCAGTCAGGCAAGACTCGCCCTTGGTGAAGCTTGTTTCATTACCTCATACTCCATGTTTCTCACCTGCAATTTCACAGATTTCCTGTACTACCACATATTTAAATACAACCTGATGTGTTTGTCCTTTACTAAGTCTGAAGAGTTGGCTGCAAGAACCCTAGGGTACAGATGAAAAAGATGCAGCTTTCAGCCAAAATTATCCCATGATTCATCCCTCCCATTTTATCCCAGTCTTGGTTCTGCAGCAGGGAGGGGAAAGCTTTGAGTGACTGAGGCGGTGCTCCCAGGAAGAGGTTCATAAGCAGAGTCACTTTTTGCTGCTTGACCTTTTTTTTTTTTTTTTGTATGTTTGTTTTCTTTTTAACTTCCTCATCTAGAAAACACCATCAGCTCACAGAACGAGAAACAACTCCTGCTGACTTCTGCAGCAATTGAGTCCGACTGTTCTGCCTTAGGAAACAGAGAAACAGGAAGAAAAAAAAAAAAGAAAAGAAAGAAGAAACAACAGAAAGGAGAAGTTGTCCCACAGCTTGGCTGCAAAATCTGCAGTCTTTGGCACGTCACAGGTTGACAGTTCAGCTGCAACAACAGCTAAAATCCCATTACTGGGATGAAACCTTGAGAGCTGGCAATATTGTCAAAGTGCTTTCAGCTTAGATTAAAGGTGATAATTGTCCGCTCAACAGATGTTGAGGAAAGAGGCATGTTCTAGCATGCAAAAGACAGAAAAGCAATGGGGAAAAAAAGAAGTCCATCACAACATATTGCCGTGAGAACCAGCCACCACCCCCTCTCATGGTAAGCAAGGTCCTTTCTTGTTACCATTCACTTATGTCCACTATGGTATTGCACTAGAAAGATGCAGTGCTCACAGTATTTTAGCTCACTGAGTAAGGGAATAGGCTCATGCCTCCAGCGCAATCTTGCCTTTTACATCCGTCTGCAGAGTAAAGGACTTCATTCTGACCAGAGCAAGGCTGAAAAACATCTAGACACCAATATCTTCAGAGTAGTGGAAACGGATTCAAGGTCTTTAATATGAAAAATTTAGCTTAGCTACGGCAAAAAAGGAAGTGTAAAAAAAGGAGTGTAGAAAGCAGAATCCATTAGTGATGTTTGCATCAAACATGACAATCTTCTACTACTGAGTTGAAGAAGAGTTGTTTTCATTTCTGCCACTTTGATACATGTCTTCCAAATGATTTCTTAAATATGCACAAAAATCTGGCTCTCAGAGAGGCGAATCCTTGAGATACAAACTATCACGATCCATCCTCAAGGAAGTAATTTTTCAGCAGAAAATAAACTGCTACGTGATCAGCCTAATTAGCCACTAAAGCAACTCATTACTCAAACAGAAGCATTAGCTGCAGAGGACCAAATAAAATGGATGAGGTGCAACGTAATAGATGAGATCCCAAGAGTACAGAATGAAAATATGTTGTCAGAAGACTTCCTTTGGTTTCAGTGACAGATCCTCAAGTAGGCAAGAATACAAGAAAAGCCACGATATACATGAAAGATGGGCAGCCCCCTGCGTGGGAAGCGTAGACTGCAAGCTCTGTGGGGGCTACAACAGCACAAGTAGGAAGGTAGTGGCTTTTATCATCACATCTGTTGAAACTTTTCTACCTGATACAAATTACAATTATCTACCTGATACAAATTACAATATGTTCCTTCCTCAGAATGACAAGAAGGAAGGAGAAAAGAATCTCCCTCTAATCATTTGCTATGATCAACTTGAACGGTGTTCGTAACCAACTGCGCTATGTAAGGGCAAACCAGAAAGGAAAGCCGGGCTCTACTGGTATTAGTAGCTGCTTCTCAATTGCTTAACTAACATTCAAGTCTGGCCTTGAAATCTCCAGTATACTCGGGTTTATTTTAAACTCTAACACTTTCCTTTTGTTATGAAGTACAAGTTATTGGCAGAACCTACATCCCTATTTCACTGAGGGAAATTAGGCAAAATACCACATCCTGAACAAACCATAATATAGTTCATTCTTGAAGATTAGTCTGATTTCTTCAAACCAGCACCTTTGGCAACTCCTGCTTGGTTGCATCTATAAAATCCTAATCCAAATAAATTTTTCCTATCTGATAGTATAGTTATAGATTTTTTATCCTGTCTTGCAGGAATTAAAATATCCTTGTAACTGTAGACAAGCTTTCTATAACAATGCTACTGCTACTACACAAAATTTCAAGTTCTTATGAATATATTACAGAAATCCATATTATTGACTATGATTTTATCACTCCATGGAAAAGAGACTGATTTTTTCATCTAAGAGTGGACTTAAGCCCATGAGCAAAATGTAGTTTTCTCCATAATAAAAATCTCACTACCATAACAGCATTTTACACTTAGTTACTGTCCTTGTACAAAGAGAGCTGCACTATCTGACCTTGCATATGCTACTATTCTGAGAAAATTCCTAAAATTAAATGTGTGTTTGTTGGTAGCCTTGGCCATGAGTAAAGGCTATTTGGAAATCACCAGCCTGAGGTCACCTCTACCTTCTCTTCTTGCGCAGTCGATTGGGTAACAAAGCCTATACAGAAAACTAAGGCAAACAGACCTTGCCAGGTTGACATGTTCTGACTTTTTATGGGTTCAGCTAAACTGCTGAGAGAAAACAACTGTTTTTCTTTCCCATACATTTTCTCTACACCAAAGCTACAGCTCATATGCATCAATGCATAAACCTTGGAGATCCATAGGACTCATACTGCAATATCGGTCAAGCCACTAGGAGCTAGAATTTGTCCAGGTACTAGGAGCTCGAATTGGAGAAACAAATAACAGTCATTAAGCTTGACTTTTTTCTATTGTTTCAAAGTTTTACTGCAGTAGGGCCTGAAGATCGCAACTAGAACTAGGCAGCCACTGTTTTTAGGAATTGTACACATGCTGAGAAACATGGCACCAGCCACAAAAAGCTTAGGTATGCGAGCATTAAACCTGGAATTAATTATTCTCACATGTGCCTACAGTCAGGCCAGCAGACTCCAGAGAGCTCCTTAGGAAGACAGGCACTAAGCATTGCAGGCTCAAGCACCTTATACAGAACTTTTAGAGACTTTCTGTACACATACGAGATAATGTTTAGCTGAGCAAATAAGTAAATACTGCTGCGTGGAAGAGGTCAGTTCAGATTAGAGGAGAAACATGGAGAATCAAAGTTCTTCCAAAATCCTTTCAAGGTTCTAGTTTTCTCACATTTATTTGCTGACACCATGACCTACTCCACATCTTTATCATATGTGCAAACTAAGATTTATTTATTAATTTGGGCCATGAGAAACTAGAAAAAATCCCACAAAAACCATACAGAACTGTATTCCAAAGGCTGAGCTCTGCAACAACAGCAATACAAAAAGCACTAGCTAAGTAAATATCACTTACTAAGAGTCCCTTGGGGGTGTTGTCAAAGAATTGTCAGATTTAAATGTGAAACATCAAAACACTGGAGAACTGTGCAGCCTGTAATACACAATGACTAACCAAACTTTATTTGCTAATAAACCAAGCAAAAAAAATAATAACAACAAAAAAATTCTTGCCATAGTGAAGTGCAGACCTGAGGAAGAAGAGCTGCCCTCATGAGAACTCCACATGCTGGAGTCCTTGGGCAGAAATTATCTGCCAGCACCATAAGCTTACCAGAAGGGATACAGTGAATAAGCAAAATTTTGATTGTATAATTCATTTTGTTTGGGGCACGCGTATTTAAATCAATTAAACAGAAGTAGGGCAAGTGCCTTATAAGCGACATGGTGAGAAGATAAGACAATGCAAGGGTCTTATGCTGAAGAAACTGGATGAAGAAAAGTATCGAGGGAAAGGGGAAGACTTCAACTCTGCCTTTTGTAACAGACTCTTGCAAACCACTAGAATTGTCTGTCAGAACTGACATCCTGCAGGAACTATTCTTCTGAACGGGAGCGACCAGCAGAGACAAGAACCAGTGGATACTTAGGGATGAAGGAGAGCAGGTGTCAGAAGCTCAGCAGCCTGGACTACCAGCTTTGATCCAGCTCTCTTAGAACAGTGACTCCTCCAGCTGGGATGTGTTACAGGTCCCCACTAAACAAGCACCCTCTCCTGCCTATATGTGCTGAGCGTGGTTGTTCTGCCTCCCAGGCCCGAATTGCCTCCAGGTTTGTTGGACTGACACATCCATCAGTCCCCTCTCCTCTGTTTATTTAGCTCCATTCTTTTAAGTAATTGCTTTAGAGAGGGGGAAATAAGGACTGTGGAGAGCCAGACAGAAACCTGGAAGCTGAACTGCACTACATTTTCAACAAAAACCCCTTTGAAATTAGACCTTTTTGTCAGCAAGTAAAAACGCCTCCGCTAACATCAACACCTTAAATCATCACATTGCAAAGAATCTTTCATTTCTGATTTTCCCGTGTCAATGTGACAGGAGTGGTTAACGCACCACGGGCAAGACAGAAATGTTCAGAGAATCTCCCTTTGGCATATCCCAAAAAATAGGGCTTAATCCTCCATTAAGGGTTGTGACTGATGCCAGACCTATCTGTTAGGTCTAGCTGAAACCTAGAATGTTTCCAGGCCTTTGAGTTTTATTTTTGACTCTACCAAGGCTGATTGCTAGCCTCTGTCTTAAAGCCACCTTGCAGTACAGTCAGGTCAGGAACAGTTAGCTCTCTCCTTGCAAGCCAGAGTTTATTTTTACTCTTTTCACAAAGAGCAGAGGGAAGAGCACCTCCAAAACAACTAAAATCAAGTTTAAAACAGCCACTTTCCCTTTGGTGGATGAAAAGATAAATCTTGAATATGCATATCCAACACAGTGGTACAACTGAACCTTCCCAGTGTTGGGATTTAAGATAAGATCTGGGTTCACTTTTTTCCTCTGAGAAGATCCTTTTAAGGTCTAATGGTCCGATCCCTCCAGATGAAGCATTCGCACCTTTCACACAGACCAGATCCTGTCTTACAAGATTTTGAGTGATGATCAAGGTTACAAAGCAGCTCCAACTGGGTCTAAGATCTGTATCTGTTTCCAGGAAAAATAGCGTTCAGGAAGACCCCTTAGAAAACCAAAAGAACTATTAGACTCTTACGAGCAGGAGCAAATCATTCAGTGAAAAATATTTTAACAAAATTGTCTGCCTATATCTACTTATGCTCCCTCTTCTGCTTTCAGTGACTCCTTTTAGACAACAGGAATTGGAGACTGCTATGGGAAGTAGCACTATATTAAAAATACACAGGAATATAATTTTATAGCTAGAAGAGTTGAAACCATAGACATAACATATTCAAAACAAGAGAATCAATATATAAAAAGTGATAAAGTGGAAACGAGTATTCACATGTATCAAAGTACCCATTCACGGACAAAAAGTGGTAGCAGTATTCTACATCCAGAGGCAAAGTCTTCTCCACTGAAAATTTCTCAATTTCTTTTAAAAAGAACCAGTTTACTAAGAGAAGAATTCAAATGCAGGTATTTAAGTTCTTCTCTATTAACTGCAAGCTTTCAAAAAAACCCTAACACTTACATTTTCACATTCAGGCAGAGATTTTTATTTGTAAAATCTAATTTAAAATGGATTAACTAAATTGGCACAAAAGACTGTAAGGACATTTTCATTGTGAACAGTTAAATAATGATGATTTAACTTGATTAGGAACAGTTGTAAAATAAACAGGAATGAATTATGTTCACTGAAATAGAACACTTGTCCAGGGTTTGCACAATGCAGGCACTAAGGTCCTGAGGCTTCCATTGGTTCAAAACATTGTAGACAGCTATTACCATGAAAAAGTTAATCACAATTTAATTTGAAAATCAGAAAATTTAACTTGTCTTCAAAGTGCAATTATTTGGTAATTTTTAGGGTAGAGCTAGTGAACACTATGAATTCTATTTTTTTTTGCTAGAATAGACAATCAAAATTTTTATATCAGCACCTAGTAAGACACAAAGAATTCAATGAAATAAATACCAGCTTCATTGCCCTGCATAGGTTATTCCATCTATTCAAACACCACCTAAAAATATTGTATATGAAAAATGACACCTGGGTATTCCCATTTGGCAATACATGCTCATTAGTATTTAAATGGTCTAAGATCTCACCGAATTAATTTGGACTGAGGTAGATTTATAAATGTAAAATAGTAGCTCTTCCAGAATAATTCCCTAAAGTTTTGGTTTTTTTTTTTTTTGGTTCAACAGTTAAAAATGTCTTGCTCAGTTTACCTTAATGCACTTTGGAAGAACAAATCTATCTTCTCCTACACCAGAAAAAGAATGCAAATATGTAGCTTCTAGATCACACATTTAACTCAAAAGCAGACAGCTCTCAGCAAACACAAAATAACTCAACAGCCTCCCCACGTCTCAGTTTTAGAAGACAAATTTTTTGAACTTAGTTTCTTTCCTTTAACTTTCAGATGTGCTGCCAGACAGCTCTTCAATTATGGAGAGAACAAGACCATTAGTAAAGGAGAAGAGTTGCAAGTAAGAAGTGTAAGAAGGTGAATTCTGGTCTGTAATCTAGGTTCTGTTAATCATCTCTGAAGTTCAGCAGACTTTTTTTTAAATGTCTGTAATGAAAACATTGAAGATGCACAGTGAGGTACATAACATTTCCGGCCTTTCAATATGAAGAATATACAGAAGATCTTATTGATTGTAACTATGACAGGACAAAGGCAAAATAAATTGCTTTCCAAAAATGAAGCCATCTTATTTTGCCTTGTTGTCTGAGTAGCAATAGTTGACATCTGGCTGGGTTAAGGATGCAACAGATCCACTTGCTACAATTCACTAAATGTTCATCATAGTTGCTGCCTACTGTTGCTTGTCATTGCACTAACCTAAAAATTACCAGTCCTACTTTTAATCTCTTCAAGAACCCATTCCAAATACATACATCTCATGGAAACACCGCAAGCTTACTGCTTTTGGCGTGCCATGAATTCAGCATTTATTATTCCAGAGTCTTGCTGCTCACCCTCTCATCTGCCCATAGAACAGCACATGCCTGCGCTGAGGCCTGTCAGGCTTAACCAGCACGAGCATCTCTGTCTGGCCTCCCTGCACAGAATAATAGTGATCATGGGAGCTTCAAGTTAGTGCAAACAACTGAGCAGGGAGCTAGTAATAGCACCTCCGAGCACTTGCGTGCTCTTCCTTGGTTCATTTAATATTGGACAGATTTTCACCAAAGAGCAAGCACAGTATGACATAACTGCTAATACATGCTAATTATACAAGTGTGTCCAGTAGGCTGATTAAAGCAGAATGTTTACAAACGTCTCAATGTGCTGCTGAAAAAAACCCGGAAAAATCCAAAACCTACCCAGCCTGATTGTGTTTATCCAGAATCAATTATTACAAAGATGGGAGTAGTGTCCAAACAAAGCAAAACAAAACAAAACCACAAACCAACAAAAACCAGCAACCACAAAAAAGAGAAAAAAGCACAAGTATTCAGGTCCAGAGAGATTTTCTTGAGAGAAAACAATCAGTTCTGGATTATTTGGCTCTTGTGTGATAAAAAATTTCTGGGAAAGACAAGTGGAGGTAAAGTCTGAGCCTTTCATTAGCTGCCTACAAGAGCAAGTGACAGCATTATTACCTGTATTTCATGGAAGTTAAGAGGAATTCCCAAGAAGTTCAGCAGCCTTGCTGTGAGGGAAAGAACATCATCTTCTACCAAGTTCCTTCTCCTTAGTTCCAGTCTCCTTCTCCCTTGTCACCAGTCTTAACTGCGTATCCACATAAGTCTATACTCAAAGAACTGGTTTGTGTCAAAAATGCTAAGATGTTAGCTACGCAAGTGAGAATTTAACGTTAATAAAACGTATGACATAAAATTAGGAGACAGAAGATTCTACAGGTTTTAAAGTACTGAAAAGCAGTGAAATATGTAAACACAAGCATTGATATATTTTCTTAGTGCTTGACAAAATAACGTCAACTACTGGGACCCCCATTTAACTCTCAGCTGTTCCTGAACACTGAAAGTTACCAGCTATTTGAAACAAAGAGATTGTGATAATGTGCCGTTGTGGGTTTTGGCATAATAAGAGGAAAACCCCCTCAATTTAGTTAACAGTGGTCCTTCATACATCAGTGTTTAATTAATGATGGACTTCAGAAGTAATAAGCAATGTAACTTTATCTATATTCTGCACTGAAATATTCCCAAACCACAGATTGCCCAAGATTGATCTCAAAATACTGACTCGGGCCTTGCATTTGTGTAGAGAAGTGTTAGTATATTAAATATATGCATAGCAAGTGCCCATTCCTTTCTGGCAGCAACACAATCACCACTTTATCACAACATAAACTGGGAAGAAAACAAGAAGCTTTGGCTATGGTCTTTGTCACTTAAAAGTTTAATTACTTAGCACGTGAAATTAATTATGATTAAAATCATGCAGATATTCAGCGTACAAAACAAAATACTTCGAATACAATTGCACGTTTAAAATTTACTCAGTCAAATATCTACTTTGAGGTAAAAATGTAAGATTAATCAAATATACTGAGCAATTATAAGCTTGGCATAAATAAATAAGTATTGATTTTTCAGAATAAAATAATCAGTGAAACCAGCATTTTAACACATAGATCGGTACAAGAGATACAGCCCATTTACCCTTCTTCAGACCATGATCCATTCATCTGATATAAATCCACAAATACTACAAAACTGCATTCTTCTAAAGAACAGCAGCCAGTTTGCCCACAACATAAGATTCCTACCTGCATACTGCAGTGTAGGGCCAAGTTATTTGAAAAAATATATAATTTCAAAGATTGAGGGGTTTAATTATACAGCTTCCAAAGGAGAATAGTGAGAGCTGCACAACCAGATCCCCACTGAATATTACAAAATGCCTCTAGCCAAAATTTCAAATACAAAGACCTGAAATTCAGGTCAAAAATACCTGATCAAATAACATGTCTACTTTTGTGCATGCAAGTGATGGCATAAACAAGTTCTGTGTTTGTGCACCTTGGTGTTTTTTTGTTTGCGGTTATTTAAGTAACTGTTCATGTGAAGAATCATGTAGCTGCACAAAGTTCAACTGCATATTCAGGTTCAAAGTGACCACAGGCCCACTCTTATGAAATCTAAATCACAGCATTTCTCCAGATGACAGTGGTCTCTCCCATTTCTTTAACCTCAAGAAGAAAAAAAAGTTCATACTTATTTTCGCCACAAGTAGAACAACTAGAATACAAATGAGAACAATCTATTGTAGTCTGCAACAGCTGCGGTTTTCATCTCCTGAACTGATTCACTCACATAATCAATGATATGGGGAAAATTACATAAAAACTAGAATATAAATATTATACTGCACCATGAAACACTATAAACAGAATATACAAAAATTATATTAGGGCATTAATTATCCATCAACATATTAAACAGAACACCTTAATATTATTAATACAGCTTGGAAGGTAAACATAACCTACAGGCTGTTTTCAAATGGCTGTTTGTCAATGCAGCATTAAAACATTACCATAGTGCAAATCTTACCAACTGTATGAAAGATACTGTCCCGTTCAGAAAAACGCTTCTCCCCTGTTCTTCCCACACCCCCCAGATAATGAAAAGTCATAAAGTCATATCTCATTTCACATTTAGTACAAGACATGGTTTAATTTTAACACTGAAAAAAAGTTCAACAATGTAGAAAAATTAAAAATTTAGATATGCTATAGCTGGAAGACACAAAACCCAAAATCTGATCTGTGGAAGTGAGGGAACAAAAGGACACTAATTTTTGCTTTTTTGTCATCTGTTGGAAACATATTGTATGACAATACAGCACGCTCCCTATGTCATACCAACTGTAGGATTACTTTAATTGCTGAAGAATCACAGTGTTAAGTATATCCGCTTCTTGTAGTGTCAAGTCTTCATCTGTTAGTTCTTTATTTGGAAAGGTAGTCGCAAGAACAAAATCAGTTGTTGCAAATTCTGGACGGGACTGGATAATGAAATCTCGAATATCCTTAATCCTGTGGAAAGGATATGGACATGAGAACTGTTTGATTTCATTTTGACACAAATCTCTGAAAATTATGATGATAAGAGAACAATAAACGTTTTAACAGACTAAACATTTGATATGTCTTATTGATTTTTAAATTTCCATTCGATCCAAGTGACTAATGGTTGTATTCTAGATTTTTTTTTTCACAAAAAACCTGAAAAATTAAAATTAATTTTGCTTATTTTCTCAACAGAAATAAAATTTGTAACATAGGAGTATATTGAAAACTGATACTTATAACAGAAAGTCAAGCAATTTCAACACCAGCTGTCAAAAATGTCACTATTAATTAGTATATTCCAAAAATGCTAAATTAAATTATTAATTGAAGGAGTAATCTTAAAATACACAGTGACAGTGAGGAGAAAGCAGAGGGGAATTATTAATGCACTTCAATGGCGAGAGGTTTCCCCTGCTTTCAGTTGGCACCGAACTTCTGAACAATAGTTCATAAAACAGTCACATCAACAGTATCACAAGAATAATTTAGTTTTATAAGACATGGAAGAAAAATGAATGAGATTTTAGAGATAAAAACCTGAAATTTAAGGTTTCTCTCCTAAGGCAGTAAGCTGATCTATTAAAGAACTATTGTAAGTAGGCAGTACTAGTAAGCGGGCAGGTTTACTGTAGCCAAATGAGCAGCGACTTAACTTTCTATCAGTCTTCAAGGCTTATGACACAAGCAATGCACTTTAGTAGCTGATTTTGATCATACATATGGCAAAGATACCTAAAAAGATTCACATCCAAGAAAAAGTTAATAATGATGAAAATAAGCTTCTGTCAACACATCCTTGGTTACAGATGTTACTGGGAAGTTTACCACTTCCACCCTTTCAGGCAGACAGAAGAAAACACATCATGGCTACACAGGGTCCCAATAAGCCCAAGCCCTAAGTCACTTCTCCAGCAGGTGCTCTGGAGAAAGGATCTGGGCCTGTACTATCAGTGTACATTATCAGGTCAGATAAAATATGGAAAAAATAATGCTGTATCTTCCTCCCTATTGGCATCTCTGCTAAAATTGCCTCGTTGTGGTCTGTGTATGTTGTCAGGTGAAGAAAGCTGCACATTGGCTCTACCCTTATTCTAAGCCAGAAGGAAAAAAAGGAAACAGGTGAACTCTCCATATAATAATATTAACATGGAATTGGGTCCATACAAACACCACCTACGAGGCAGGATTCAAGCTCAGTTTCAGCTGTGTTCTAACACAATGGTGCAGATTTCAGATTGGGACTGGCTTGAACCCTGTGAAGTATGGGTGAAACTACAGCACAAATCTCTGCTCTCTGCTCAAAGTTCTTTCAGCCATGCAGCGCAAAGCAGAGCTTTGCAGAACCTTGCACTAACACAACCTCTTAGGCAAATAAATGGGGTCGGCCAACACCATTGGTGGCAATGTCCCAACAATGTCAATAAAACCGATGGCAAGGTCTAATCGGCAAGCTACTAACAGATCTAAAAAACCCACCAGGTTCACACGCTGCGAATTCCTAGGAGACGACCATCCAAAACAAAACAAAGTTTGGTTCTCAGTATTATGTCCAGCCCACATACCAGAATTACAGATGAGTATGTTATATCCATATACCCTTCTGCATATGGGCAGCAGTCTACACTTCTAACCCATGTCATGTTTAGTCACAGTCTCAAGTATAATGAGGTAGAAAGCTGGAGCTCTTGATGATGGGCCACAAGATTTCTCTGCCTGTAGTGAGGGCTATATTCCAATTGACACTATCATACATGCTTCGCAGTGAAGTGCCTTCACAGTGCCACTCGAGCCAGCCACATGCTCCTCCCAAGAAGGGCCCAGGGCTGGGAGGACTACATAGTGAGGCTGTCCAGATTTCAGCAGCCCTGAGAACAGTTATGGCTGGTACCGTGTCCTTACAGGACATAATTGGTCATAAAAGTTTGTGATTTTGCAGTTATCAAATATCTTGTGTTTCCAAGCACAGAGTTTTGCTTTCACAGTCAATTTTTCAGTGCATTTATGTTACAAAAATTCACAGAATTCACAGAATGGTTGGGTTTGGAAGGGACCTCTGGAGATCATCTAGTCCAACCCACCTGCTAAAGCAGGTTCACCAGAGTGGATCGCACAGGAATGTGTCCAGGTGGGTTTTGAATATCTCCAGAGAAGAAGAATCCACAAACGGCACAGAGCTTTAGAATTTCAGTGGAGCTGTACTTATAGCCTTTTCTGACGTCCTGCTGATACTAATTTAATGACAAAACGCAAACTTATGGAAATAGTTATGGTTACCTGCATTGATGCAGGATCAATTTACCTGTGTGTTTGGTTAAATCTTTGTATTAATCGGCTTCCATCTGCTAATCTAATTTGAATTTTAGTTGCTGGCATGGAATCATCAATCAGAACAGGCGCATTAAGAATGGATTTCTCTTCCTCCTCTGGGGAAGAAGGTGTGCTGACTATTTCAGGTGTAAGGCTAAAGGATTGGAAAAAAACAAACAAACAAACAAACAAACAAAACAAACCAGTTACTAACGGAGTCAAACCAGAACTGAATGTTTCAGTTGTCTTTTTCATTGAATGACTACCATCTATAGCTAGTACAAATGCGCAATGAAAATCCTCTCAAAGTTATCTGAACTAGTATAAACACAGCTTTTCTAATAGAGACACAAACAATGTCAATAACTGCAATACTTCATATTTATTCTTCTTATAACTCTGTATATCATATCTGCATGATTTTAAATAGATAATCAAGTACAAACAGAACTATCTTTGTTCATACTTACAGAGCACGAAACGACAATCTCAATACTAAGATTTATCTATTATACTTCGTGGACTATATTAAAAAATAATCATGCACCATTACAGTGTACTAAACTGACCAAAACTGTTTTAGTAATTGCTTTCAGGAGCACTACTTTATGATTCTGGGCATCCCCCACTCTTTTAGACCACAAATGATATTAACAGGTAATTGATATCACCACATAATAAGCATGGAATTTTTTACATTTAGTATAAAAACAATATAAACCTGATTGGAGATAACCATTTGGCTGGCCCTTTCATTGCTTACATACCTGGGACTTCATAAACCACCAAAATTAACACAAATGCCACACAACAGGTGTGCACACTTTCTTATATACATAAACTCTCTTTCCCACCTATTTTCTTTAATAATCTGAGCAAGTGCTCCAGTGAAGAAGTTATTATATATAATTGCTCCCCAATGTCACCCCTACCAGAGCTTACTACCTTCTCAGTTTTACTGAGCACACTTCCTCATTTTTAAAAAGATGAAATACAGATTAGAAACAGTTCAGCATCAATAATTGAATTAAATTACTTGCAGAAGCACACCATTAATACCTTTTTTTTGCAATCAAGTATTTACAATTCAACAGCTAACACCAAGTCAGCTGAAAAAGATGCTGTAAAGTGTATAATTGTTATGGGGAAAAGTTGATGATTGGCAGAGTTGAGGTCACATTACTGTTTGCTTACTGACCAACTTAACCTGAAGTGTTTTAACAGCATCAGCCTACACTTGCACCAGGACCGCAAATGAAACAGAACGAGGTGTTAAGCTTTTCTAAATAATTAAATTTCATTTTTTTTACTACATATATGAACTTTATACTGTAGTTAGAAATGACACTAGAATTGGAGGAAGTGGGGGCTCCAACTGTAGGTTAAAAGTTGAGCTGCTCCTCTCCCACAATCCAGGCTTTGCACTATTATTTCATGTAGGGGATCATGTACAATTCCTCTGGTTGTTCACTTTTATAAACCCATCCCCTACTATAGATTTTTGAAGCATCATTTGAAGTTTTAATCAAAACCTAGTAAAAGTTGTGAGATTTAGATACAACTTACTGCTCATTTATTTTGGATCAAATTTTTAAAAAAACAGTTTATCAAATTATTTCTCTTTCTTAAAGCTAACAGATTTTCCTGGTATAACTTATAATGAATGACAGCTTACAACGTTACGTTTCAGGACAGCATTTCTCCTGCTTCATTCCAGAAAAAAAATATAAAAGAGTTGCTCCCATACAAAAATATTTTCCATCCGCATTAAGTCAGGCATCAGTGATATTACTGTAATAGCACTTCCTGTTCCCTTTGTGATGATCCCAGCGATAAAAGACAATATGTATGGCAGCTGAGCCAGACCAGAGGCACAAAGCATCTAGCACATCTATAAGCAGTTCCAACAGAGGACTAAGATACCATACAGACACAGAACAGAAAACCTAGTGTTTTTACCTTCCAAGTTTTTGCCCTTCACCACTGAAAGCTTTGAATCGCAGTCTAGGCTTCACGTACTCCTGTTCTTGGTGGTCCTCCATATCCAAATTAACCTGGCCACCGTGAACAAGTCGCTGCAGTTCCACAGGAATTTCCCTTAATTACAAAAATAAAAGTTTCCCAATTATGTTTTGAACTGCAATACAAGTTTACACAAAAACCACAGTACAATATGAACAGATACTATTAGTATGTTTAAAGTCACAGATGTCTGATTGTTTTAGTAACTGATTTCATCCTAAAGGAAGAAAAAAATGAGTGAGCTGACAGTTAAAACCTAGAAAGTACTGACAGTCAAAATTTGAAATGCACTGAAAAAATATGTGGAACTAAAAGCCATCTGTAACAAGTAACATTCAGAGTTAAAGCACCAGAACGAATCAAAGTGTTCAAAATTTTAAATGCCCCACACGTCTGATGACAAGCACAGAATATATTTTATGAGTGCAGGCAGAGAAGAAGTCTGGAGCTTTTAATAATTATAAACATGTGGAAAAAGCATTTTTCTTCATTTCAATTGAAAGACATATGTCAAAAAAGTTGTCATTTTAACTCACCCTCTTTTAACAGACTCAAGAAACTGAGCATTTGTTGGGTCTGAATAGGATCTCAACTCGCCATCATCTAAACTGAAGCCATTCCTCCAGAGTTTCAGCAAAATTTGAACCTATGAAGCAAAAAAGTTGAAACAAAAGTGAAGATAGACAAATAAGGTATTTCAATTTCATACAGACTAGTTATACATTTTTGATCAGTACTGTAGCAGACCATAAACAAGAATGCAAAGTATAAAAGAAGAATACAGCATGGCACTGTGCAGACCATTGTTAGAATACATTTAAAAAAGCAAATAATAGTTACAGATTACTATCTACTTTAAGACCACTTTTACACCTTGGGAAAAAAAAATCTCATAATCTGCTATCCATGTCATAAGAAATGATATAGTGACTGTGTAGCAATTTTCGCAGTGTTCTAATTACTTTTAAAACCAGTAAATGTTTCTCATTGATAAATTAAGAAATAAATCCACAAAATTACAAATTACTGCTGATACACTGTTACAGCGAAAACTATTCTTTCCTCAAATTATTGCATGCTGAGCAGCAACAAAGTCAATACGAGCTCTATTCAGCTCAAATGCTGAGAATCCTGGAAAGCAGCCTCCTTCACTCCCTTTTTATTTTGCTGTGTGCCTGTGTACAGCCAGGGCCTTTCACCTTCAGAGCCTGCACTCTCATCCCTGCAACTGCCTTGCAGTCCAGCACAACAAGGCTTCCCTATCCAGTCAAACTCACCTACCTGGAAAACTGTCCCACCCACCAGTTATGGTAACCCCACAGCAACAGGCTTCTGTCTCAGCACAGCTGGACACTACTGGAGGGCAGAAAGATTACTGAAGAAGGTAGAAAGATTACTGCAAAGTGTAAAATGTAACAGCTTCGGGTGTGACATGATAGCACCCCCCAGCCTCAACCATATCCTTTGGCCTTACTCATTTCTGGCTTTTGTTTCTAAATAAGCTGAACATTTGCTCTAGCCATTCACACAAATGACAAAGCATAGAGAACTTTGTGTTTCCCTGCGCTCTCTCTTTCACTTCCTGCTTTTTAACTGAGAGGAAAGAAAGGCCAGACAATTTTCAAAAGGCCTCTAACCTGCTGTTTCACCATTCCTAGAAGACATCCGTGCCCTCCAGTTTGAGATTGGCTACTTTCTAAGCCACAGCAAGAAACAATTCCTAACCTAAGAGGATTAGCACAGCTAAGAGAATGCAGAACAACAGCTGGAGGAAAGTAATTGAAAGGAATGTCTGCTAAGAATTTCAAAGTAATTTACATCAGAAAATTCCACAATGGAGGTCTTAGGGGTATCTAAAGAACATCTGTCTTCTGTGGACACGGACAATTTCTACTTAACACAGATCTAATATTTAGATACTAGTTTTTCCTCATAAATATAGTTACAGTAATCCTGGCATTTCAAGCTGTAAACATGATTAAGCAGACATCTGTTGGAGATTCTGTTTCCTGATATTCAGAATTTTACTTACATCTTCATTTTCTCCGTATATGTATTCAGAGTGCTTTTGTGATGAGTCACCCAATCTATATCCGCCACCAGAAAATGACTGGAAAAGATATATAGCAAAGCTTATTGAAATAAATATCTGAAACAGTTTATTAAAATTCGTACATAGGTGCAAATAAAAGAATCAGCAAGCTTGCTTCTGTGATAAAAAGCAAATACACTGTTCCAACTTGTATACTTTCTAAGTGGAAAATTGTACCTATTAACCGTAATCAGGCTAAGCAGGTTTTAATCTGTACACTTTTTCAAATATTAGTAATTCAACAGATGAGATTTTGATTTGGGTGCAATTGCAGTTAATTTTTTTTAATCCATTTTAATTAAAATAAAGCAAATAATTCCAGTTCAGGTTGACTTCTAATGATTTCCCCTGAAATTGTGTGGTTCCTCCCTGCTTTATTTTCTAGAGCAAGCTATTTGAGCGCAGTTAATACACAACTGTGTTGATCAAATCCTCTGCTATTTGCAAACCACAAAAAGGCGTATTTGCTCTCATGTGATGAGTTTCAGATAGACTAATGTAAACAGAGATCAAAATATCTTCTAACTTTTACCTTAGCTTTACTGAAATCACCAGATGCTCTTGAGGCTTCATCTAATGGGACAGCCCCATGTTCTTTTGCTTCCTTGAAGAGTTCAGCAACAATTTTACTTGGACTATTAGAAGCCCCAGAAATCTGTAATCCTCTATATTCCGAGTCACCTGAATAAAATCTTTAGAACAGTAACGTTCATAAGCAACAATGCTTTAAACGACAAGCAGAATTTTCCTCTTCCCATCAAAAGAAAAAAAAAATTAACAAACGAAGAGCCAAGTTTGGCATAAACCCTTTTCATTCTGATCATAGAAAGGTTCCGCTTGGTTCTGACCTTCCCAGCAATCCAAACAGCACTACTCCACAGACATTTCACAAACAAAACTACCAACGTGCCTTCTGGAACAGACCCCAGAGCTTTGGGGCCAAGGCCATATGTTTAAGTGAACACAGTCCTGATGCAGCCACGGCTTTACACACCTCGTCTTATGTGGATGCCCCCTGCTCCCAGAATGACCAGTTACCTCAGGGGTGTTCTGTGCATGGGACTGCGGCTGGACTAGTCAGAATACAGAGTCACATCTAACACTGCCTTGGCAGAACACGCATAAAACTCTCCTTGGGAAAGCTGAACAGTGCTACAATATGATCTTTTAATTTAAAGATCTAGTATACTTCAATTCCTGCCAATACCAGAAATCGCAAGTTTTTAATAAGTTTATTTGATCTTTCGGGGCATTCTAAAATCTGCAGAAACTGCTGTGAAAGCTAATTTGTGGGTTTTTTTCTTCAACATAGCCCCATTTCTAGCTCTTAAAGATAAAAGGTTAAACTACAAATAATTATATTTAAAACTGCATCTGCTTAACTATGAAGATCAAGATCTTCCTCGAGAATTATCTTGAGAAAGGTGCTATAAATCTCTAAATACCAATGGAATAGATGCTGTAAGAAATCTATATATAAATACAAAACTTGGCAAACTTGAGAGTGTGTTTTCTTTGATTACAAGAAGCATTAATAATTAATAAAGTAAGGGCTTTCTACTTTCCTTAACCTTAACCACTTGGGGCAAGGCAAATCAATTAATCCATGCGAAACTGTCTCTCAGGCCAATGTCACCAAAATGCTGTTGATTCCACCATATTTTACAACTACCCAAAAGCAGCAGCAGGTATGAAGGTGCTGTACAAGTATAATTATACTGGTTTTATGATACAATAACTAAACTGGCAATCCCTTAGTACCATCTCGCCTTTGTACATATATCTGTATATATTATCTCAATCACCATTTATATATAAAATCTTTAGTTATTAGATTTAAAAGAATTACAGCGATAGGGAGATGAGACAAGAATTCTCATCAGAGCTTGTATTCGATAAAGAAAGGAAGTACTCAAATATTTGAGTAATGCATATACAGAACAATTTAGGATATTTGAGAAAAAGCAAAAAAGCTTTTGAGCCCAAGCGTAAGTTACAGCCTATACATCCATACAGTCAAGTGTTGAGGCACATACAGGTCCTACGTAACTGCAGCCAGATTCTGCTAAATATACTTTTACTCCATCAGCGTACAACTAACACTCTAAAATGTCACACAGCATCTCTGTAGTTACTAGCTCTTTGCAGGACAGACTTAGCTCACACACATTTTGAAAAACGGAGGAACAAAGTGTGAATGTCACAATTACCTTCACAATTGTTAAATTGTTTGTTTTAAAAATACCTTTGGTTTTCTTTGTCATCGCTCATGCTTCTCTCTGGTCTTCTCAGCCTTCTAATAGAATCAATTTTAAGACTGCCAAGAGAATAAAAGAAAACATTTGAAGATGACTGGTACATACGCTTCACTAAGTACTTCATATCTAACTTCTGAAACTACTTATTTTTCAAAAACTAAGGATATCACATTGTTGGGTTTTTTTTTTGTTCTCACCATACTTTTTTGGCCCAAGTAACTAGCCGTGGATGCTTTTCAGTGAATAAGCAGGAAAAGGCACGCGTGTGGCAGAGGCATTTTGCAGCAACAGTTGGACTAGATGATCGCTGTAGATCTCCTCCAACTGAACTATTCTGTTCTAGCATGGGTTATGTAGAATTCTGCTTTACACCACTGTTGGTCTCACAGATAACGCAGGTAATATGCAAGTGCAACAGCTGTTCAAGAACCCAGCTTACCAGAATTAATTATACTTCAAATTCTTTCCACATTTTAGCTGTTTTTATCAAGTGGTAAGTTGCCTAGTGAAGTCAACATTGGCTTTCTTTGATGTCCTGGAGTTCCTGTCTGTGGGGATCCTAAAAACTAAACAGTAGTAGTTCTCACTTCTATTTCACACAATTATAAAAATATGTTGAATGGCGACATTGCAAAGACTTTCAAGAGACGATTAAAATACAGAATCAGGTTCTGTTTTATGATATGGACAGATCGATAAGCTACCACAGGACAAGCTAACGTTGTTAGCTTATAAAATGCCAGAAAAAACTGTACAGATATATACTCTCATCCTGTAATAATTGATTATAAAATTAATTAATGCAAGATGTATATGAAGTATCTGACTACCATGGGATAAGAACATATGTACAATCTGTCACATGAGTGAAGACAGCTCACTAGTTCAGACTTATGCATGATTACTACACCTGTGAAATCAAAACATAGAAGAGCTTTTTTTAAGTATCAGTGCTGATAAAACAATGTAATTCTATATCCCAGTGAAGATCTGCCTCTTATTACTTAGAAAAAATGTATTGTTATATACTTAGGTCAGGTGCACTAGAAACACTTTAATCTCTTCTGTTTTCTTCCCTTGTTGCATTGTAGGTTTTGTGGGACTTGTATTTTTGTGCCAATAGTCTTAAGTTTCTTAAAGGAGCTTACGCAACATGATATGGTGTTGGTTCCAAGCAGGGCCTAGAGACATTCTTCAATAGCTGCAATTGTGGACAGCAAGTCAAGTAGATGACTTCAAGAGCAGCACTATGTTTCCTTGCAATTAATACACTGCTCATCAGAGAGCAAACTGAAGTCTACTGAAAGAAAAATCTCATTTTGGATGCCATGCAAATAGCAGCCATCTCTTCTTTCTCAGATTCCAGTGTAACTGCAAAAGAACAAGTGTTTGCCAACAGCTATCACACAGAAATATATGAGATACTGTACCGCAGCTTTTCCTTCAGGTGAAATGGGAAGTTGTAACTTCATGATACCTATCAGTAAATGGAGCTGTTTATTTGTTTATAAACTGTGTTCTATACAGTTGATTAGTCAACTTAGGTGGTTTCATCGAAACAAACAAGCAAAAAGAAACAACAAAAAAGCTATTATTTTCCAAGTGTCACATACTGTGCTAAAATCCCTCTTCCTGAAGATGTGCATTTGTAGATGCCTTTGAAGGATGACTCTGATGACTAAGAACTTTTCTGCTCCTTAACCTCCTTTAAAACAGAGATCCATATTGGCAGCAGCGATTGAAAGACAAGCCAAATATAAGATTTGCTATGGCATCACTGATGGTAATGATGTAAAGACTTCTCTTCTTTAAAACAATTTAAATGAAAACTAATTAAAAACTGGCAGGTTTCCCTAAAAAAAATTAAAACCACATTGAATCTTCAAATGCTATGCGAACTGCAAACACTGCAGGCCAGTAAAAGTTGCATTTATACACAGATACATGTCTTTCCTTCTACCTGCCAAACCCAGACAAATTCATTAAGAAGCCCTTCTTATTTCCCTCACCCCACAGAAGCCTGCTAATGAACCTATGAATAATTTTTCAAATTAATATTTGTCTCATCAGGTACTGATGTAAGTACAAGACTTAAAGCAGCCCACTTGCCAAGTTTCACACAAACTACTGATTTGCTGAATTTTGAGGAAGCAATGAACTCCAGTACTGTCCTGAAGCAGCAAATTTCCAAAATCTATCTGCGTGAACAGAGAGTAACACTGCATTTCACTTATAACATCTTAACCTTATCTGAAGTTGGTTTAAAGTGTTTTGGAATACCATATAGCACAAAGGCTCCTAAATAAATACAATTTAAAAAGCATTCTGAGAAGATACAGACTATGCACTATTACAGGGATTCACAATTCTGGATTATGAACTGCTGTAGATCACTTTTTGTATGAAGAGGAGGTCAAGTAAGTATGACGAAGTTTTGCGAGCTAATACAGTAACTATTCAACACATTTCTGAAGTACAAAGCACATCTCACCTCTGTGGTACTTTTGTGTTACTAATCTTTGCAGTTGTTGGTTTGTCAGGACACAGTGACTGCCTTTTAGCTTCATCTTCGTATAACTCTGCCAAGGCCAACTGGAGGAAACAGAACTCTTTTTAGAAGTCTGTAACTCTAGAATTACATATGGAACAGAAATAAGACAAAAACTAATGCAAAATGCACGCATCCCCAGAAAATTAGAAACATGAGAAACCCCAACTGCTTCTCTAAACTCAACTTCCTTTCTGCTTTATGAAAAAAACCACATGATGCTTAATGCCGTTGTGACTTGGAATTTGTACTCTGCTGTCGTTTGGTTCACGTTGCTTGACTAGTTATATTCAGCCTGTGTTAGGTTCAGAATCACAAGATTATATACACATGTATATATCGAGCATCATCTCATCAATGATAAAAAATTGAAATAAATTCGCTAGGTAACACTCTGGTAAGACTGGGAAGCACATAATAAACGTAATCCAAATAAGCTTGTAGTGGAATTAAGAACCAATTCAGCCTTGCTGGCTTGAATGCAAGGCATCGTTGTAAATACTTAAAAAAAAAAAAAATAAAAACCCCAAGAGTTCCCTAAATGCTGCCATATCACTGGCAAGTTCATTTTTAGGAAGTTGTGTGAGGCATCTCCAACATGTCATTTTTAGCAATCCTACTTTTGTCTTGAATAATACTCTTTGTTTGCCAAATCATCCTTAATTTTATCCCCAAACCATTTTGTTCACACTACGCAAGTCATATTAACATTTTGTCATACACACCAGAATAGGTGCTAGGCTACAATTTCATTGCAGTTTTGTGTTCAAGGAATACACATTAAAATAAAATGAAACATCTGTCCTTCAACACACACTGCTATGAACATAGGACATTAATCCCATGTTATTGTGAGGCATTTTCAGCAGTGGAAAAATACGAGCTGAGGTATTATTCCTGTTAAGAAAATCAAACTGAGCAACAAGACAGATCGAGAAAACCACTGAAGACCTCCATACTACCTGAGGATACAAGTAAATATATTTTAGATATGTAAAACTGATGGGGTAAGTCATAGACAGAAGCCCAAAAGTAGACACTAAAAGGAATAGGCAAAGATCTACCCTGTGCCGTCCCTAATCCTAAAACTGAGCGATGCTGAGGGAGTGTAAAAAGGCACAATCAGGCTTCTGTGCTTTCCTCATACCACATCTCTTACGGTGTCACGATAGAAGAAGTCCTCAGCTGGATGGATGGATGGATGGATGGGCAGCTACTCTGACCCAAGAGGGTATGTCTTTGTATTTTAACATTTTATCAATAATCTTCTACCCCAAACGCCTGTCTGGTTCAGTTGACTAACTAAAGGCATTATGAAACAAAAAGTATTAACACAGACTTTATTAATGTTACATTCTGTAGCAAAATTAATCTCAGGAAGGACCTATGAAAATTGCAAATAGTAACCAAGAAAAAAGAAAACAATATCCATCTTTCTCTGTTAATTTTTTACAATTAAATAAAATATGGGCAGTTTCAGTTAACTGAAAGTTTCACCTGTTTTCCAACCAATTCGTTGCTAAAATATTTTGAATCTTCATACAGATTTAAAGTCGCACGCGAAAAAGAAATACTGTTAAAAGTGTCTGCAACTACACCCTTAGGTACCAACCCTGAGTTACATTTGTGCTCACACTCTCAGATCCTGTCCTTAGCCTTACACCACGTTTGCGGAGACATTGTCATGGGGGGGAAGGACGCTCCTCCCAAATAATCAATCAGGAAACACAATGGCGCCAAAATAACTTCAAATACAGTTAAAACCCAGCTACTGAAGCGCCGGGAAAGCCCGTCCCGGTCCCTGCCGAGCTGAGCACCACACAGGCTGGCCGCCCACCGCTTCCGAACGCGCCCAGTCCTGTTCAGAGGCGTCCCTCCCTTCCCCGCCTCAAGAGGGGGGAAAAAAAGGAAGAAAAGACGGCGGCAGCCTCTGCCCGAGCGCCCAGCGCTGCCTGGCTGCGGCGGGGCAGCCCCGACTGGCAGCGAGAGGGGCGGGGGGGCCGCGCACCGCCCGCTGCCCTCCGCGGCGGCCTGGGGCAAGGCCTGGGGCAAGGCCTGGGGCTCCCCCGGGGGCCCGGCACTCCGCCCCGCTCGGCTCCGCCCCGCCGAGGGAGCGGAACGCCCATCTCCACCCCCTCACCTGCAAGTCCCGGGCGCTGGGCGGGCGGCCGCTGCCGCTCCGCGGCTGCCGATCCCTCCGGCCGCCGCCGGCCGCCGCGGACACGTCCCCTTCCTGCTGCGCTGGAGCTGCGCCGCCGTCCGCCATCTTCCGAGGGCGGTGGCGGCGGCGGCGGCGGGGGGGGGGCGGGGCCAGCACCGCCAGGCACTTCCGCCGCCAGCGCGGCTGCCATGGCAACGGGATGGGGCCGGGCCGACTTAGCCCCGCCCACGGGGCCGTTTCCATGGGGACGGCGGGACCGGTTATCGCCGGGCGAGTCGGGTCTTAAAATCACAGAATCACGGAATCGCAGAATGTTAGGGATTAGAAGGGACCTCAAAAATCATCTAGTCCAATCCCCCTGCCGGAGCAGGAACACCTAGGTGAGGTTACCCTCACTGTGAAGAACTTTCTTCTCAAATTTAAGTGGAACCTCGTGTGTTCCAGCTTGAACCCATTGCCTCTTGTCCAATCACTGGTTGTCACCGAGAAGA
Organism: Caloenas nicobarica; assembly: GCF_036013445.1. NCBI lineage: Eukaryota > Metazoa > Chordata > Aves > Columbiformes > Columbidae > Caloenas > Caloenas nicobarica. The sequence continues at coordinate 125,636,970 of NC_088246.1, read as the reverse complement.
GCCTGGCTCCATCCTCGTGACACCCACCCTTTACATATTTATAAACATTGATGAGGTCACCCCTCAGTCTCCTCCAAGCTAAAGAGCCCCAGCTCCCTCAGCCTTTCCTCATAAGGGAGATGCTCCACTCCATCATCTTTGTGGCCCAGCGCTGGACTCTCTCCAGCAGTTCCCTGTCCTTCTTGAACTGAGGGGCCCAGAACTGGACACAATATTCCAGATGCGGTCTCACCAGAGTAGAGAGGAAGGAGAACTTAGAGATCCCAGCTACCTGCCCACCCAGTTGCTCACTACTTCCCATTGTCGGGTGAATGTTTAGCTGCTTCGTGGAAAGCACGGCTTCATCACACATAGCAGTTACATAGAGAAACAAACACCATAAGCCCGAGCATCCCACCTTTCTCCTCCTTCCCCTGAGCTTTTACTGCTGAATGTCATATTGTATGATAAGGGATATCCCCTGTTCGGTTGGGGCCAGCTGTCACAGCTGCGTCCCCTCCCAGCTTCTGGCTCTACCCCCAGCCTACTCGCTGCTGTGGCAGAGTGGGAAAATGGAAATCTGGATGCTATGCAAGAACTGCTCAGCAACAGCCAAAGCACTGGTGTGTTATCAACACTGGTTTAGTCCCAAATCCAAACCACAGCATTTACGGGCTGCCATGAAGAAAATTGATTCCATTGTAGCCAGACCCAGTACAACGAACTATTGAAATGTTATGTGCTAATCTTCAGTGAAATAAAAAAATGAATGCTATAGGTAAGACCTGGAATGACCCTAAATGTAACTAGTGAAGAGGGACTAATTTGTAAAAGTGGATGTTTTCAGCTTCTGAAGAATAAACCTAAGACAAAGAAAGAAAGATGGCAGTGAAAGAAATCTTTAAATACTCAGCAGATGTTAGTATTTACCATTTGGTTTATAGGGCAAGACTTTGTGACAACCAGGCTGACTGCAAACATGTTCTTTGACATAAAACAAGGGGTTTTATGTATAACAGGAAAGAAGTATTTCTAATAGTACAAATAGGAATCAATATTTCAGTTTCCATTTCAATATTTCGTGAAGATGTGGATCCACAGTATCTGCACACAAATAAATCACTGTCCTGAGTGAGACTCATTGAGTTGACTGGCACTTGAAAACTTTTGTGATCCAAACTGGTGAAAATGCAAGTGTTTACAGTTTGCAATCAGGATTTGATTTGGAATTGTGGACTGAAAGCTAAAATCACTAACTGTCCAGCACTCACACATAATGCTCGATTACCCACAACTGAGCTTTCTAAGCCAAACTGTTAAACCATGCACTTACATCTGTGCCTTCGGAGTCAGCCAAACCATTGGTGATCATGTGGACAGAATGGTCTGTTACTGCCCATGAACAACGGGGAGAAAGCTGTGGGTGGGAACCCAGATCCATCTGAAGGGTCAATGCTACCTGCTCTACGCTGATAGCAATATTGTTCTTATGGAGAATGTAAATATGATTGGGTTTTTCTGCAGATTTTTGGGGGGTGTTTGACAACGAAGAATGGCACCGCTGAGGATGTATTTTATATATCTATCTATATCTATATCTATATCTATATCTATATCTATATCTATATCTATATCTATATCTATATCTATATCTATATCTATATCTATATCTATATCTCTAAAATACCTAATGCATTTCACATAGCTCCCATATTCTGAACTATATGAGCTGCTTATGTATGCTTGTAAAGAACTCCTACACTCTGCTTTATTTAGGAAAAGAAATTGACTGAATAGAAATAAGATTCCCCTTCAGTTGGCTCCTGTACTTGAAGCCTTCATATGCTGAATATGTCAAGAATAAAAATGTAGTCATGTGTTGTTTCATTGAGCCTTCCTTGGATTGATGTGTGATGCGCAGCTGTTGTCCAAATGAAAATGCCCTGTGGTGATACACACTGAATTAGCAGAGATGTCTAGACTGTAATAACTTTAAAAGCCAAATAATTTTATTATTAAATCAGTTTTTTATAATTAGGTGTCCCATGTTTTGACAGGTGTATCTTCCCTAAATATTGGCATTATTCCTGTCTATCTTTCTCTGTGATTGCCTCCTCTTTGATTAAGGCTGCCAACAATGTTTCAAGAGATCACCTGAATGCAGATTAGCACATAATTTTTTTCTCAGTGAAATTTATGTAGTCACAGACATCTGGAAATTTAAATCTGTCTATCCCAAGCAGCCGTTTTCATTTGCATAACATCATTATTGTAACCAACGGTTTCTCACACAACGATAGATTTAAAACAGTTAATTACTATCTGGCAGCTCTAGTTCCTTAATTGAAGTTTATTCTGTATTTTTTTATGTCTGAAATACTCTTCAATTATCCTAGATGTTTTCCTCGGAGGATTAATACTAGAAGCTTTTACAGTCTTCTAGTTAGAAGTAACTCAGGTGACAGACAACAAGTCTATTATTTTCAAAATTTCACTGCATTTGGTGCTGTCCAGAAGCAAAAATACAACTAAAATGCAACAAAAACCAGTTATTAAAACTCAACCCACCCACTACCCCAAAATTTGGATGTAACTTAAGAGAGAAGGAAAGAAGAATCAAGTTAGAACAAAGGTAAAATTCATAGTAGCTTTCTTAGAAAGACGTTCAAAAGAAAAGCATTGTAGAGGCTTCAAAAACTGTGATCAGGATAGGGATAGGCAATAAAATTTTTATTTTTAGGTTTATAAACATTAAGAAACAACCAGTGTAATGGGCTTGGAGGCTGAGATAAAGACCTGACACCTGACGTGTGTAAATGCTCATTGGAACGAGACTGAAATAAGACAGGTAATGTAGTGCTGGGTCTTTGAACTTCAAGGACTGGTGATACCAGATTAAATTTATGTTCTAAACAAAACCAGCACAAAATAATTTAGATACAAAACGGTTACAGATGGGCACACTGGGATTACCCCAAACCTTAGGAACATATGTGCGACCCTTTTATTTACTAGGTAACTTATAAATTTGGAAGGTAATTTTCTATAACTTGAAAACCAGGAATGCAAGTATCTTCAAAAATAAGTAAGAAGTATATCTTTAAATCAACAAAAGTATTTTTTTAAATGCATATATTTTTGTAGAGGTAGAAAGACCAGAGGGTTTAGTTAGTTTACTTAGTACATTCCTTAATGTGGTTCGACTGGCAGCATGCGATCTGCATGCAGTCTCTAAGATTTTCTGTTCAATGTGCTACCTTTTTCTTGGAAAAGATAGAGAATAACTGTTTGGATTGTACTTTCTTGTAAAACATCTATTTCTGTTCTGTGAGGAAGAGCCTCCTGTCTTCAGTTCTCTGAACACAGATTATTCAGAAAGGTCTGTCAAGAATGTTCCTGGATACAAAGGGTTTAAAGGAAGACATCTTCTGGTAGAACCAGGACAGCTGTTGATACTTTGATGTGGTTTTCCCAAAACTTGAACTTGGCTGCTGTATTTAGCTGAGTTTTTACTACACGGAGACTAAGCCTTACATAGAATATACATTTTTCTTTCAATTTAGCTTTACTCCAGCTATGACCTGCCAAAACAGGGAGAGATCCTGCCTGTCCTAGGCCTGGCCAAAACTGGATTCCCAGGACTGGGAGGGAAAGCTAGAGGTAGATATTGCCATGATGTGCACTTTGTCATAACTCTGGGAAGGCACAATATCGTTGCTGAAACTCTGAGAAGTGTCCAATGTAGAAATCTGGTAACCAGGGCAGCTGGAAGAGATGTTTCAGAGTTCAAGACAGCTTTAGAAGTGAGGTTTTTGCTGAAATCTCAGGTTATCAATAGCTCTTGAGAACATTCCACCTTTTGATACCATATTGTTGCTAGATTGCTTTGGACATTCGTTGTGCCTCTGCAGAATTTAGACTTTGAATGCCTCATTTATAATTGACTTGGCTTCACACAGAATTTCTGTGATCAATTTCCAGGCTGAAAATATGGCGTGGGTTTTTTTTTTTTTCCAATTTTATGGGTTTTGTTTTTATTCTGTCTGGTTGGTTTTATCTTGTTTGTTTATTTTTATCTTGATTGGTTGATTGGTTGGTTGGTTTGGGGAGGATACACCCTGCTAACAAAACAAAACCCACCCTAGAGTTTGGAGAATGAAGATGCAGAAGACAAAATCTTTTAAAGGCAATTCTGAAATCACAGTGAAGTATAATATCTTCTTGATTAGAAAACTTGTATCTTTCTTATTCAAACACCAGATTAGTGAGTGCTGATATAACACTTTTATTTAAATCCAGATGCTTGTTTTCTGCCTAAAAACACATAGTCCTGTAAGATCAGTTTTTTTGAGTTGTGGTCAGCAGTCATTTCCCTGGTTGAGTTGCTTCTCTAGGAGCTGCAGTCGCATGGAACCTGGTGTGGAAAAAGGAAGCGTGCAATAGGGAGGAGGACCCCTGTGCTTTGTGGTTGTGGAGTGAACTGTGTTAGAGGGAAATTTCCCATAGAAAATAAAATATGGAAAATAAAAGGTTTGTAGTGAACACAATGGGTTGTCATGTCTCGTGGTCACAGTGTACCAGCTGTTTGGCAGCTGCTAACATTGTATGATAAATCAAAGGAAATTTCTTAGAGGCTGAGAGATTCACATTTGTATTTAAAAAGAAAAAATCACCACCAAAACAAACAGAACATAGTGCATTAAAAATATATCATTATTACTAATTTCTAAAGCTTTATACTTCTCAACCTCAATATGTTAAAATACTCTAAAAGACTTTTTGTCATTATTCAGGTTTAATGTTCTGCCATTTTTATCATCACTTCAACCCAGAATTTCTTCAGCTTAACTCTGCAATTTGCATTGGATTTTATTACAGACATTATATTACAATAAATACAAAAAATCAACAGTATCTTCATTTCCCCACTGTTGTTTGGTTGTTTCCAAATGTTTCATCACTGACCACTTTTTTTGCTGGTTATATTTATGTAGGATGTTGAAAAGATTTAATAACATATAATTAAGTTAGCGGATCTAGAAGTGACAGGTGTTTGGCTTTTATTTGATAAGAATTGCACATGTGCAAACTTTTCTATCAAAATGGGAAGAGTAGAATAAAATTAAAGACTAAGAGAGAATGGAACTCAGAAAAAAACAAACAAACAAACAAAAAAACTCAGCCCAAAACTACAGCTCCAGTTGTAGCATACAAGAGCAGAAATGAACCGCTTCCAGTTCCAGTGGACAAAATCAGGGTGGCCACTTCAATACCTTTGAAAAGAAGATACAAGTCATTTGCATCCCCAGCAACCTTAGCTTTGCAGCTGACACTATGTGACCAAAGCGTTCAAAAACACATAGGGAAGAACTGGAGGATTTAAAGATATCAGACAAATCTTTTGCATACAATACACAATAAAAAGCAAAATAGACATTTTCTTGTATTTTAAAGGTATTTAAAAATAAAGTCTTTCTATTCTTTCTGCAGATGCTCTGAAAATCAGGATAGTTAAATTAATCCCACCAGTGCTAATGTATGTTTACCTCATTTTGGTGCTGTAGTAGCCATCTCCATGCATCCCTTGGGCCAATTGGTGGGTATGGAGGCAAAGTACAGAAAGAGATGAAGATTTCAGAGCTTTGATGGTTGATCTGTAGTGCAGCAGATGCCACAAAACAGATTTAAGAGATTGCAGTATGAAAGCGTCTTGAGGAGGAAAAGCAGTGAGGGTGTGTTTGTATGGATGTGAGAGCAAGTCTACAGGAGGCAAGTCTGCAGCAGACCTCCCTCCACCTCTGCCAGGGGGGAAGCTGCAATAATCAAAATATTAGACAAGCTGTACCATAGAACTAAGGAAGCAAAATTCCCACAAATCTGTATCCTGCATTCACTTTTTCAATTTCTTCCTTTGTACCTCCTCCCATTATATCCTTCCCCAGTTCCTCAGTGATATCCAAACCAAAATAAACAGGTTCTTCCTTTCTCCCATCCTCCCTAAGGCCCTTTGGATACCTTCAGCCCCTTCTGTAAACACCATGTGGTTTTTTTGTGTCCCCAGCACCCTTGCACTGCAATGTCCCATCTCCTCTGACATCTCTCTTACCTACCTATTTAGACCCATCACTTGAACCAGGTACATCATCTACTGTGGCCTGTCCAGGGCTCCACGTATCCTCCATGGCTGGCTGGCGGCCTCCCAGAAGAGTGAACAGGCTTCATCATCCCTACATTGCCCTATTCTGATGCATGAATATGTTCTCTCTCCTTCACTTGGGCATCTATTCACTAGATTTGGACACCTAGCAAAAAGAAAGTAGAATTCAACTTCGATTTAGTAAAAACTAAAACTATTGTATCATCTAATGATAGAAATGGAGTGGATTTGATGACCTTTGAAATGTCTCCCAATTTTGAGTTTCTATATTCCTAATGTTTCTAACAGTAGTACAGTCTCACGAGTCTCCCTTGGCAGTCCCTTCGGGAAAATAACATGCAGCTATCAGTAATTTAGATATATAAGCCTTCTGTAGATACAGCTGTTCTATAGATACAGTCCATGCATCAGTCCCACATGAACTTTGGCTTGCATCTGCACTCTCAGTTTGGCAGAGCATCTATTTCAATCAGAGAGCCCTCAGAAGAATCGTTGACGCCTCTTTCAGTGTATAATGGGCTGGATGCCCTACGATACCTACTGATTTCATACTGGGGGAGCTGAGGCACCTCAATCTTAGCATGATGTGTACTGTACTGTTGCAAGAATAGCATGGGGGAGTTTCTGGGACAAGCTGTGGCAGTCGCGTCTGCTCAGACCTACTCAGCTGATCGGGAACATACTCCTGGACATGACCGTGGTAGGTGAAATGAATCTCCCTTTTGAAAGGCCGATACTATTCACAGCCACAACAGGTGAAACAAATTGTGTCTACAAATCTGTTCAGGATCATTTGCTGTCCTGATGAATCCAAAATTATTTCAGCTGCAAAAATATGGTCAACTAGATTACAAGTGAAAAAATTATGAAAATCAGAAGTCAACTCTCCAGATACTCTTCACTGTTTTCAGTGCAAGGTTTGCCTAACTGAGGATTTAAGAGATTTGGATAACCCTCTTGTTCTGTTCTCCATACAGCAAATAATGTCAGCACAAATTGTTCTGTATGGTCTCAAAAGAGTTTAGGAAACTACAAACTTTCTTTCTAATGCCCCCCAAGTGTTTTTTGAACTCAAAACGTAAAAGGAAAAGACTTCCCGAGGGCGTTACAAAGAAGACTGATGTGAGGTACCAGTAGGTGGTGCTGGTACAACAGTGCGTTGGGGCTGCAGACCCGACGTTGAAGCCAGCACTTCAAAACTTTTCTTCCCAGCCGATACCATTACTGCATCGCTTTCTAATTTTAAATATTATTGTCTTATTGCTGTGAGGCTAAGAGCTGTAGTTATGTACCAAGGCGACACAGTACTAAGTTCTATATAAATAGAAAACAAAAAGACAATATATAGCATTTCGTTCCTCTGCTGGTTCAAGCAAACAGATTAACAACATGTTACGCAGCAGTCATGGGAACTCTCGGAAGTTTTGGCAAAATGCTACCAATGAACTAAAGGTCAAGTTGAGGTGATTCCTTGACTTTCAATATAGCTCACACCTACGGGAATACCTGTGTACTACTGCAAACACAAAGACATGCTTGAAACTTCCAGTTGCGTTTTATGGCAGGCACTTGAGAAAGAATCTGTAAAGAGATAATCTTTGCATAGAATAACATCCCTACCACTTTGAATTGTTATCTGAAATGAAAAGCTGCACCCTGTAAAGTTTTCAAGGAAAAATATATTTTGCACAAAATGCTCTTAATATGAGTGTCTCTTGGTTACCTAGTTCTGGGAAGCATCTATTGTCCTTGAGTCTTTTTTTTCCTCCTGTCTGTCAGTGCACAGTCCTACCATAAGTTAAGGTGAAGTGTTTGTTAGGGAACATCAGCTGAAGCACAGGCAACAGCTCATAAGTAATTTAATCATAGGAAATACCAATTTGTTATTTAATTTGTTAATGGTAATTGCAATGAATGGATTTGTTAAATTTCTGTCTCTTATAAGTAGAATTATACACAGTTCTCATGCTTACTTTCACATTATTTGTACAGGCCATTATAAAATTGTATTATGTCTCCAGTTCTTTTGGAAACAACCAAAATTTTGTCTTTTCAAAATAAAGATTCTAGTTGTACAGTAATGCTCAGAAAGATGCATCTAGAAAAAAAAAACCAAACACATTTCAGCTGTGTTCTGGACCCCAAGGGATGTTTATTCTTTTTTGTCTTTGTTTCTTTTATAATGTTATTAGTTCTTCCTTCTTGGAACACAGTTTGACCTGTTGTGGTTTTTTTTTTTTTTTCCTTCCTTTTGGAGAGTGAAATTAGAGTGTTCCAGGGAACATGGGCAATAATTCATCCCCATGCACTTAAGCTTCTAACCTTTAACTCAGCACAAGCTTTAGGAAGTCATCTACAGGCATCCTGTCCATGCAACCTTTCCTTTTATTTCTGCATTTTGCATTTCTCATCTTTGGCAGTTCTTTAATCTTTCCTCATTACTGAAATAGTAAATGGACACAACGAGGAGGGAAAGAAGAATTAAAGGAGGTGAATAACAAGAGACAGCTGTTGGCTGCTACTCAGCAGCCACAACAGTATCTTCTAGGCACTTGCAGACAAATGATAGAAATCTGGATGTGCTCTCCCATTAATCTGCGTTAGCAGGGACAGCCCTTGGTGGAATCATAGAACCTGCCACACCTTGCAAGCTGAGAGATGACAAACATCATCTGTGCTATTGCAGTATATGTGAACTTTGGAAAAAGTCATCAGCTGAAAAATGTCTATAAATAAAGAATCCTGGAAAAGGACTCCAGTAAGTCTTTGCAGTATGCTGTACAAAGCAAAAGCATAGAAATGCCAAGAAAAGTCACTTCGTATAAGTTGGTAGATTGATGCTTGCAGGTTTCTGCAAACTAGAGCAGCTGAGAGTCAACTACAACTTAATTTTGGAAGTAAAATGTTTTTCTTCTACTCATTTCCTTTTTAATATCAGTTTTGTCCCCTTCTCAAATCAGGATGAAATATTAAAATATTGAAAAATATTCATGAGCAAAATTAAATCAGTCATTTATTTTTAATGATTTCTTGGTTGTTTAGTTTAGATAGCTTGAAGTAGCTTGAATTTCAAAATCAGTAACTTAGAAGAGGAGATTTAAAATCTCCCAATTAATAATGATGCTAATAGATATTTTGACAGGTTTGAAATATGTTGTTTTTTCCCCAAAATATCTTCAGGAACAAATATTTGTTGAAACTAAAGCCCTTTCCTCGCTAACATGTCAGTTCTGACAGTCTGGCATTTTGCAGTTGAAAAATCTCTTGGGTGAGAAATTTCTACCCAGCTGTATTTATAATAGCGGAGGGTTAGGCAGTTCCGCAGTTCTGCCTCATTGTTCTTCTTCCCCATAGATGAATACGAAAATACTCCTGACATTCTCCAAATTCACCTAGTGATCTAGTAACTCACCTCTGAGTAAAGGCACGATCTTGTTACCTGCCTTGCTATGGCACTACATCTCAAGTTGTCCAATGTGAAGTCATATTCTTGTCAAATATGGCTGCTAACAAACTGTAGTCTAGCTGGGGAAAGGGTCTAGTAAAAAGTCTCAGGATGGACACTGAGGGAGATTTGTACGTACCCTGATGATGGGTGAAGCTGGGTCTCCTCTCATTCACTGCTACTCAGTGAAGAGCCGCTGGTTGCTACAGCACTGCCAAGCAACATTAGCAGGAGTTACGTCATCAAAAGAATTGCTGAAGAGCTAACTCCTGCTTTTGGACTGATTTGCTATTTAGGAGCTACAAGCTGTTCATGGGTAAGCCTGCCTTCAGAAAACAAGTTGTTGTGAGTTTCCTCCAGGGTGTTTATGCAAACATCGGTTCCTCTCTCTGCCTTGTTTTGCATTTAAGTAAGAAGCCCTTCAAAAAAAAGAGTCTTGAACACTCGTCATTTTCCAGTGTACTATGTAACGCTATGTGATGAGACACTAGTACAGGCCAAACCTTCCCAAGATGGATATTCAGAGGCAGTGCAGTTATAGTGGAGCTGAGCTCCTGGAAAGACTGTTCCTCTTGGAATATTTTGCGTGGTCCAAATCTCATGTGTGGCTGTACAAGTAATCAGTGGCAACAGGGCATTTTTTGCCTTGTTTGAAATTACTTCGTATTACATGGTATCTGCTTCTTATTCTATCGGATTTTTATTCAATTTGCCATCAATAGTTTTCAAGTTTGGGCACTATCAGAAACTGTTGATTTGTTAAGGGATGCTTTTATGTATCTCTACCCCCGTGACTGTGAAATTACATTGGGTATTGCTAGCTTCACCAAGTAGCTGGCATTTGGCCCAGGAATGAAAGATATTAGCAAGCCATAACACCTTCAGATTCTAGCAGAGCCAGAGAAAGGCTGTGGGTGATCTTTATCAGAATACCACTTGCAGGAGAGAAACGATAACTAGATAGAGATCTTTGATCAGCAGAGAGATTTCTTTTGTAGTGACACCACTGGCACAGTGTGCCTGTGAAGCAATTAGATGCTACATTAGTATTAGGAAACAAATGGACCAATTTTTATTGTAGAAGAAGAGAAAAGGGAAAACCATGCTGAATTACGCAACAGAATATTGCTGCATTAAGTAATTCAAAATGAGCACATTTTTGGCCATTGAGGAACCTTTCTGCATTTCTCTTCTCAGTAGTGACATTAAGCTCAATTTGCTTGTCTAAATATACCCTGAATTTTCAAAACTCCTCCGCTTCTGTCCAAATGTGAGTAGAATACTGGCTTGCACAGTTGAATTTCTGGATCATTTCATTCATCAGAAGCTGCTTTCAATATTACACTAACCAAGGAGGCCACTATATGGAATTCATATTGGAGTGCAGAGGTTTGATTGTGTGAAAAGTGTACCCTGGTTTAAGTTGAAGTACGGATTGCAGGATTTAGGATTCTGATCTGTGACTTGATGAGCTGCTACTCGTCAACCACATGTTGATAAATGTTCATGTGTGTTCTTAGTCTGTGACAAAAATAAAGTATTATGACTTAGATTACCCATCTTTAAGTGAATATTGTAACCTTACTAAAAGTTCAAGTAAGAAAGTTGGGGATTTGGTTTGGTTTACGATACCCTTGAAGGGGTTAAAATTAGGAGTGTTGAAAGAGGCATAATGTAACAGGAGCGGTTCAGTCATCAGAATAGTTATGCTGGTAGCACAGTCCAAAACTCTTTCACATGTAGACAAACTCTGAGAGCCTCCAGGCTGTAATGTGATCTGTACAGGTTAGCTATTCCGACATGGTTAATTACTGTACCTTTTCTCACGACTGAAGGGGTAGTTTGCTAGAAATTGACAATCAAAGACTGTATAAAGCAAAATTCAAAATCTGAGCTCTGTGAATTTTGGAAAGCTGAGATTTACAAGCAAACTTTCTTTGTTTTTATTTTAATTTACAAAGGTTATCAGTTACTCCAGTGTTTAACATGCTTTCCACCACATCTCTGAGCAAAGTTAACATGTCTATCCTCCCTGCAATGGAAATCAACTTTATGACAGTCTGATTTTTTTCAAAGTTATTAAGAGGCTACAGACACAGAAAGAAGTCTAATGAGATTTAGTGTCTAAATATTTCAAAAAATCTGGTCATAAGTGATTACAGTGCAAACCTGTGATGGAGATGTGAACTAAGGTTTTAGTTATGTCTCTTTGAAAATGTTCAGTTTCAGAAGTATACACTAATTTTACCGATTCTTGCAATGAATTTATTTCCATCGACTTCTGACATAGTATAGATTCTTTTTTGGTTTGCTTTTAACCTTGCTAAAATTGAAGATGAAACAGCTTCCTTCCTGTTACAACAAACCACCTCGTTACATCCTGGAAACTTACTTCTAATACGGTATTTCTAACTATGTTCATTTTCTGAAGAAACATTTAACTCATTTGTTCTTTGACTTTGAGAAACCATGGCATGAGGTCAATACCAAGAAGTGGTCAGAATTTTAAATATAGACTAGGGACTGGGTCCCTGTTGACATTTGAAAAATCTGAGCTCTTTCATTAACTGTATACAGTACAGGTCAATTAAAAGTTAAGGCAGGATGGAAGTAAATTACTTCCTTCTTCATGGTTTAAGAAAAGGAAAATGAATCTGAAATTGAAGGGTTTTTTAACAAACCAGTCTAATAGGACTGAATAAATTAAACTGTCAGGCTTTAGTCATTACACATCTTCCTGTGTGAAGCATGGAAATTGGAAGCACAGACTGTGCATATTATGTTAATACTGTTTACTCTGCTTGGTATCCATGACGTATGCTGGTGAGTCTAAGATACAACAGAATTATGTCTTACAGAAAAGAAAGAGAAATAAGGTTAATGAAACAGCTTCTTGGCACTATAGCTAAGTAAAACACATCTCTGACTAGAGTGCTGAACAGTATTTGGGGTATTCATGAGCTATTCTGCAGATGCTATGGCTCACATTAGCATGTATAACACCGAATCATCCTGTCAAAGAACCCTTTTTCTGTTCAACAGCGTAACAAGGCATTGATTGTGATTGTTGGATTATAGAGTCTGTCTACTGAAATTTGTGCAAGATGCTAAAATGACACAAAGGGCCATATTCTTCGCTAGAATGCAGAAGTGCAGCTTTCATAAAATATGTTATCCCCAAAATATAAGGAAAGACTGTACATTTAGAACTGACTTTGTGTTTCTTTATGCTTTAGTACTCTGAAGGGTCTTACTTGGTGTTTTGATTTCATAGTACATAAGTTTTCAGTTCCACCAAAAGGATATTTTTCTTAAAATAATTTACAGAAAATCTATTGATTTTTTCCCAGAGTAGAGTCTCATTTTGCCTTATTAAGTGGCATCCTGAAACCTATGTGATTATTTGAGAGTAAGCAACTTCTTTTCGGGTAAAGATGAGACAACGTTAATGGGTATTTTTGTGTGCTGTATGTCGCATTGACTTCAACAGAACAAACACTGAAACTCTATTGGATAGTGCATCATTCTTCTATGCTATATAGTATAGAACTGACATAATACAGAGCTGATATTGCAGGAGTTAATGACTATCTCTGGGGCTATGGCTAGCCTCCCACTCCTATTATGCTGTTATCAACTAGTTTTACTTTGGAAAAGCTTAACATTTATTATAGTCACTAGAAGACTGATTTAGCATTAGGTCACTAATACAACACAAATATAAGCTGTGGTATGGATATACAAGTGATCACAGAATCACAGAATTGTTTTGGTTGGAAAAGACCTTTAAGAACATTGAGTCCAACTGTTAATCTAGCACTGCCAAGTCCACCACTAAACCATGTCCCTAAGAACCTCATCTACATGTCTTTTAAACACCTCCAGGGATGGTGACTCAACCCCTTCCCTGGGCAGCCTGTTCCAATGCCTGACAACTCTTTCCGTGAAGAATTTTTTCCTCATATCCAATCTAAACCTCCCCTGGTGCAACTTGAGGCCATTTCCTCTCATCCTATCACTTGTTACTTGGGAGAAGAGACCAACACCCTCTATGCTACACCCTCCTTTCAGGTAGTTGCAGAGAGTGATAAAGTCTCCCCTCAGCCTCCTTTTCTCCAGGCTAAACAGCCCCAGTTCCCTCAGCCGCTCCTCATAAGTCTTGTGTTGCTCATGCTCAGGTGTTAGTGCTGCAGTGCCCTGTGCAGTTGTGTGATGATTCTGCGGCCGAAACAAGAATGACCTGTTTACGTTTGCTTCAGGGTTAACTCCATGGGTCACAACATTGCAGAGGCAGGTGAGGCCATGGCACTGGGAACCACCAACTCTGCAATGCTGCTGTCAAGGTTGGTTGCAGCTTTATGGGAGAACAACATGCTCGAAAGGCTTTGATGCCATTAACGGTAACCAATATTGAATCATTGAATAGTTTGGATTGGCCATGCATTCACCTCGTTGTGTACAGTGTGGGTAGACCACCACTGCTTGTCCCTGTCACCAGAACAGGGTGATCATCGGAACAGACGAGACAGGGTTGCTCCCTCCCACCACCGCTAGCAGTTGCTGTCATCTTCTCAGGCCAGAGCCCACGGCTTCCAGAGCAAGGCAGAGCTGCTCTGCAGCATGACTGGAAGGGGCAGCAATGCCTTTTCCTGGCCACAGGAACAGTCTTCTGACTCTCTGAAAATACAGACACTTACAAACAAAGTTTGTTTTCTGACTCTGAACAAAGTATAGGAGTGTTCTGGCAAGAGTGGTGAAAAAACGGCATTTCAGAAAAACTGAACTGTTTTCATTGTATTTTTTTTTCTCTCCAAAATAAAGCACAACAACCATTTTCCTGTACTTTGGTCCCCAGATGCCTGGGCAGATGAGGCTGTTACCTATTAAACAGGAGAATCCTAAGCTGGTGTTGCAGATTGTGAGTGTTCCAGATAGGTCAATGGATTGGCCTAGAAATGTGCAAAAATGCAGAGAAGGGTAAAAAAAATATATATATGTCTAGTAACAGTAAGTATGGTGAACAGGAGATAGGGAGAGGTAGGGAGATATTCTTGTGACTTTAAATAGGCCAATATGTCCCTAAGAGAGCCTTGAAACTCAATAATTTGATTTGAGAACAACTGAAGTCATGCTCATTTCTGCAAATAGCATATTTGATGCCAAAGAAATTTCTGAAAGAAGTTATGAAGCTGAGTACATTGACAATTTTCTTGCCCTTGGTGTGCATCTTGAAGGTTTTATTATGATGCAATTTGGAGGCGGATATTTCTGCTGAAAGAAAGTAGAATTTTCTAAATCATTGGTCACAGACACAAAATGACCTAAAATGAAAGTGGAATGATGGCTGTGTTGCAATGTAATATATAAGAAATTGATTTAAAGGGATATAGAACACTACTTTGAGAAAATTCTAAAATACATTTGTTTTAATTAGACAAAAACTGGCTAATGAAATTATTTGCATTTAGCACTGTGGAATTCAGTGAATTGATTTATACATGATACATTAATATTTCTGTTTAAACCAGCATAGCCCATTCTTAATTTGCTTTGCTGATCAAAATATACAGCTGTAATAGATTTAGGGATGAGAGGAAATTACCAAATTCCAGAAGGCTATTTCAAAGCATGTTTTACCAAGTGAACATTTGGGTAGAACATCTAGAGAATCTAAAATATAAATTATCTTTATTAGCGATAAAGCTAAGTGTGTTACTTCATTGACTTTAGATTCCTCTACAAGTAAGACAAACTTATAGCCACGTAAATGTAACATACGGAAGAAAGAAAAAACTCAACTCTAATTAAAAATAATATAGTCCCCAGGACACTACATTTGTTAAAAGGCAGGGAACAATAAAGGAATTTAGGTGACTACCTCATGGGAAACCAGGAAGAGAGAGAGAGACCACTAGAGACACCTCAGATACTTCTGTAGCGCTATGACTTAGTGATTAATATGCTTAATATACACTGTTGATTTTGGCATTTCATTTTACAATTTCATTCAAATGGGTAGCAGGGAGTCCCAAAATTCACTTGATAAGAAACATATTGCTGCAGAGAAGAAAAATCTGAGAAAGAAATAAGATTATGCAATATATGTGTCACTTAGGAAGCTATACTCTAATTAAAAGAATTAATCCCAGGCAAGTTTACAAAAGACAACACACATGGGCTGCAGAATACGAAAGAAGGTTGGAAAAGTGCTGTGCTTCTGCCTTGCTTTGTTCTGAGGAAGTGACAAATACGGTTTCCACCAGACTTCTAAAGACCAGTCTAAGTGGTTTAAAGATATGAAACCCTGAAACTGTATAAATATGCATGAAGTGTTAAAATAAAATATTTAAATCCAAATAACAGGACCTTTCTATAATCTACAAGTATTCCACTACATAAACAGACCTGAGAGGAGCAGAGAACATAAACCGAACAAGTCTCCCTTGAAGGAAGGATTTTGTAGAAAGCTGGCATTTGTGTTAAAATTCCTCTTTAATTCAGATTGCACCAATCTGACAAGCCCCACGTCACTGTGTAAGATAAAGCAACCGCTTATCAAGTGGGGAAAATGTCAAAATCCAACATGATTATTTGCCAGGAATACGGGAAAGGTACTCAACACTAGAATGGACTTGACCTAAGGCCCTTTAAAATTGACACGCGAATTTTATAAGTCCAGGGCAACTATACCTTTAGGAAATCATGAGGAAGAGCAAGCCACTTCATCAGCCTCTCCTGACTAGACTAGTGCATTGGTGTTGTTCTGCCTATTGTTTTCTCTCCAACCTCCATCTGCCGCTGGTAGTAGCCAAATGCTGATATTCCCATTTGCTTTTCTGATTGAACAAAATGAACGGTTTTACAGCCCCATATCCTCCTCTTGCAACAGTACCGGCGGCAGCATGAAGGGTTCTCTGTAAGTGCCAGGCAAAACCCTGCATCCACACACCACTGCAATCAAAACGTCTGAAGCTGTGGCACCCCGCTGTGCTCCAAAGATGAACCTTTGGGCAGAAGCTCCTGGGGAGGGGAAGGACTCAGGACATTGCGTAGGTATGTGGGGTTTTTCCTTTGATAAAGTACCCATGCATTGAAAAGAAATACAGGAGCATTTTTTTTTCTCCTTCATTAAATAAAAGGCACTGGCCTGTGACTCTAAGACAGTGGGGTCTAGTGGAGCTGAAGCAAATAAGCAGATGACAAGGGAAATAAAAACTATTTCAAATCTGTGGGTCTGGCCATGTTGTTGTCTGGGCTACACTCGAGAAAAAGATATATCTGGATGATGCACAATGGCTGGCATTTTCTAAGCATCAAGAGATTTTGGATCTAATGCCCTGCAAGCCCTCAGCTGCACTCCTGATTTCTCCAGCCATGAAAATCCCAGCCACTGGAGATATATGTTATTTTTGGAGAAGAATGGAAATATCCTACCTACAATGTAAATATTACAATTTTGAAGACAATACAATGAAACCTTTCAGGTGACCCAGTCTTGTCTGCTATGGTGGTTGGATTGAGATGGGAGGTCTACAGTTTGAGGCTCCCTGCAATGTTTTGCGTTGATGTAACTGTAAGTGTTGGGCCATGCAAACGCGTATGGAGAAGAAATGCCTGTGGTCTCACTTTTCCCTAGGTACATATGGTACATAAATATTTCAGCTCTAAGTGCTTCATCTAGCAGTCTTCCCTGGGTTTCCTTTATGAAAAGTGGTAGGCCAGAGGGATTTGTCCCATGAAGCACCAAATGAACCCTGCTACTGTAAGTCGTCTTTTGTACACATATTACTTGGATTTATTTTTTAAGTACTATGATTATTTATTCTATGAGACAAATTTATCTTCCTTTATGTCTGAGGCTGGAGTCAAAATAAGACTGAACCTTGACATTTTAGCAATATTTTGTTTTATAAATTTAAGGCTAAGTCGGGTGACTTTTATTACATTAAAAAATACTACGAGGAGAATGGGTAACTTTTTTTGCCTCTTCTTCCCATAGATATTTATATTGATATTCACCAAAGGCTGTACAGCCTTAAAAGCCAATACAACAGCCTATTCTGCCCTGTTCCAAGAATATGTCATGTGGTTACTACATACTGAACAGGGCTGTATGCAATAGAGCAGGCTTAGCTGAGATGACTGGAGAAAATGTTATCATTAGCTCTGTAGGCAAACAACATTAGGAGACAGAAAACCCTTGTGGAAGCCAATATGATTAAATCACTACTTGCTAGTCACGACCATGTTGCATGTCGTGTCCAAAAATATCAATGTAGTTATTGAAGGCAGGACTAACAGAGAATGCAAGAACCACATCTTTGATGGGGGAGAAAGTATCAGGCTTATCCCCTCCTTTTTTTCTGGACTAAGAAAGAAAAAGTTTTGACTAAAGGAAATGATATCATAGCACTTTTCTAAGCAATATTCAATGCACAGAATAAAATGTTCAGCTTCAGAAATGAATCAAAACATCAAGTAGATATTGTTAGGAAGTCTGTCTTTCCCAAAAGGTTCCACATGATTTCCATACTAATTAACCGATAGAAGATGTTCCTTATTCTCTGGCAAATTACAGCACTTTAACAACAGTCACTGTGGGCTACAAGGTACCAGGCAGGGACTTGTAATGTGTCACTTTAGGTCTAGATTCAGTCTCACTGTGCAGTGGCTCTGCCACCAAACACATCTGGGCTGCATCTGGCTGCAGCTGGTGTCTGCACTGACCCATGCAGGGTCTTGGGTTCCCATGACTCTGAGTCGCTATGCAAGAACCTGCATTTTGTGATGAAGAGTTGTATGTGAACTGGTATATTAATGAGGCCAAGTGGCACTAACCTGCTTGTATCCACAGTGCTTAACCCTCGGCTCCTCTAGAGCAGAGTTTTCCTGGAGAGACCTCATTGAAACAGCCCAAAACAGAGCAAGTTGACAATTAAGCAATGTGGGCACCCAGGGCTTTAGTGTCTAAATTCACTTCTATTCCCTCTTTCGTTTAACATTATAGTCCTGCCTGTCTAGTACAAAGTAATTCAGTTGCTTTATTCCAGTCCATATAAGCTGCTACTTTTAGTCCATTGTAGTGTCCTACTTGTCATGTTACACACTGATGTGTGTGGTGTTGTTTCTTGAAAGCAAAAAAAAAAAAAACAAAAAAGAGATACATTCCTCACTGCACTGCATGTATTATTTAAAATATTTGTAAATGTTCCCAGGTACTGAACAGTATGTAAACAGATGTGTCAAAAATATCAACCTGTGAACATTATCATCTGTCAGAAAAAAAATATATACAGGTTATATAATGAAATTCAGAGAAACTGAATCAGTTACCAGGCAGTGCTTTTAAATGTACCCATTACCAGTGATGAGACTTTAAATTCTTTCTACTACCACGCAATGACATGAACTGTACTGGAGCAAAGGTAATAGGCACCAGAGATATATAATAGGTGTTGTAACCTGTTGCAAAAGGAGGTGGTTTCCTTAGCAATAAGAATGATGCTTAAAGTGTACCCTTTATCTTCTCTTGCTTTCTTTTCAGTAAATTCTCGTGTTTACTGGCTTGCTTGAGGAATCAAATATCTACTATCAAGCCTCAAGCGATGTGAATAGATGCAAAGCGAATAGATTTCATACTGATTAGTCAGTAGTAAATTTTATGAGTTCAGGCTCTGTTTGAAATTAGAAATATTAATTATTTTTAATGTTAGTGTGCATTTCCTGATTAATGCTATGGGAAAACATTTGCTTTTTGTAACTGGCACAACATTTGAAATGGTGAGCACTGGCATATCATTGACACTGATTTCGGTTCCCATACTATTAGGTCTCATGAATGCATTTAATGCTTAAACCAAATTCTTAGATTTCATACTTGGGAGAAGTGGGTAAGGAAGAATTCATGCTCTCTCTGTATCCTAACATCTATTAGGAAATCAATACCTTTCAAGTACTAATTAATTTCTTTATTCTTATGTGGAAGCTTTTTATGAACAACCATGCAGGATTTCTAGACAGGTGATTTTCGTAGGACCTGATTCTCATTTACATTGATACCCAAACACTGTTCTGGCAACATGAAAGAGCTTTAAAACATCTGCATTTTATTCTCAAGATACAACAAAAACTTAATTGGTATTCCTCAACACAAATGAAGCATGTATGTTCTTCATAGACATAACATATAAATCTATAATATAGATTTTTAAAATAAATGAGATTCTGTGTTAAAACAGCAACATACAATTTTAAACATTCTGTATTGCTCTCCATGAGAGAAGTAAACAAAACCAATCCTGTTTCTGCATGTCCCTTGGCTATCACTTGTTTGATTCAGTTATGAACCTTAGAGCATTGTGTTACAGGATGTGCGGTGTGTTTTTTTTAATAATGATCACAAAACATTCTGAGCAAAGCTGAGGTGTGCACAGCATACACCCCTGCTGTATTGAAAAGATATTCAAAATTGTACAGGTAACACATTCTGAAAGAATCTGTACCTTGTGAGGTGAATAGGGGAAGGGACTAAAAGGACATAGGTAACAGAGAACACTGCACAAAGCAGAAGGAAAGTCACACTGAATTGTAATGCCGCAAGTGACACACAATGTCGATGGTCAGAAGTATTTTGTTTTCCCACTGAACAAATGAAATGGCAGTTTGATGTATTAAAAGCACAGCGTGTGACTTAAGTATGACTTAAGAATATATGCAATGCTGCCCAGTGTTCTAACACCTCCAGTAAACACTCACTTCACTATGAAACAGAAGACCCCATAACTCAATAAACATGAGAAAACCTGACTCCAGATTTTCTGAAATGCTTGCTAAGGCTGAAAATATACTGAATATTTAAGAGCTCTACATTATTATGTTCTCATTCCTGCCATAACATGTCTCTGTGTGGCTGAAAGACAGATCTTCAGTGCCTTGTTGGGCAACGGATCGGGTGGCAAACACATAAACTGCATTGCCCCCTGAGCCTTTGGGACACTTAGGAAACAGTCCTGCTTTTGTGGTATGAAGTATAGATGAGTTAACTTAAAAAGAAAGCTTTCCCATGAAAATCTGAGCCATGAAAATCCTAAGGGAAATGATCAGATGGATATTATCTCCATCAGTTTCCTCTTTTCTCATGTGCTCCATCTTCCAAACCAGCTTGGAGCAGACTCCAAAATTTGATAAATTCACATGAAGTCATCAGTCTCTCAGAGCCTCTCAGAAGAGCTTGATACAAGACAGCAGGCTGTTGTTAGTACTGTGTCGCGTTTGAAAGGGTGAGGCTGACAACGGCTCAGGCGTGTTTCAGGGCTTGTGAATGTCTCTCACACTCCATGGAGGTCACTGGAGGAAAGGATTTCCAATACAGTCTTTTTGCCAGGAGTCTCTGGCTGATAGATGCTTTTTCCTGAAAGTGGACTTCAGCTTAGACTTCTCTGTCACCACATTTAAAACCCATAGCCCATGACCCTTCCAGAGTTCACCTTCTTTTTGCAGGCTCTTATTCCATCTGTTGAAGGCAGCTCTCATTGCTTTTGAGTCACTTCATCAATCAGAGAGATATCCCAGGTTGTGTCCACATGTGGATACATATCCTCCTTTATAGGAGGAAGAAATGGTTTCATTTTAATGGCTTCATTAAATAGAAGACCAAAGCGTTCTCCAGTTCTTTGCTCTCCACAGGACTTCATGTTCTCTTTAGCCATCTAAAATAACATTGTAACTCTTTATTTGATCTGTGATGGGAAGTGTCTTGATGCAAGAGGTAGCTCAAACTGTATGTATGCTCTTAGTGATGCTTTTCCTCCATTTATGGTATTATTTTACTTCCTAGTACTCCCACACTGTCAATTGTATTGTTGATAGTTGTTGATATTGTGATACATACTTTTGAGTCCATTAAATATTAATCAAAGATTTTTTTTTTCTGAAGAACACAATTCTATAGCTAGCGATTTCTCATCTTCTAAGCCATTTAACACCAACTTTTGGTGCATTTCTTTTTCTTCTGCCCCTGTGTTGGAGTTGGCCAAGGATTGCAGTGTCTTCGCTATATCTACCAAATGTGAAAAGTGAATTACAAGAATTACTTCAGACCCTAAACAGGAAGTCCCAATTTTATTTCACCTTTTCCTCTCCAAGAATGAATTGTGGGATATTCTGTGTCACCAGAGGGTGTCCTAAAAGCACCTTGGAAGCATCTGTCACACTGAGCAACAAGCTAGGTTTACTCAGTGACACATTTTTGCCAGACGGTGTTACAGGAGCAAGGAGCCTATGCCTGGTGTGTTACCTCACCGTAGACCTAGAGCCAGATGGCCAGTCCCAACTCAGCTCATCCCACAGGAAAGCTCCAAGCACAGCTCCACAGACCTTCACATCTCCTCCTCTGGACTGATGGTCGCCTACTCTGCTTGGTCTGTAGGCAATTCTGAGAGGTAACTATCTCTTTCTGTCATCTCTCTCAATTTATTGCAGGCCTCGCTGACTACAGTTATTCTCCTACCTTCATCTCCCAAGTTGAGCGCCCTGTCCCAGAGGGTGAGGAAGGAGGCCACCAGCCCCACCATGGAGGATAGCGACTTGGTGGAAGTGCTATGGCTCCACTGATCAGGGAAAGATTCAGTGGCCCATGGGGTGACTATACACAAAACCTGAAGCCCAGGCATGTCTTCAAAGGCCTAGCAGCTTTCAAAGATTATGGGGGGTAGACCAGTCCCCTGCCTTGAAGTTCCCTGTCGAGGTCCTTGGAGAGGAAGGACGTTGAGGACAGATGACAGTGTGTCAAGGTACTGTTGAGGTTGCTCTGGTGGCTGAGAAAGCACAGCATTGGTGAAATGTCACAACCTACATGTGGTGATGCATAAAATCTCCTTTTTGCCTTCTCAAACAGTTCACAACATGATGGAAGAGTGCTCAAAGGGAGTGCAAGGCATACTTGCAGTGGTGATAGTGCTTAGATTGGGTAGTGGCATTTCCAGATTTTCAGATTAAACTTTAAAAATCACAGCTGGTAACATTTCTAGCATCGGTTGCTAAAACTGCTGTGATAAACTGAGTTTTCCCTTCTCCTTTCTGCACTGGATAAATTGAATTCCCTTCAGCTTTCCGCATGCTGAATATTCAATACCAGACTTCAAAAGCTGTGTTTCTGTCTGAGCAGCACAGACATTAAAATCTCTTGATGTATATATGAAGTAGCTTCACCTTTCTGTCCTTGGCCACAATTTGCCTGCCTCCAAACACTGCAGCTGGTACCACATGAGCTACCTGTCTTCTTTCATCCTCAAAGTAACTATATGTCTGTCAATGCTAGAGGTTGTATATCATTTAAATACACTTCGGCATTCTTTGGTGTGTGGGGACCTATGGATATGCATTATTCAAAAAATAAAAAGCTCTTCCAAAACCTAGCTAGATTTAGCTAGCTAGGTCTAGGTAGCTGCTTGCCTGGCCCTTCTGGAAAGCAGAGGGATCTCACACCACAACCATGACTCAAAGCGAGCGCTCTCAGTGATGTTATCTGATGCATTGCATTCAACAGACAAAACTAATGCAAAATTCTGACTAGCACAAAGTCACAGAGCATTCCTGTCACACAGCTTCTCCAGTTTCTTTGTTGCCAACATCTGCAATATTTTTTCCATTGTGTAAATATTGGGGTTTTTTGTATAAATTCTACTTTCACCACATTTGTTGTGTTTAAATCCACTGAAAGTGGATACTGCCGCAGCCAGGGCGATGGGAACGCATTTTAATATCATGTGAGGAACTTCGGTTTCAGGCCACACCAGTCTGACTGATCACAGTGCTGACCATGATCTGTAATATTGCCTGCAGAGTTATTCCTGCCTGGCAGAAGGACTCCATTAGGATGTGATGCTATTACAAGCTTCTTTTTACCTTCACCATGATCTCAGAGGGACAGTCTTTTCTACTCTCTGAGACTTCCTTAGGAACTAATTTATCTTTGCAGAGCTTTTCCTGCTCTTTGGAAAGCAGAGGGTCTCATAATTAAAAGTCTGGCTAGGAGTCGTTCCAGGGAAAGATATACCCCTCCAGAAAGAGATATTTTTTAAAAGTATGAAGAATATGTTTTTTCTCCCTCTCTTTTTAAAAGCACTTATCCTGACAATTCATTAATACGACCTGGGGGCACACGGCAGCTTTTTCTGAAGTCTCCTGTTCCAGGCTGAGGTATGTGTTCTAATGAAGGAAGAGGGAACAAAACACCAAGAAGCTTCATTAGAGACAGATAAAGCTGTGCAGGTCATCACAACCACGTGACATAAAAGCAGTTTGGGGGAAGGAAGCAACCACTGGAAACAATGAAGAAGGTCCCTTCTGAGAAACTTTGACAAGGGAGAAAAAAATTGCAAGGAAAGTGCTGAGTGGGATTAGAGCAGTATTCAGGCCCAGGAACTAAAAGTTCAGAGCTATATGTCACTGGAGGTATGAAGCATTTGTCTATCAGCAAAGCACAGCTAGCTGTCTGTACGTAAGCTGAGTACTTCATGTGGAGCTAGATATCCTGGAAGTGCCTGCAATTATTTCTTTCCACATGCGGGAACATAATTTTGACAATGGAACCTAGAAATCGAACCGTAAAATGTATTTGTTGAAATGCAGAAATGAGCTTTTCCCAAATCATATAAATAGCGAATGGGCATGAAGGGGAGCTGATTTTCTACATTACTGAATATCCAGTTTCAGGAAACGAAAGATGATGAGGATTGTCTGGGTAACAGGATCCTGACAGAAGCTGCTAGTCCAGGAACACTGCAGTGAACCTTATGGTTCATGTGGCCTTGTTGTCCATGAATCAGGATGCCACTATCTGCTAGGTGTTTGCTGGGGTTTTTTTGTTTGAGTTTTTGGTTTTTGGTTTTTTTTTTTTTTTTTAAACTCATGGTAACAGTGACACATCAAGTTAGCTTATCTATCTAACACAGTTTCCTAATGGTAAGAGTGAAAAACTCTCCTCTGCCAGGAGTTTGCACAGAGATGAGACATGCCAACAAAGCAGATAAGCAGATGCTTTCACTGAAGCCACAAGGCTACAGAAGGATTATCTCTCTCTCTACCGAAGTCAAACACACTGCAGTGAAATAGGGTTCCTTGTATAAATGCTGAGGTGTAAACTAAAGGCTGCTCTCACCTTCAAAGCAGCCTAAGTGCAAAGCCAACTTAGCTCCATTCACTGTGGGCTGAGGTTCCTCCAGAGTATATTACACTACTAAATTAAAGTTGCCTAAACCCATTCCATGGCAGCAGTGACAACTGGAACCAAATATCTCATGTTATGCTCTATTACCTGGCAAAACAGGTGTGCTGCCTGTTGGGAATGGTCCTTGGCTTATACTGTCTCCCAAACCGTGCCTGAGAACTGTGAGAGAAAGTGCAAATCAGACAATGCCAAAAACATGTCAGAGACCCTTCTGATGTTTAAGAGTATAGATGATTTCAGTTCCTGTGCCTGGGAACATGCCTCAATGTCGCTTCACTTACTAGAAGAGAGGTCTGTGTATAAGTTTATTTTTTATAACCTATAAATGTATGTTTTTAAGAGAGACTGGGGTTACACGCATCTACAGTGAAATGTGGAACAGTTTTTTCATTCCTGGGTGAATATTTAAATGGTTTACTGCTGTCTCTGATGCTTAGCTCTTAGGCTAAATTCTTCTGAAAGTGCAAACAGATGTAGGGGCTTTTGTTAGCAAAGAAACTACCACATCTTACTAATGCCATGCAGTTTTTGAAGGGAAGTTTATAGTGCTCATTATTGGGTGGATGGACATATATACTGGCACAGCTTGTTCTTTTTCCTAACAAAGCTAGTCTATGGAGCAGTTTCAGATGATTGTTGTTTGGGTTTTGGTTTGGTTTGGTTTGTTTTTTTTCCCACACTGTGTTGGCTTCCATTACTTGTAAAATAGCTTGGATGAATATCTGCTTTAGAAAAGAAGCGAGATTAAGTACAATTAAGGAGTAACCTTAATTGTAAAACAAATAGACACATTATCCGTTAGATTCACAGCCTTTCTCCAGGAATATATATATGTTAAAGTACTCTCAGGAGGGCTGTGATATTATTCCTAGCTAGCATCAACATCATGCTGTGAATTACAAGTAAAAACATAATTAAAATGGAATATGAAACTACACGGTTCACATAGGGCTTTTATATACATAATATCAAGCTTTTTCTGGACACGTCTAGAAAATGCCACAGAAGATAGAACCAAAAAAATACATTTATATCTAGAAGTTATTTCATAAGGATAACCTTCTTGTGTATACAAAGATATTTTGTGTTTACTTGCATGTCCTTAGCATGTGAAGTTGTGGTTTATACATTTTCTATCAGCTTCAATGCTCTAGACAAAAAAGCACTCTTTAAAGTCACTACTGGAGGCATTAAACTATGCCAGTGCATTTCAAAGACAGATCGAAGTTGTCTTTGCTGTTACTCAGGACATGACGTGGAGATTAAAAGCTTCTATATGCAGCACGTGTTGGTGTTTATAACCTGATCTTAGTCAAACCCACGGCAAAATTCCCATTAATTTCACTAAGGCAAATAAACCAACCAGGGTACCATTTGGAAACAGTTACAAGACCACAAGTGAAACTATTAAACCTGCTTTGATTCACCTTAGCTGGTACCCAGCACCTTATCTTATGGTAGAACTTGATAGAGAAGATCAGAACTGTTCATTTCAATCAAAATAAACAGATCCATGTAGCTAGAGGAACTGTATCATTCATAATTCTGAATAGCCACCATTTCTGCTACACTAGGTTCATAACTGCAGTGATCAGAAGCCCAAATAACATTCGGTGATCATGACATTAAAAAACCTGGTTTGGGGATCCTGTATTGAAATCACACCTATATGGATTAATTCAGCGAAGTCCAAATGCTCCAAGTCCAACATACACGGTCAAGTTCCAGTCTGGTAACAAAAGAATCGCTTCAGCATGGTGCACACGTGTACCCTGCCCATTTTACTGTGAGATACAACAAAAGAGCGATCCACAGACCCCCGAGGCCTGTGGCAAACCTCTAAATCATGCATGCAAGGACAAGTCTTCTGTTAGATGGCTTAAATTCATCGAGTGACAGTCTGCTAGTTGAAAAACCCGAGTCAGCATTTCTGAGCAGTAATTGGGAGCTCCCTGTTCCCTCCACGCTTCCTTGGGTCCAGCAAGGGGCAACTATTGCAGTGGTGGAGTTTTTGATAGCCATGCCTGTAGGGATGTGCCACGCAGTGATAACTTTGGCCATAGAGAGTTAACAGGCGAGGTCCAAATGCTTAAGTAGAATAAGTCTCCATGGTAAATTGTGAACATGTGTGTAATTGTGGGCAGGACTGAAGCCAAAGTTAGGAAAAAGGCATGATTTCAGTGATCTCACTGTGGCTGCATATAGTGTAATGACAAAAGCAATTTAAACCACGGAAGTTAAGGGTTTTTATTGGCTATATAGATCATGTTGTACTGTTCCCACACCGTCAACCAGCTAACCCCACTAGCAGCAAGTGTAGCTCGGACTGGATTTAATGAAATATATTTAAAGTACCTTCACAAGCAGCTCCAACACACAGGACTTTTTTATTTTCCCCAGGCTTCTGACAAAGCCTGTGACCAGCTGTGAAAGTTAATTGTATGTTATGTCGTAACTGGCTGGGGCTGGCAGAGAACCTTTAGCCTATGGTATATTTTTGTCCCTTGGCAGCAACACAGAAGAAGGGAAGGCTGAATTTCATTTCCCCGCTGGTTTGATAAATCACTTGTATGGCAATGTGTTGGGACATGTTTTTATGTTGCAGAGAGTTGCAGATGTGCTCTTCAACATTTTGTCTCTTTGCTCCCACAAAGAAGAATACAGATTCTCACTGGCTCATTTTCACATATATTTAGCCCAGGTAAATCCTGTGATTCTGCTTTCCTAGATTGCCACTATTGCGAACACTGAAGGTACTTTTTTGAAGGTACATTATTATTATTATTATTATTAAAGTGTCATATTAGCTATTCCTTAAAAATGGCTTGTTTTTCTGATCTAAGACATCACTTGCATTTTTTTCAGGTTTGGTGATTTCACTTTTAATTCCAGGTAATTTGCCCTTGGACACCTTATCATCGCTTTATTAATACCACTGTGATAACCATCTACTCCAGTTAAGCAGTTGGTGGTATGTGCATTCTAAACCATCCTATTTGGGGTTTATTGGCCGAGCTATTTGAAGTCATCGTGGACATTTTGAGTGATTTGCTCCAATAGCAATTATTGCAATAAAATTATTTATTACAATCAGATGATTTAGAGTGTCCTATTCTCTAGCCTTGTGTGCAGTCTCTACTGCAGCTTCCTGGAGACTACTCAATCACATCAAATCCAGAAAAGCAGTTAACTTTTTTTTTTTGTGGAATTTATGTTTAGATTGTCTTTAGACATTCCTTATCTCATGGTGGGTTCTGGGTTTGTTTCTTTGTTCCTGCAAGCCCATAGATTGGTGCGTCTCCCTAGAATGGGAGGGAATAAATGGATCAGGTGAAATGGGCACATCGCAGGTATTCATTTCCTTGTGTTTCAGAGGCATCCGTTTTTTGTTTGGTTTTGTTTTGTTTTTTCTTTTGTCACATTGATATTTTATCATCAAACAGCAGAAAGACATAGTCTTCTTTTTCCTTCTCCCAACACCCCTAATAGATCAAATTTTTGTGAATGGAAGTGAAATGTTTACAAAATAGTAATTACAATAGCGTGATATGAAAGTTACAAGCTAATTGAATTGAATGTCCTTAAGTGAAGAATTTTAAGGGTCTCCATTTTAAACAAATTTAAACCTGTCCCCGACAGATTAGTAAGGTGTCAGCTGAGTGGCTTTACAGAGGGTATGTTCAAAGTTATTAAAGGCAGAATAAAATCAGGCCCCCAGAAACCTGATTTAAGTGTTAAAAAAACCCAACAGGCTTTCTGGTTGCATTTTGAACCTAAGGTGTATAGTCATCAGCTGGATCCAAAGCGGACCCTGTTAGATTGACTTGAGGTTCATCTGTCTGACTTTGGCTCTGTTTGCTTGGCCTCTGCAAACCTGCTTAAGCATCTCTCTCACAGATCTGGGCTGAGTCACTCTGGGCAGCGTTCGAGCTGAGCTCAGGGGTTCCGCACAGAGAATGGCACTCCTTGGTATAATTTGGTTTCCAAAACACATAATCTAATTAAATTCAAAAGAAAAATAAAAAAAAAAAAAAGAATTAAAATAAAGAAGGCTAGGAGCAGCAGGAGTTCTGCCTGGAGGTGACAGAAGATTATAGGGTGTGGGGACTTCAAGTCAAATTGGCCCCTTCAGCATGGAAATATGTGCCTTGGGCTGAGCTCACCAGCACTGCGGGTGCCTCAGTACTCGTCTGTAGTCCACGTCCTGCAGGTAGCTCTACCCAAATACCAAACATAAACCCTCTGTGGCTGGTCAGTAGCCAGGGGATGATGTCTTTCGGGGATTTCAGAGGTACTTAAAAATTTGTCTTTGGTGGGACGAATCTAAAGCTCCTGAAGCACAATATATATTTGAACAGATAAGTATGCAAACCTGCCAGACTGGCTGGACGTCCTTTTTGTACATCCTGACATCTCCTAAGAATTCCTATAGCCTTTCAGCTGATGGCGCTGGCACTGCATCTGTCTTAGACTGAAGTACTCCCAAGAAGTATGGATCCCTCTTGCCATGAGAGCTGCTTGTTAAGCGAATGGCCTGCTGCTGATAAGGGGATGCTCCGTGACCGCCGGCCCCCAGATTGGGAAGGCAATTTGTCTTCAGCCACAGATGAGGTTAATAAAAATCAGGGCTCGTAAGGGTGATAAATTACTCATTAAAAAGTTACACTGATAGTCTGGCCCTAATAAAACTTTAGCAATTCTCATCCACTGTGATGCTGCTACTTTCCTATAGGAGGCTGATAGAATGATAACACCGTTCCTGGGGAAATTATTCCCTCACAGTAATTCAAATGCAACACTTCACCACAGATACCTCTTACTGTTTTTGTATGAGAAATATTGTTGAACTGTGTATTTGCTGTGACTGATTTCCCTTTTGGCAATCAGCAGACCCTTGTTCTTCCCTGAGCACATCCCTAGCTGCATCCTGACTTGTATGCTACTTTGGGTATTTTTCCTTTGTCTGTTCTTTTTTTTCCTGTTCTAAAGATTGGCAGTTGGTAATTCCCTAGATTCCCTCCCTCTTTGTGCCTGAGGTCTCTTTACCATTATCTCCTCCTGTTTATTCATGGCAATGGCTGATTCAGTCCATGTTCTGCCTCCTTCACATCTGCTTCGTGGAGGTGCAAATTCTTCTTTTGCATTGGTGAAGAAACATTCAAAGTGGCATTATCTCCACTGGATAGGAATGAAGCACTCTACAGAGCTGCCTATCCTTGATGTCCACCTGGAAGCGTTGATGAATATAGGACATGCTCAAATTCTCGTAGATAAAGCGAGCTTTTGCAAAATCACATCTGCACTGACTGTGGACACGACCTCAACCTGGGTATAACCTGCACATTTGATTGCCTTGACTTCTTAGTTATAAAGTAGAAATCCAACACTTACCTGGTAGGTTGAGGTAAATTTGTTTAAAATTGTGAGCTGCCATAAAATGTTAAGTAATTTATTTGGTCATGGATAATTTAATCTCTAAGGTAGCTTTAGAAATAACTCTGAGCTAAGTGAAAAACTGAAAATAAAGCAGCTTATTGGGGGTTTCTGCTGCTTAAAGCCTATGAAATATAAAAGCAAGTATAATATCAAGAAATTACAGAATTATTGTTTAGTATAATAGTACCATGAGTATAGTTAGCACTCATAGGATAGACTGCAGAGTGTTGATAAAAACTGAGTCATCAAGGAGAAAAAAAATCCGGATTATTTCCTAATGATGTCCTCCAAGAGAACCCTATGTAAACTTTGCTCAGTAGGTACCTAACCTGCAAAAAGTATTCGCGCATTCAGTGCCCACAATACTGTATAAATATTATATATGAACAAAGGATATAGTATATGCCATAGAAAAATGCATTTGCTTTGATATCATTCCTATTCCTAGATCTTCACACAAAATTTCAAGTTCCAGAATGAAAAGTCAAATAATTTAAAATAAATATGTCATTAAATATTCCAAAAGATCTCTCTCTTGAGTTACAGCTTCAGAGTGGGTTTTTTTGTAAATTCCATAAATGGAATGATTTTTATTTTAGTGCTCTGCTTCCTGTATTAAATGAGGGAAGAAGAGAAGTCACCATAACAACTGTTCTACCGCCAAGAAAAGCAGTATTTTCTTAAAGCAATACATCTATTGGGCATGATAAATATATATTTGGGACTTGTTGTCAAAGGTTGGTGGCAATTACATCAGTGTTGCCACAATAAAAGCAAATGAAGAAGCACGCCAACATCTTATGTCCCAGCACCCCCAGGCCTAAAATTCTTCCTTCTTTTTATTTTCCTCACCTGATATGCACTTAGCCAGGTATTTTTAGCAATATTTCTACATAGCACCTCACAGTTCTTATGTTTCTATTTTTTCCTAGTGCAATACCTAAAAAAATATTACATGACACTGACAAAGTTTAACAGAGAGCTGGAGCAGTTTCTTTTGTTTCAGGTGGACCTGGATTTCTTGGGTTATTTGTCTGTGTGGAAGAACTCTTCTACATCCCCAGGCATTTTAGGCAGGTAAATACTCTTAGAAGATGTCAAGGCCTGGAGCTTTGATGTAATGTTAATGTTTAATATCATTGCTGAGCTTCCTGTGTTAAGGTCTACACAAACACCTCATTATCAACACCGGTTCTTTCTTCCCATTATGAGGAAACAACATTTGATATAAATAAAAAAGCAATCATCTCACAGTTGGTGTATTCCCTGGTTTATTCCTAAATTTACGTGTAGCTGGATAAAATAATTACAACACGGCAGTGTTGGTAAACAAAACTAATTTACATATAATGTCTCACTCCATACATCCAGAGAGCTGTCTTAATCCCTTGGGGTATTTTCAGGCACAAAATTATGCATGTAATAACAATAGAACTTTTTGTCCCTCAAGTCTTCAATTTAGCCTCCCGAGGCAGATACTATCTTGTAGCTTGTCAGCGTGACAAGGAAAATACTCTAATCAAACACTCCTGTGGGCCGTTATAGCACATAATAACAGGGGCTTTTGATGGCTTTATCAGATGTGCATCAAAAGGTTCCCTTTCCAAATAGGAACAAATTATTTTGGTTTAACACAAAGCTTTGGGATATATATATGTTAAGAAGTCTAGAATCCAGGAGGGATAAAACTGTTATGTCTCCAGTGACACACAATAATGTGGTTTATAATATGTGCTGTTTAAATTGAAATGCTCTCATCACATATTAACAGGGTTTTCAGCATGATTTCCAGGGTCTGAGCTGGGAGATTGTAGTGTACAAGCATCTGCAAAATGTATTATAACCCTTGAAGTTTAAAAACTGCCCAGAGTTGCACCACTCCAGGGTGTGATTTTGTCAGGACTTGCAAGAGAAAAACAAAGACTGGGTGGAGACAGCCAGTGTGCCAGCTGTCTCCAAGGAAAGCCGAGAGACCACACAGTGCAGTGTAGGCTGCTTTTGAGCCATCCTATAGAAGAAATAGCTGTGTAGGGTGTTAGGCAGGTCGTCCGACTGAGCCGCTTCTAGCTGGAGGGGTGGCCTGGTGATTCCCTGAAAATCTGTCACATACACGAGTATGAGCAAATGTACGCTCATCATTCACGCGTGTACATTTTTATGTGCTGTAATTTTGCTTACAGATGAAAGAAACAGAAGGCAGAGTATGCAGTGCACACCACAGGTATGCGGAAGAGCAGAACTAATTTCACAAAGCAGTGAAATGATGTCAGGTTGAAGCATGAGCTAGTGAACACAGGACTGTTAAGCTTTTGGAAGAAGGTGTCCTTACTATTGTAAAGGATTTCTTAAAATGTGGTTATCTTTTAAATCTCTCTACTCTTCCTTGGACAGTTTATATTTTCCTCTACAAGGAAATAACACAGTAGTTCTTTCACCTTGTGATACAATATATATTAGGAAGATCAATACACTCTTGTATTTTTAGTACCTGTTTGTTTTGTCACAGAATGGTTGAGGTTGGATGGGACCTCTGGAGATTGTCTAGTCCAAAGTCCTTTGCTCAAAGCACAATAAGCTAGAGCGGGTGCCCAACGCGTTATTGATTTCAGATTTGGATATTTCCAAGGATGGCGACTTCACAGCCTCTCCCTGGAAGAGATTGGCTATATAAATGAAATTAATTACAGCTTGTCTTCCTGCACAGAAGCGTAGCTTTTCCTATATGTTAACACTCCCAAATGTTATTTTTTTTAATCTGCACATAAAATTATTACAGGTAACCATTGTTTCTAGTTCAACAGGACACTGCTGGTTTGTGAAGCCTCTTGCCAGAGACACTGGGTAGTGGTGTTCTCATTACAATCCAGACTGCTAGAACATTTGCCAGCCAAATTCCCAGAGCATAACCACTAAGCAAGCGTTTCTGTGAAGGAGCTAAGGACCAATACTGGGAAACTCTGGTGTGTGTTACAAGGTCTCATACTGGCCTGAGAGTTCAGCTTCAAAATACCTCACAGGAGACGAGGTGGATGCCACAGAAGGTGTGCACCTGCTTTGAATCTTACAGGCGAGGTGCAAATGGCACTTCATTTAAATGTTGCAAGCTTAACATGCAGATGGTTTTAATAAAGCCCTTGAAGGCAGCATGCATAACTTCCATGAAATTCATTTAATGGAGGTTCTCATAAATAATTTCCACACATTATACAGTATCTACACATGCTGTGTGCCATCTGAGCACATATCAAAATCCAGGGACTGAGCCAACCAGCTGGTGCAGCTGTGGGGGCGATGACAAGGTTGGTGTTGCAGCAAAGATGCCAGCCACTATGTTTAGTTAGCACTCTCAGCAGTTGGATTAATTCACAATTAAGCAACCATCTTTTAATAATTTACCTTTTCCTCTGAGCTGAGGTGCGGCCATGGTAACCCAGGAAAGAAAAGTGATGGCTGCAACAAGTACGAATGCAATCTTGAACAGCTTAATTAAATAGGGAAGGTGTTATTCATTCCAGTCATGAGGCAATATTCACATTGTAATGAAAACAGTAATAATAAGCCATTGTATTTGATAGGACAAGCTACTCAAGAAAATACTCTCTCTATATAACATTTTGACACTTTTGGAAACATAAATTGGTTATGATTAACTCTAGAAAAGTTGCCTTGTCTTTTGCAATACAGATGAGTGGATTTAGGAATTCATCCAGCAGCAAGACAGCCAAGGGCTTTGCTCCTGCCAACAAATACTCCACAAGATCCTCCGCATCGCTCTTACACGTGACCTCACCTCTGACCTGAAACAAGGTCTTGTGCTTTTCTTCCTAGTAGCTGGTATGGTGAGAATAATGTTGATAACACACTTATGTGTTAGTCATTGTTAAGCAGTGCTTACAGTAGGTCAAAGACTTTTCAGCTTCCCGTGCTCTGCCAGTGTGGAGATGCACAAGAAGCTGGGAGGGGGCACAGCTGGGACAGCTGACCCAAACTGGCCCAAGGGATATTCCATACCATCTGACATCCTGCTCGGTATATAAACTGGGAGGAACTGGCCAGCGGTCTGGGATTGTTGCTCAGGGACAAACTGGGCATTGGTCAGTGGATGGTGAGCAATTGTGTATCACTCATGTTGCGTATGTTATTATTATTATTATTATTATTATTATTATTATTATTATTATTATTATTATTATTATTATTATTATGTTCATTTGTTGTCCTATTAAACTGTCCATATCTCAACCCACAAGTTTCACTTTTTTCAATTCTCCTCCACATCCCACTCGGCTGGGGGAAGATTGAGTGAGAGGCTGTGTGATGTTCAGTTGCCAGCTAGGGTTAAACAACAACCCTTGCCAGATACTCTCCAGGTTTGTTAGAATTTCATTGCTTGTTTCTGGAATATTAATGTGTCAACCAGAGACGGCGTTAAAACCAGCAGATAGATTTTGTTTGCAGTGCAAAGCAGAGATGTGCCTCCCAGCACAGGAGGCAGGAGTGGGCTTGCAGAGGCAGACTGTGGTAAGACCTGCACACTGCCTCAGCCTGCAGCTCAGTGCTGTTGTCAGGATAAAACCCACTGGCTGGGACTCCTGAAACCAAACAATGCCTCAAAGAAGCCAAAAGCACAGCGAACTGACTAACCAGCTTTTTTTTTCTTCCATATTTTTTATGATTAAGTGTGAGTGGCTAATAACACAACTGAACCACAGAAACATAATATTCTGACTTCTTTAATCATGACTCTGGCAGAACAGAAAGAAAAAAACCCTCAAGTTGGTTCACTGTCACATATTTATTTCTTAAAATCAAGTAGCATTTCTAAATCCTGTACCAGCTTTCAGAACACTCAGTGCTACTTTAGAAGGATCCCATCTCCAAAAAGACAGCACCTTCAACACTTGTTGCTCAGGTCTTTTGCCACCTGTGGTGCCCATCTTCATGATTTTCCCGTTCCTTTACTTACCACTAACACAACTAAATAAGCTTCAACTTGGTTTTTTGCCCTGCCCATGAATTATTCTAATATAAAATACCAATTCCAAAGCTTAGTGTTTCCTATCCTACATACTGCATAAGAAATGCAAGTTACATTCACCTCTGATAATATGACCTTTGCTATGGGAATAAAGGCTCCAAAGATTTGTGATTGCTACTACCTCATTTTTTCCCCAGCTATGATTGCACTGCTTCAGTCCTGTCAATAACATTTTATTCTCCAAGGTAGTGCTTTTGATACACAGTCTGATTTTTTCCTGGCAACTTGTGATTCGTCATCTTTCTGCTCATGACATCATGGTCTCCAGGGCATTTTCACTATGAGTATCTAACATCTTCCCAAGATGAAGGCTATTTTTAAAATAACAAAATAATCCTTTAAATATTGCTGAATTGTAGAAAAAGCTAAAATAATATATTTAACTGAAATGAACTTGTATTAGGCTGAAAAGAAAAATGTTATTGGTACCGTTTGCTTTTGCAGATTTTGTCATCTTTCATATTTCCCAGGGAAACACTACTGGTTTAAGTGCAGGAATTCACAATTTTCTGAAATCTCTGTGATAAATGACAACTGACGATTAAGGAATATCTATTACCCAACCCAAAGGAGCTATTTTTTTCCTGAAAGAGACCATACAACCAGTAAAGCTTTATGGCTTCTAATCACGAATTTCTTTTACACCTTGTCCTTGAGGGACAACAAATATAGCCTTATTACCAAGAGGAGCAGCTTTTCCTTGGTGTGACAGATAAAGAATTTAATAATTTGCCTTGAGGCTCTGTCAAACATTCTTTATTGCCGTGTTGACAGTGAAATGTCAAAAAGGTCCTCAGAGAACTAATTTTATTTTACTTATTTGTTTGGATTGGTAAGGAATGACAATAGAAATAGCTAGCTTTTAAACATAAACATCAACCTAGGCAAATAAATTACCCATATATCATTGGAAGAGGAACTATTTCCAGAAAACTTGCATTTCAACAGAGAAGGGGGAGAGATCTGAAGGTAAGAGAACCCATTAACTTTCCTATAGAAAGAGTCCCGTTCAGGTGTCTTTACCCCAGAATTTGTTCACAACAGAGAAACACTCTTACTCCTCATAGCTGAAAGAGGCACCCAGCTCTTTTCATCAGTGCTTCATGCACAGCAGCGTGTACACTACATACACAGGGACTATGGTCTGTGAGGCTGCACTGTGCCTCAGCTCTCTCTCTCAATGTTTGCTATCCATTACTCATCTCAATTGTACTCCCCTTCATCAATAAAAATAGATTAAAAGTTTGTAAACCACTTCTGGATTAATAACCTACAAGTGATGCATTTTGGTTCCCAGGAGATGTGAGTGAACCGCCCCACTGACTTGCTGAGGTTTGCACCGAATCGGTGGTAGCCTCCAAGACCCCATGGCCAGGTATGCTCCTCCTAGCCTCTTCCTCCTTCCCCTCCCATGCGTGGAGGTAAGGTGGAGTTTGCCAGCTTCTTGGGTGTTTGAATGTTTTATACCTATGTATTCTAAAATTTGCAAAAAGCAGCTGAAGTTCACAAATATTGAGCCCTGTGTTCAGTCTGAGTCAAGTTTCACGCTAGAAGGAACTGTTGCGCATGGCTGTTTCTGAGGGCATTTGGGATAAAAGACTTCATTAGGAGGGAGAGCTGCTTCAAAAAGCACAAAGCTACTCCTTTGGGAGGACTGCTGTCTGAGGTAGTCTCAAAAGAGAACAATAGAAGCTATACAAGCAGGCTCTAGGCTCACGTTCAGACACAAACCACAGCTTTAGACCAAACCAGAGCACTAAGTCGGAACATAGCCAGGTTCCCTCAGTATGGCCAGTTTTAAGTGCTGAAATGCGAAGATGTTATTTAAGGTATAAATGCTATGCAAAAAAGCATCACTGGTATAATGAAGGTGTATCAGGGCCAGCTGTACAGACTCTGCAATACTTATTTGCACTATTTCTATGGGGATCTGGAGGATTCTGAGCCTTGAAGCTGTCCCTCTGCCAGTCCTTCTCAGTGGCCTCCTTCCCACGAGAAGGGAGAGTGAGCTGCGCTCTGGTTATCTGTAACTGCACCAGGGCCTGGTGGGAGCCCTGGCCAACCAGTCTAAGTCAGAAAGGGCTTGGCAGGCTCAGCTTGGTACTGGCTCCTGCCCCCAGAATGAGCTCACGGGGGAATCTGGGGAATACTGCTCCCAAAAAAAGACAGGATGCATTTTCACACATTCTGATTTTCCCAAGCAACTACAATCACAGCCTACTTGGCAGGGTGAATTATTGTTGGAAGAGGGCTTGTGCAGGTGGACAAACACTTCTGTCATTTAAAGTGCACTTGACATTCTGCAAAAGACAGTAATGGCTCTTTCTTTTTCATTTTAGAATGACAATACACTATTTAGTAGCTGTTAGGTCTTGGAACAGCAAACTGGATGGTGTATTTTTAACCACCTCACTTCAGCCCCTTTGTAAGGGAAGAGACAGCTCTTCCATAGTCTGGGTGACTCCCCTGCCCATACCCCAGTGCTACATATGCCATAAACAAAAGAAATCCTTGATGTACAAGAGCCACCAAAATCATAAATGTGATTGCTATATCCATCCAGTCATTTGTAACTAACCTCTTAAGGCAGAAAGAGATATTATGGAAAAAACAAGCATTGATTAACAGTCATTACATGGCCACTATCTGCACTGTAAATGCGATATAAACTATAGGACAAATGCTGAACAATTTTATTTTCCTAATGAACTTCCTTTTTTTTTTTTAGTAATATGGACTTAGAGATTGCGGCAGATTTCTACATAGTGACAGAGAACTTTTTTCAGTGAAGATGGAAATGGAAATAGGAGATTAGCAGTCTTGAAGTTACCCTCTTTGTTCTTCTTGCTTTGTCAACCTGATCCAAATCAATGTTAGTTTTTCTGCTAACTTCAGTGAGACTCTGTCAGGTGCCTGCTGACAACATCTGTGTCTTTAAGCTAAGGTAGTATTTATTTACCCCTGGTGGAAGATTTTAACTGAGGTGGAAGCCTCAATGTTAACCTCAGCAGCCAGATCTAATCTGTGAAACAGTGGCAGTGATACCTCCTTCCAAAGGCAGTTTGAGATCTACAGATGAATGGCATTGAGAAAGAGGATGGTGCCACACAGTCACCATACTAATTACTACATACTCACAGCTATCACTACCATTATGTGGAAATCCCAGGAGCTGCCTCTGGGAATGAAGAATGAGACATTGCCTGTAGCACAGGAAAACTGAAAAACAAAGTTCCAGGAGAGTCATCCCTAACAAACCCTTTTCTGAGGTTACAGCTGAAATACCAACAACAATTGGTAAACAGGCATTAATCAAGCTAGCAGCTTTCTCTTAGTGAGAGTAATTAGCTACTCTGCCAGCTTCCAGTCTGCTCATGAGTGGTGATTGGCTGGTAGAAATTTTTCATGGCAGCCATAAGAATGTACACACCCGTCCACAGATCCTGACCAGATTATAAATTAGCTTCCCCATGAAAAGGCTGCTTTTGGAAATATAAGTGCTCTGTACAAAGCCACTCAGTGTGATGTCTTAGCTCCATAGATGGAAATGGGACATTTTCCATTTATTTTTATGAAGCTAGGGTTTTACCTTTAGTTTTACTCACACGTATTCTATCTCCACAAGCCTAATCTTCAGGGGGTTTTGAACATCTGTCAGACTCAAATGGCAGAAGGAGATGGGCTGGGTTTTTTTGTGCAGATAACATATTTTTAATGGATTCTGCTAAAGCCTGAATTAACCTGACAACAGATACACTTGGGTATCCATAACCGAAACAAGGGCTAGCTCTAATTTTTGAGTCAGTCTGCAGCCCATCCATAATGTGGCAGAAAACTCATGGGATTATACTTTCTCCATACATAAACTTACTCACAGATACCTTTACTGGACTAATCTCTCTGTTCCATCCTAAAACAAACGCCTATGCTAAATCACAACAGCAGAACCCGTTTGATGCATTTGATTGGCAGCCTGGTACAAAACAGCTATAGAAGCATAAAAAGGAAAGGAAAAGTGAATGAAAAGACAAATGTTTATCTTCTGAGGGGCACATTCACAAAGTCTACTACTTCTAAAAAGCAAGTAATAATTCTGAATGCCCACTTTAATGTTGATGAAAGAGACTAGATTTCCAGAGGTCTGATGCTGAGCACTGTCAGACTGCTTGGGAATTCTGCAGTTGGGATTGGAAAAGTGAGGAACTCAAAATCACTAGTTGCTCAACAGAAATATTGGCTGATATTCATGAATTTGGTCTCATCCTTAATTTTGAAACCTCCAGCTGGGTTTATTTTTAAAATGATTTCATTTCAGTTCAGGTGTTCCTCTCCTAATTTCTTCATCTCCTGCTCTCTTGGCTTCCTTTCATTAAAGGAAAAGATGGATAAGTAGCAAAGATGAGGGAACTCATTTTGCATGTAAGAACAGGCTGTTGGCGGTGTCTTCAGTGAATTCTATGTGTTTCTCTGTTACTTTGGCTACTGCTGTTGTTTTAGTACTGGTGTGAGCTGGAGAAGGAGGTATCTAAAATGCAATCCACATCTGCAATAATTGTGTAAGATTACAGAGACAGCACATAACTATATGGAGGTACATCCTATTGTGGAGTGTCCGTAATGTGCAAAATGCTGTCTCCCAACTGTACTTCTGATATATCAAAGAGTTTACAATCAAATTATTCAAATCCAAGGCTTTATAGGTCTACCTCTCTTGAAGGCAGCAGCTCATATGTGTATGTAAATCAGACAGTAGAGCTAGCAAGACCAAAGCTATTCAAGGCCGTTAAATCTTCACAAGACTGAAGCCTGGCTGGAAAACTCAACGCATAATGGAGACAGTGTTAACCAGTAATTTCTGCTGGAAGGATTTGCAACGCATCAAAGTAGAGGAAATCATCTGTGTTAGCGCTTTATACAAACTGTTTTGTGTGTCTGGACTTTCAATTAAGTAGACTAAAGGAAGAGTCAAGTTAAGTGCCAATTTCATTAGATTCTTTCATTTTTTGTTTACCTTAAGTAAGTATATATAATTTATATAGAAACTAAAATAATAAAAGAATTTTGGCTATTTGCTTGTGAAAAGCAAATATTGCCTAGAGAGCCCTGCCTTCTTTAATGTTTGCAAAGTTTGGTAAGGCATGTGCCTAATGCTGCAGATATAATAAACTGCGAATGGAACTGAAATAAACTGAAATGAAACAACGTATGTATACCCTATGAAAGCATGAAAATAAGAGAGGCTTTCTGGGGTAGATCAGAATCACTAGGAGGACCAATTGATCCAGAAGTTTAGTGTTTGTGGCACAATGTTATCTGTGAGAGATGCCTGATCTAGTCCTGCAGGAGCCTGTTGAGGTACCAGCCTTGCCTAGCTGTGTTAAAGGACATTGTACCAAATGTAAAGAAGCAGCATCAGTTTCTGCAGGGCTCATATGGCTATTCTGGTTCTCCAGGACGAACTTAATGGGATATTTGCTCATTTTTTAACTTTCCCTTTCCAGCTACATGAGTATTGTTCACTTTCTGTATAGTAACACAGAAGACAGCAAGTATCTTGCTTTTTCTGTATCTCACCTCTCCTACAGCACCAAGATGGGGACATTTACTGGGAATTGGTCAGTGTGTGCATGAACTGTCCCAGCCAAGGAAGAAGCCCAAATTCTGGTTTCCTACTCCCCTTAGCTGTTAGACTACTACCTAAAAGTACAAATCGCCATTACTGTCCTGTCTGACATATTTGCAAAAGAGTGACTTTGCCATAGAACAATTATCAGGACCACAGTTGGAGATGGATGGCAATTTCACATGTGTGATTTAGTATAGCTGAGGCAACATTCATTTGGAGAGTCAATATCTTTTGTTTGAGCAGCTGATGGAGTTGGAAAAAAAGCTGATGTAGTTGAAAATAAAAAGGTTACAAGCCTTTCTGCTCATCCTGGGCAGGATTTATGTCACTCTGGGACCCTAGCTGATAAATAGTCTGTATGCTAACTGTAGGCTTTGGGTTCTTTTCTGGCTGCATCAGATAAGAGCTTAACTTGTTTGTGCATAAACTTGTCCACATGGAATAAGACAATCTTAAAATCAGAGAGGAAAAATCATGAGAACAGTGAATATGTTATCCTTTGAATTTCTCGTGTGAAAACAGACAGTACTTTATTTTATATTACTTTATTAGGAAGTAATAAAGGCAGGCTAAAACTCTAGGGCTTCACTAGTCATGCTACTTGCTATAACACTGCTGCTAACAAGCCACATCTGCTGATTATGCCATTTCAAATGCTCCCTCCCTTCACCTCTTGCTCCCCTCCACACTCCTATATT
Source organism: Caloenas nicobarica (assembly GCF_036013445.1). Lineage (NCBI taxonomy): Eukaryota > Metazoa > Chordata > Aves > Columbiformes > Columbidae > Caloenas > Caloenas nicobarica. The sequence goes on along the minus strand of NC_088246.1, from coordinate 125,595,362 downwards.
GGCATCTGTAATTAGCTGTGGCCTTTGGTACTAACCACCATCTCCCAAGCCTACCTTCTTCCCAAGGTTTTCAGTAGCAGTATCCTCTTAAGGGCTTTCGATGAAGTAATGAAGGAAATTTGTCCTGTCCATATAATAAGTAACAGATAATTACTAGGCACAGAGAATGGAAGAGAGAGATTGGAGAAAATTAAAGGGCAAATACTCAACAATGAAAGAATAGTCAGGTCCAGCATCTCCCTGAGAAGGGCTGGGAGCACAGAAGGAGGTTGTTGAGTCAATGAAATCCACATAGTACCAACACGGTTCCATTCAATAAGCCACAGCCTGTGCTTAATGCCTTATCTGTCATTGTGTAAGAAGTGCTGCTAATTTCCAAGGAGTGAGTAATAAGAACAACTTCTACACATGCACACACTCCCACACAGGTACACTTGAGAGGCAGGAGCATCCCTTCCCCATAACTGCCCTGGAGGTTCTTCGTTTTAAGGAACCGTGCTGTGGGACATGTGGCAGTCTGAGCTGCTGCTGCTCATGCCCAGTGGCTTTATAGGATACAGCTCTTAAAAATATGTCTCATGGACACATTAATTATTATTAATCCATAGAGAGAAAAGGAAATGAAAGGCAAGTGATAAAGCACAAAAAGTAACCTAAATGCATACATGGAACTATGGGCTCTTGCTGCATTAGGATACCTCTGTGCAAATCCCACCTGGCCCAAGCTTTAGGAAGTCCAACAGAGACTGAGGGAGCTGCTTTACTTCCACAAATCATCCCTTGCCAAACGTATGGGGAAGGGCCTTTGGTAGTGAACACTGAGCCCCGTCGGCCAGCATGGCTGGCACAGCTTGTGCTGGGATGGGAGGCAGAACAGCAGGGCAGAAGCGAAGTGGGCAGAGCTTTAACAAAGCCACCTGGCATGACATGCTGGGACATGGGATATCTGTGGCATCAAGGGACCTTCCAGCCCTGAGGGGAAGTTTATCTCATCTGGCTTTTGGGAATGCACTAGTCTCAGAGCTGCCAGAATTGAAAAATTCGTTGGGTTTAGTGCAATAAACTTGACTGCTGCCAAACACTGATGGGAAAAATAATGAACTTCTGGTATGTAATGGTGAACACTCTTCCTTTCCCATTTTGATCAGACAATGATTCCTTAGTAATTGTGGCAGGTAGGCAGAGACCTCAATTGCAGCTCTGGCCAGATGACTACAAGTGCAATGGGAAACATGCTCTGCCCCAC